>NC_069675.1:13569789-13871262 GCF_023699985.2 Odocoileus virginianus
GAGGTTCACTCCTGGTAAAGGTTATTCTTACTTTTGTTGTTGCTGTTTAGTTGTTAAGTTGTGTCCAACTCTTTTGTGACCCCATGGACTGTAGCCCACTAGGCTCCTCTGTCCATGGGATTTTCCAGGCAAGAATACTAGAATGGGTTGCCATTTCCTTCTTCAGGGCATCTTCCCATCCCAGGCATTATGAACCCACTCATCCTGCATTGGCAAGCAGGTTCTTTACCACTGAGTCATTGGGGAAGCCCATTCTTATTTTTATTCTTATCTTAAAAAAACTTGTTTTTCAAAAACTGTGATTTCAAACTTGCAGGGCTAACATAAATATCTCAAAAACAAATTGTGTGGTGATAGTTTTACAGTTTCATTTTGGTAAAATTTTCCAAAAAGGGATTTGGGGATTATTGAAAGATTTAAGAAAGTTTCAAAGATTAATTCACTCATTCATTAAATGAATATTTCTTGATAATTAACTATGTTCGAGACTGAACTAGGTACATAAACTTCTACTGGGGAAAGATGGACATAAAACCAACAATTTTGGAAGTCCTTGTGTGTTGTAACTGTGGTATGGGTATAATATTTATTGTTATGAATTTAGATGAAGGAAGAGATCTTTTACTTCTCCTAAATCAAATTAAAACCTACTGGAGATTGCCCAGGTTGATGAAGTTCAGCCTGATGACCCCTGCTACTGATAATAAGCAGGAAAATAGCACAGGGCCCATTTCTCAGGCTCAGTGGCTCCCGCTTTGACTGATATTGCCCTGCAATAGTGGTGCATTCTTCTGGAGAATCCATTCTTTCTGTCCAAGCTGGACCAATGAGAGCTTCCTCCAAGGGTTCAGGTATGCAGACTCAGTGCCTGGATTCTATAGCACCTTAGCAATGGTCTCCTGGAGGTCTTGCCCCTCCAGAGAAGATGGTGTTATGTGGTCAGGCTCACAGAATCAGCAGCCTTCTCCTCTAGCCCGGATACCCCAAGAGCAACAGGTATTGATTTTTACTTTCCAGGGAATTTGCACATGTTTCGCAAATTTTAGGTTGTGTAAAATGATCTACACATGAAACATGTTCCAGAATCTCCTTTGTTCTGACTATGATTGCTTTCAAATCACTCAGCACCACCACACATGTGACAACACGCTTAGTGCTAAGATTTCTGTGTGTGGAAATCTATACAGGTAGAACCCCTCCCAAAGGGAGGCATACTCATCATTCCTCATCCTCTTAGTCACTGGGCTCTCTATCTAGCACCTTTATAGCTTCTTTTGATTGCAATGTTCTCAAACAATTTTTAAAAATCATTCTTTCTCTCTTCACAAATTTTAAAAAATAAAAAAGGGGCAAAGTCAGATTTCTTTTCAGAATCAAAATGCAGAACAAATGGAAAAATAATGGAATTTAACCTTCCCAAGCTTGAATATACACAAATAATGCAGCCAGCTCTTATATTTTCAACAGTTCTCAACATACAATCCATCTTTGATTTGGTTCAAGTTCTATTCTCATTTCCAATTATGCCAATTCTCCTGTTACTCAAAAAGAAAAAGCGTTCTTGGTTATTTTCAGAAACTGCTATGTAGCTTACCCACACCAACACCCAGCAAACTACAGAAGGATGGAGTGGAATGTGGGCGTGACAGAGGCGGAGGCGATTCACCAGGATGTCTTAGTCCTTCCGTAAATCTGATTGCTAACATTTCTATTATATCATGACAGTAACTACTGACCATTTTTTTCTGAGAGAAATTGGGGAATTCCTTTCTTTTTCATGCAGCTAGTGCATGAAACAGTGGTGTCATCAGCCGGGCTGGAAGGGAGACTCCAAAGAGGCCAAGAGAGCTCTGAGATCTGAATAGTTATTCTTATAGCAGGTCGGTGTCATCAATGCCCCTTTACTAAGGGTCCTGGTGTTGGTAAGGTTTTATGATATTGTAGTTGGATCACACTGAATAAGATAACCAGCCATTTCAGGCACAGGAAAAGGCTAGGCTCTGGGCAGGAACCAGATTATGATGAACTATTTATTGCTAAATTTGCAAACATGCACTCTTTCCTGGAGAGAGGGCCCTGCCAGAGAGAAGCAATGACCTTTGTTTAGCTTGTGGTGGGTATAATGAGAGGGCCGAATGTTTCCTGAGTCAACTCTGTGCCAGGCCCTGGATTTGAAGTTCACTGGCCAGAGTTCAAATTCTTGCTCTGACAAGAATTTGGGTGTCTGACCCTATACAAATCACTTGATTTTTCTGGTCTCAGTTTATACATCTGTAAAATGGGGATACATTGGTAGCTTCAAGATACAAGGTTGATGTAAGGATCAAATGAGACAATGATTCAGAAGCACCTTGTAAGTGGTACCAAGGAATGGCTGGTTATCTTATTCAGTGTGATCCAACCACAGCATCATAGAACCTGCTCCACCTGGAGGTCCCGTCCGGGGGAATTCCAAGATCTCACCCAACTGGAGAAGCAGGTCACTTGGCAGATCCCTGTCTGGTATCTGGAGACCCATGATAGCTGGCAAGCCAGATCTCTAGTGATACGTAAGTAAAGGACTGGGCAAGAGACACTGTGGGCAGGCATGTCTGCTTTTAGAGCTGGGGTGCCATTTCAGGCACAAGAAAAGGCTGGGCTGTGGGCAGGAACCAGACTATGATGAACTACTTCTTACTATATTTGCAAACATGAGCTCGAACGTTTATATAAATCCTCACAGGAAAAAAAATAATTAAAAGTTTCAGAAAGTAAGATCCAGAGATCCAGACAGCAAGAAATGAAATGACAGTATCTTTCAGACCAGGATAGAAGGCAAAGGATTTTTGTTGCTGTTGTTAGTTTAGAATGACATTCAGACTAAAAGGGCAGAAGAAGTAAGTGAATCATGCGAATCATTGAATAAAGGCCAACTAAACTTAGATTTTTCAAATTAGAAAAGATAAAAGATTAACATACTCTTTCATTAAAATTAAATAAAAAAATCATTTGATACCCATATGATATCACTTACAGGTGGAAATGAATAGATGACACAAGTGAACTAATCAACGAAACACACACAGACTCAGACACAGAGAACAGACAGTGGTTGCCAAGTGCGAGGTGGAAGAGGGATGGAATGGGTTTAGAATTAGCAGATACAAACTGTTACATATAGAATGGATGAATAACAAGGTTCTGCTATATAGTGGAGGGAACTATATTCAATATCCTGTGATAAACCATAATGGAAAAGAATATGAAAAAGACTATATGTAGTATATATAACTGAATCACTTTTCTATACAGTAGAAATCAACACAACATTATATATCAACTATACTTCAATAAAATAAATTAAAAAAATAGTTTGAACGCTCAGTTTCTTTTACTGCCAGTAAAGAAAAGGAGAAATGGACGTGAGAGATGGGCAGAATAAGGAAAAGAACAGGAAAAGCTGGCTGGAAAGGGAGGCAGGGTAAGCGGCACCCAAGGGCAGCAAGGAGGGTGAGAGAAAATAGAACCATAGAAACTGCTCTTGTTACTTGAAGCACGGACCTCCAAATAACTTATTACTGACTTTGGTTTCCTGATTATTTTTCAGAGTCTAGAAGTGGCTCATCTCTCTGTGTTAGGGAGACATGTTTGTTTCCACTGGAACTCTTGAAAATTGTGATATGAGAAGCAATGGCTCAACTTTTAGGTATTTTCTTTGGGTGATGGTAGTTGTAGCTTTGGGCTTCCCTGGTAGCTTAGCTGGTAAAGAATCCTCTTACCAAAAAAAAAAAAAAAAAAAAAGAATCCTCTTGCAATGCAGGAGAGCCCAGTTTGATTCCTGGGTTGGAAGATCCCCTGGAGAAGGGATATCCACTCCAGTATTCCTGGGCTTCCCCGGTGGCTCAGATGATAACGAATCTGCCTGCAATGTGGGAGACCGGGGTTTGATCCCTTTGTTGGAAGATGCCCTGGAAGAGTACATGGCAGCCCACTTCAGTATTCTTGCCTGGAGAACCCCATGGACAGAGGTGCCTGACAGGCTACAGTCCACGGGGTCACAGAGTCAGACAGGACTGAGCGACTAGGCACAGCACAGCACAGTTGTAACTTCGAATCTGTTGCCTTACTTTTTTTCTATGTTCCTGTTGATGGCCAATAAAAACTCATCAGAGAGAAAGAAGTGGGCATGTCCTGCCCTACTGGACAGCTCTTCCATGGTTTTGTGTCAAATCCTCAGAGATTCAGCTCCGAGTAGCATCCCTAGAAGAGCTGACTAAGGAATCCTTAGGATCTGAAATGTGACAAGTACATGTCAATTCAGATATTTACCCCTGATGATGTTTGTAACAGGTTAGATTTGACAGGTCAGAGGACGACAACATGGATCTAATGGTACATGTGCAGGACTCACCTTTCCCCTTTCCATACCATTTATCTGCTACTACTCCCCTGCTCGGGACATCTCTCATCATGGGTGGCAGTTCTCAAACTGTTCTTACTGCTAGAAGAGCAAGTCTGACTCAGAGCAGATCAGATGTGAATGTAAAAGCCCCTCCCCAAGGGGATTTTTTCTATATTCACCTCCTTTACTGATATCATTGGCAGTTACTCAAGAACAAGCCAGCATCGAACAGAAAGTCACTGTCACTGCAAATGGTACTTTGCTAGTCCTGCACATGTACCATTTTAACCTCATCTTCCAAAATCGGGCAGACACTGCACCTTTCTGTCCCACACGAGGTGATAACAGTTGTCAGTTAGTTATAGCGGTGACACCCACCACGCACTGAGCAGTTTCCGTGCAGCTGGCTCAGGTTACACCTTTAACACAGGTCATCTCATTTAATCTTACTTAATGACTCTATGTGCTGAGTGTTAGGATTATCCCCACATTATAGGTAAGAAACCTGCCAGTTGGAAATGTTCAGAAAGTTGTCCTTGGGACATTAGTGCCGGAGCTAGGATTTGAACTCAGAAACTATGAAAGTCTATACGATTCCCACCACACCACTGTGGCCTTCGAGAGCCCATGCCATACAGTTCCAGCCACAGTCTTTCAATATAGAGCCACCCTGACTTTTATGATTTAAAGACTCCTTTGTCTGATAAAATTTCTATCCCTCTATAGGACTAATCTTCTAAGAGGTGGGGGTTTGAATGAATATCTGAAAGGAAAGAGCATTTCACTGTGTAAGGGATTGGGCGGAAGGAAAGGAGGAGGAGGCATGGCCATGAATATGTGGGTGCTTCCAGCCTAGAATGAGCTTATTGCCAAAGGTCAAAGGTCACCTGTTCCAGCTGACTGAGGCACTGGGAATGCCCCATTTCCTGGGAAATGAATGGACAATTCAGGGGCCTCGTCAGTCACTGCTACTTCTTAGCCTTTAAACCATAAATCTAAAACAAATAATAAACAAGGGAAGCTCTTTAAGACTCCCTCAGCAATCTAGTCTGATTGATTTTTATTCAGGGAAGATGCCAAAAAATCCCCGACTCACTACAATTTGTTTTTTTGTAAGAAACTGAAAAGAGGGAAAACTCAAATGTTTTTGCTGTCTCTCATTTGAACGTTTCTAATCCAAAGTAAACAGGGGACCTCTGTCCTTTGTGTTGGACGGTGGCAGACACAGGGCCCTTGTTCAGTAGGGCAGTATCTGCCCATCACAGGCCCCAGTGCATACTGAGTGCCCTGTGTCTGGGCCCACGGGACAGGCCCTCCATTCCACCGCACGGTACAGCAGTGCAAACAGTTGATGTTCAAACTTCATCTCTCCCCGACCCCCGTAATCATCTCCACCTCAACAAAAAAGAGAGAAACCCTCTTACCACTCACTCTAGGGAACTCTGAAACCTGTCAAACTGTGCTTACTGCCTTTCTTCCTGAGAGAAATCAGTTTGTTTCTTATTACAAAAGTAAATAAATATGCTGTGGAATGTTTAAGTCAGGAGAAGAAGAGCGAAGAATAGACAAAAAAAATCACTCAATTTAAACACCCAGACATAAGTGTGAAACATTTAGTATATCTATAGCCATTATCTGATTCTCTATGCATGTATAGTAACATATTTATGGGGGATGGGCAACATTTGGACCATATCTTACATTGCTTATGGATGTATTGTAAATTATTACAAAAAAAATGTCAATTGGATTAAAGAATTAAATATAAAAGGTGGTAGCGTAAATATAGATAATTATTTGTTTCGGTTCTTAACCTGGATTACATGCATAAGCTTCAGAGAGTATATAAATGCATGTAATCATATGCACAATTTGGCATATAAATAGAGATATAGATAGGACATGTTGTTCAGTTGCTCAGTCATGTTCAACTCTTTGTGACCCCATGGACTGCAGCACATCAGGCTTTCCTGTCCTTCACCATCTCCCAGAGTTTGCTCAAACTCATATTCATTGAGTCTGTGATGCCACCTAACTATCTCGTCCTCTGTCGTCCCCTTCTCCTCCTGCCCAGAATCAGGGTCTTTTCCAATGAGTCAGCTCTTCGCAACAGGTTGCCAAAGTATTGGAACTTTAGCGTATCAGTCCTACCAATGAATATTCAGGACTGATTTCCTTTAGGATTCACTGGTTGGATCTTGCAGTCCAAGGGACTCTCAAGAGTCTTCTCCAACACCACAGTTCAAAAGCATCAATTCTTCGGTGCTCAGCTTTCTTTATGCTCCAACTCACATTCATACATGACCACTGGAAAAAACATAACTTTGACTAGATGGACCTTTGTTGACAAAGTAATGTCTCTGCTTCTTAATATGTTGTCTAGGTTGGTCATAGCTTTTCTTTTAAGGAGCAAGTGTCTTTTAATTGCATGGCTGCAGTCACCAACCGCAGTGATTTTGGAGTCCAAGAAAATAGTCGTTCGTTATTTCCATTGTTTCCCCATCTATTTGCCAGGAGGTGATGGGACTGGATGCGATGATCTTCATTTTTTGAACGTTGAGTTTTAAGCCAGTTTTTTCACTCTCTTCTTTCACCTTCATCAAAGGCTTTTTAGTTCCTATTTGCTTTCTGCCATAATGGTGGTATCATCTGCATATCTGAGGCTACTGATATTTCTCCCTGCAATCTTGATTCCAGCTTCTGCTTCATCCAGTCTGGCATTTCGCATGATGTATTTTGCATAGAAGTTAAATAAGCAGGGTGACAATATACAGCCTTGATGTACTCCTTTCCCAATTTTAAACCAGTCTGTTGTTCTATGTCCAGTCCTAACTGTTGCTTCCTGACCTGCATACAGATTTCTCAGGAGGCAGGTAAGGTGGTCTGGTATTCCCATCTCTTGAAAAATTTTCCATGGTTTGTTGTGATCTACAGTCAAAACTCTATTAGCCTTTGCCCTGCTTCATTCCGTACTCCAAGGCCAAATTTGCCTGTTATTCCAGGTGTTTCTTGACTTCCTACTTTTGCATTCCAGTCCCCTATAATGAAAAGGACATCTTTTTTTGGGTGTTAGTTCTAAAAGGTCTTGTAGGTCTTCATAGAACCGTTCAACTTCAGCTTCTTCAGTGTTACTGGTTGGGGCATAGGCTTGGATTACTGTGATATTGAATGGTTTGCCTTTGAAATGAACAGAAATCATTCTGTTGTTTTTGAGATTGCATCCAAGCACTGCATTTTGGACTCTTGTTGGCCATGATGGCTACTCCATTTCTTCTAAGGGATTCTTGCCCACAGCAGTAGATATAATGGTCATCTGAGTTAAATTCACCCATTCCAGCCCATTTTAGTTCGCTGATTCCTAGAATGTCAACATTCACTCTTGCCACCTCCTGTTTGACTACTTCCAATTTGCCTTGATTCATGGACCTAACATTCCAGGTTCCTATGCAATAGTGCTCTTTACAGCATCGGACCTTGCTTCTATCACCAGTCCCATCCACAACTGGGTGTTCTTTTTGCTTTGGCTCCATCCCTTCATTTTTTCTGGAGTTATTTCTCCTCTGATCTCCAGTAGCATATTGGGCACCTACCGACCCGGGGAGTTCCTCTTTCAGTATCCTATCATTTTTGCCTTCTCATACTGTTCATGCGGTTCTCAAGGCAAGAATACTGAAGTGGTTTGTCATTCCCTTCTCCAGTGGACCACATTCTGTCAGACCTCTCCACCATGACCCTGACCATCTTGGGTGGCTCCACACAGCATGGCTTAGTTTCATTGAGTTAGACAAGACTGTGGTCCATGTGATCAGATTGGCTAGTTTTCTGTGATTATGGTTTTAGTGTTTCTGCCCTCTGATGCCCTCTCACAACACCTACCGTCTTACTTGGGTTCCTGTTACCTTGGATGTGGAGTATCTCTTCACAGCTGCTCCAACAAAGCGCAGCAGCTGCTCCTTACCTTGGATGAGGGGTATCTTCTCACGGCCACCTCTCCTGCCCTTGAACATGGAGTAGCTCTTCTCAGCCCTCCTGCGCCCCGCAGCAGCCGCTCCTTGGAGGTGGGGTTGCTCCTCTCAGCCACCGCCCCTGCATGGATATCACCAGATGGTCAACACCGAAATCAGATTGATTATATTCTTTGCAGCCAAAGATGGAGAAGCTCTATACAGTCAGCAAAAACAAGACCAGGAGCTGACTGTAGCTCAGATCATGAACTCCTTATTGCCAAATTCAGACTTAAACTGAAGAAAGTAGGGAAAACCACTAGGCCATTCAGGTATGACCTAAATCAAATTCCTTATGACTATACAGTGGGAGTGAGAAATAGATTTAAGGGACTAGATCTGATAGACAGAGAGTCTGATGAACTATGGACGGAGGTTCGTGACATTGTACAGGAGACAGGGATCAAGACCATCCCCAAGGAAAAGAAATGCAAAAAGGCAAAATGGTTGTTTGAGGAGGCCTTACAAATAGCTGTGAAAAGAAGAGAAGCAAAAAGCAAAGGAGAAAAGGAAAGATATTCCCATTTGAATGCAGAGTTCCAGAGAATAGCCAGGAGAGATAAGAAAGCCTTCCTCAGCAATCAATGCAAAGAAATAGAGGAAAACAACAGAATGGGAAAGACTAGAGATCTCTTCAAGAAAATTAGAGATATTAAGGGAACATTTCACACAAAGATGGGTTTGATAAAGGACCGAAATGGCATGGACCTAACAGAAACAGAAGATATTAAGAAGAGGTGGCAAGAATACACAGAAGAACTATACAAAAAAGATCTTCATGACCCAGATAATCACAATGGTGTGATCACTGACCTTGAGCCAGACATCCTGGAATGTGAAGTCAAGTGGGCCTTAGAAAGCATCACTATGAACAAAGCTAGTGGATGTGATGGAATTCCAGTTGAGCTATTTCAAATCTTGAAAGATGATGCTGTGAAAGTGCTGCACTCAATATGCACCAAATTTGGAAAACTCAGCAGTGGCCACAGGACTGGAAAAGGTCAGTTTTCATTCCAATCCCTAAGAAAGGCAATCCCAAAGAATGCTCAGACTACCTCACAATTGCACTCATCTCACACGCTAGTAAAGTAATGTTCAAAATTCTCAAAGCCAGGCTTCAGCAACACGTGGACCGTGAACTTCCAGATGTTCAAGCTGGTTTTAGAAAAGGCCGAGGAACCAGAGATCAAATTGCCAATATCCACTGGATCATCGAAAAAGCAAGAGAGCTCCAGAAAAACATCTATTTCTGCCTTGTTGACTACGCCAAAGCCTTCGACTGTGTGGGTCACAATAAACTGTGGAAAATTCTGAAAGAGATGGGAATACCAGACCACCTGACCTGCCTCTTGAGAAACCTATATGCAGGTCAGGAAGCAACAGTTAGAACTGGACATGGAACAACAGACTGGTTCCAAATAGGGAAAGGAGTACGTCAAGGCTGTGTATTGTCACCCTGCTTATTTAACTTATATGCAGAGTACATCATGAGAAACGCTGGGCTGGAGGAAGCACAAGCTGAAATCAAGATTGCCAGGAGAAATATCAATAACCTCAGATATGCAGATGACACCACCCATATGGCAGAGAGTGAAGAGGAACTAAAAAGCCTCTTGATGAAAGTGAAAGAGGAGAGTGAAAAAGTTGGCTTAAAGCTCAACATTCAGAAAACTAAGATCATGGCATCTGGTCCCATCACCTCATGGGAAATAGATGGGGAGACAGTGGAAACAGTGTCAGACTTCATTTTTAGGGCTCCAAAATCACTGCAGATGGTGATTGCAGCCATGAAATTAAAAGACGCTTACTCCTTGGAAGGAAAGTTATGACCAACCTAGATAGCATATTAAAAACCAGAGACATTACTTTGCCAAGAAAGGTCCATCTGGTCAAGGCTATGGTTTTTCCAGTGGTCATGTATGGATGTGAGAGTTGGACCGTGAAGAAAGCTGAGTGCCAAAAAATTGATGTTTTTGAACTGTGATGTTGAAGAAGACTCTTGAGAGTCCCTTGGACTGCAAGGAGATCCAACCAGTCCATCTTAAAGGAGATCAGTCCTGGGTGTTCATTCGAAGGACTGATGCTGAAGCTGAAACTCCAGTACTTTGGCCACCTCATGTGAAGAGTTGACTCATTGGAAAAGACCCTGATGCTGGGAGGGATTTGGGGCAGGAGGAGAAGAGGACGACAGAGGATGAGGTGGTTGGATGGCATCACCGACTTGATGGGCATGAGTTTGAGTAAACTCCAGGAGTTGGTGATGGACAGGGGGGCCTGGCGTGCTGCAGTTCATGGGGTCACAAAGAGTCGGACACGACTGAGCGACTGAACTGACTGACTGACTGACACAGTCAAAGGCTTTAGCGTAGTCAGTGAAGCAAAAATAGATGTTTTGCTGAAATTCTCTTGCTTTTTCTATGACCCAACAGATGTTGGCAATTTGATCTCCGGTTCCTCTCCCTTTTCTAAATCTAGCTTGTAAATCTGGAAGTTCTTGGTTCACGTACTATTGAAGCCTAGCTTGGAGGATTTTGAGCATGACATTGCTAGCATGTGAAATGAATGCAATCGTGTGGTAATTTGAACTTTTGTTTGGCATTGCCCTTCTTTGGTATTGGAATGAAAACTGACCTTGTCCAGATAAGGACATAGATAAAGACATAGTTATGCAAGGGGAGCAGAAGTGATGGTTCATAGTTTTCATCAGATTCTTCAAGATATATGGGTTCCAAAAATCAATAATTTATGCTAACTTCCTGGAGAAGGAAATGGCAACCCACTCCAGTATTCTTGCCTGGAGAATCCCAGTGACAGAGGAGCCTGGTAGGCTACAGTCCATGGGGTCGCAAAGAGTCAGACACAACTGAACGACTTCACTCCACTCACTCACGTTAACTTAGCTTGGAGAAAAATTTTGTGTAGGAAACCATCTACCACAGCTGATAGAAACATGAATTGGTTAAATGCTTCCATAGGGCAATTTGGGTAATCCTGTGTATGTGTGTTTGTGTGCGTATGTCTGTGATTTAAAATATCCGTAAAAACATAGTAAGTTAAAATAATGTAAAAAGTATAAACTGAAGAGCCTGTCAGTCTCCTCTGTCCATGGAATTCTCCAGGCTAGAATACTGGAGTAGGTAGCCATTCCCTTTTCCAGGGGATTTTCCAGACTCAGGGTCTAAACTCAGCTCTGCTGCATTGCAGGCAGATTCTTTATCTTCTGAGTCACCATAGAAGCCCAACTTGAAGAGCAGAGATAGAGAAATTATTAATGCAGAATATAAAAGCTAGGGGTGGGGGGGTCAGGAATATTACAAATTAGTGGTATGATAAATATATTATTTAAGTAGGGAAAGAATGGATAAAGCTAATGAGCATCAAAAACCTTAAGATTCCTCATTAGATCAAATTGTATGGAGAATGTTACAGAATAGTAGTTAGTTTAGCATCCTTGTTTGATTCCTGCCTCTAATGTTTTCATACAAAGAATTTTCCTCATGCTGATTTGACATAGATTTCCTTATGTTAATGAGGTTGCCTATATCTAAGATTTTTCCTGCCACTATAGAAATTGTTATGTTTTATCTTTGATTTTAAAATATAAAGAAAAGAATTTGTAACTATAGGATGTTTGTGAGCTAAATTTATTGTAGTGATAATTCACAATATATATAAATATCTAATCATTATGTTGTACACCAGAAACTAATATGTTATATGTCAATTATATGTCAACCTTAAATGTAATTATGCAAAACAGAAAAAGAGACTCAGATGTATAGAACAGACTTGTGGACTCTGCGAGAAGGCGAGGGTGGGATGTTTCAAAAGAACAGCATTGAAACATGTATATTATCTAGGGTGAAACAGACAACCAGCTCAGGTTGGGTACATGAGACAAGTGCTCGGGCCTGGTGCACTGGGAAGACCCAGAGGGATCGGGTGGAGAGGGAGGTGGGAGGGGGGACTGGGATGGGGAATACATGTAAATCCATGGCTAATTCATTTCAATGTATAACAAAAACTACTGTAATGATGTAAAGTAATTAGTCTCCAACTAATAAAAAAAAAAAAAAATATATATATATATATAAAAAAAAATACTATGTGAATTACCAGAACAAATCCTATTTGGTAATACATAGCTTTTAATTACATTTTGGATTTATTTATTTATTTTATTTACTTTTTTTCATCTTTGCTCTTAAGTCGGATTGGTCTTTACAGATTTTTTTTCTTGTTTGTGTTTACTACTCTTGTTAGTTTGGGGTATTAGGGTTGCTTTAGTTTGAAAAACTGAATTGGGACACTTATCAGTTTCCTTCATGTTCTGGAACACTTAAATAGCAGAGGCATAAAAAATTCTTTGAAGTCCGAAAGAAATATACTACTTTATAACTTTGTGGAAACGGCATCTTTTGTGGAGTAATTATTTAAAAACTTTTCCAATTCTTTTTCTGATTATTAGTCTTTTCCAGTTTCGACTTCTTCTTGGGTTGATTTATCAATTATTTTTCCCAGAAAATTTATTCATTTTAATGAGATTTTTCAAACTTATTGAGTTATACATGCTGTTTTCTTATAGTTAAATCTTTTCTACATGTGTTCTATTTCACATCTCATTCCCAACACTATAAATTTTTTATTTTCTCTTCACTCATGATTAGGGCTTCCCAGGTGGCACTAGTGGTAAAGACTCCATCTGCCAATGGAGGAGACATAAGAGACGTGGGCTTGATCGCTAGGTTGGAGAGATCCCCTGGAGAAGGCCAAGGCAACCCACTCCATTTTTCTTGCCTGGTTAGTCTTGCCCTGCTTTTATTATTCTTTTTAAAGATACTCTTTCATTTATCCTCTGATTTTTTGTCCAGTCGTTAGGGCTCCAAGTTTTTGCTGCTGAGGGCCTGGTTGGAGAGCTAATCCCCCACAAGCTGTGTGGCGCGGCCAAAAAGAAGTGGGGTGGAAGGTGGGAGGGATGGAGTAGGGGGCAAGGGACCGGGGTTGGGGGAGGAGGAGGGTGGTGGCCATGCCAAGCAGATCTTAATTCTCCAAGGAGGGATTGAATCCAGGCAACTGCAGTGCAGGTTCCAAGTCCTAACCATAGGGCCTCCAGGGAGCTCCCTGATTTTTGCCTTTTCTAATTCATTAGTTTCTGCTTCAGTTGTGACACCACAGTTCTGCTTTCCTTAGATTTATTTTTATTTTTTTTAAAATTTCAATTTCAGTTGTTACTTCATTTCATTTATTTCTTAATAATAAAAAGAATTTGTGTCTAAAAGTTTCAGCCTTGGCTGAATTCCAAATATTCTGACTTTGTGCTCATCACTATTCTGAAGTATAATTTTAACTTTCTCTTAGATCCAAGAGAAATTTAGGAAAAACATGTTTTCATTGTATGCTTAAGGTGTTCTTTGTCATTAAGTTCTAATTTGATTGAATTATACTTAACGACTGTAGCCTAAAAAGTTTTTTCTTCATGGAGTTTATTAATGTTTCACTTGAAAATCAGCATTATGTCAATTTCTTCAAAATCTTCTAAGGATTTTTTAAAGGAATGTATTTAGACTTGTAGAATAAAAAAATCTTGATTTGTGCAAATTAAATTACTTATATCAGATAAATTATCCAAATTCATTGTAAATCTGCTAAGTTTCTTTTACTTTTGAGGTGCCACAGACAGAGATGCTCCAATTTCAAAAGGATATTCCTTATCTACTGTTTCATAGCACACCATCCCAAAATTTAGTGTTTCAAAACCATGACATGTAACTATTTCTTAGGATTTTGAGTTGGCTAGCCTCACTCTTACAGCTGAATTCAACAGGTGGATCACATAGGGAGTGCATTAGGACTTAATGGTTGTTTCTGCTCCATGTGGCCTCTCATTCTCCAGTAGACTAGATTGGGCTTCTGCCCTCGGTGGTAGAATGATTCTAAGACAGCAAGCTCTAAGGTACAAGATTTTTTCAAGTCTCTGCTTGTAACCTCCTGTTAACTAAAGTTCCATTGAACTAAGAAAGACACATGGCCAAACCCAGACTTACTGTTGGGGGGACAACCCAAGAGCATGGTATCGGGAAGTTGGCGTTGTTGGTGACCATCAATGTGACAATCTACCACACAAAAGGATGACAGTTTGTCTTTGCAGTTCTCCTTACATTTCTAATAGTTTTGACCAAAATAATCTTGTTTATATATGAATTCATTGTTATGCTACAAATTTTAGTTTTCTCATTACTATGTTACTAGTTTTCTTTTGGTTTGTATTTACAGTTTTTTATTTTATATCACTGATAGGTGAGTTTTTCAGCTCTAGTTGAATTTTATATTTTAAAAGCGGGATTAAAACTATTCCTTTTAAACTGGAATATAGAGATTTGTGCTTACTTCTGCCATTTGACTGTTCTCTTTTCCTTCTAACTCAGTACCTCTCTCTCTGCTCCTGGTTATCCTCTAGAAATTTGGATGTTAAATGTTCTATTTTTATTCTATTACTAGTTATCTTTAAATTTTTGAAAGAATTTATATATCTAAGAAAGTAATTTTATAGTAATTGTTAATTCTCTTTAATGAACAATAACAAATAAGCACATTTTTTACTTTCCCTTCTATGCCATCCTGTCCTCCCAGTTTCTATAACAATAATCTGGGCCTTTAGATCTAGATTACTATAATTTAACCCCTATTCCTAATCCATGTATATATGTTTTCTTTCAAGAATTATCTTCAGTAGTTTTATTAAATTTCCAACCATACCATCAGCTTTATCTGACAGTGGTTCAGACTTTAAGGACATTTAATTATACATCATATAGAAAGGCAAGTGAATGGAGGCAGGTCTATGGTTGGTGCAGTAGCTCTAAAATCTCAAGGTGCTATGTGGGTATCTCTCAGATTCTCTTGGTCATCTTTTCAGGGTCACAAAATGGATATTACACTCCAGATACTTTATCCTTAGACAACCAAGACAAGAAGGAGGTCAGGCTATGCCATTGTCTGTCTTTATCAAAAAGCAAATTCCTAATAAACTTAACCAAGAAGGCAAAAGACCTATACTCTGAAAACTACAAAACACTGATGAAGGAAACTGAAGACGATACAAAGAAATAAAAAGATATCCCATCCTCTCGGACTGGAAGAGTCAATGTTAAAATGGCCATACTACCCAAAGCAATCTACAGATTTACTATAATCTCTATCAAAATGACAGACCTAGACAGCATATTAAAAAAACAGAGACACTACTTTACCGACAAAGGTCTGTATAGTCAAAGCTAGGCTTTTCCAGTCTGGATGTAAGTTGAATCATAAAGAAAGCTGCTGCTGCTAAGTCACTTCAGTCGTGTCCGACTCTGTGCGACCCCATAGACGGTAGCCCACCAGGCTCCCCCGTCCCTGGGATTCTCCAGGCAAGAATACTGGAGTGGGTTGCCATTTCCTTCACCAATGCATGAAAGTGAAAAGTGAAAGTGAAGTCGCTCAGTCATGTCCGACTCCTAGCGACCCCATGGACTGCAGCCTACCAGGCTCCTCCATCCATGGGATTTTCCAGGCAAGAGTACTGGAGTGGGTTGCCATTGCCTTCTCTGAAAAAAAGCTGAGTGCTGAATAATTGATGGTTTTGAACTGTGGTGTTGGAGAAGACTCTTGAAAGTTCCTTGGACTGCAAGGAGATAAAACCAGTCAATCCTAAAAGAAATCAGTCCTGAATATTTGTTGGAAGGACTGATGTTGTAGCTGAAGCTCCAATACTTTGGCTACCTGATTTGAAGAACTGATTCACTGGAAAAGACTCTGATGCTGAAGAGTCTGAAAGACTGAAGGCAGAAGGAGAAGGGGATGATAGAGGATGAGATAGTTGGGTGGGATCACTGACTTGATGGACATGAGTTTGAGCAAGCTCCAGGAGTTGGTGAGGGACAGGGAAGATTCCCTGGATTTATTTTATTATAAAATAAAAAACTGTTTTGCTGCAGTCCATGGGGTCACAAAGAATCAGACATGACTGAGCAACTGAACTGAACTATCAAAATACCTGTGACATTTTTCACAGAACTAGAATAAATAATCTTAAAATCCATACAGAAACACAAAAGGCCTCAAATTGCCAAAACAACCTTGAGATAAAAGCACAAAGTTTGGAGGTTATACCTTTCAGACTTCAGACTACACTAAAAAGCTACAATAATGAAAAAAGCATGGTACTGGCACAAAAACAGACACACAGATCAATGGAATGGGCTAGAAAGCCCAGAAATAAACCCACACATCTGTGGTCAATTAATCTACGATAAAGAAGGCAAGAATATACAATGGAGAAAAGAAAGTCTCTTCAACAAGTGGTGTTGGGAACATTGGACATATAACACATAAATCACATAATTCCAGGCAAGAATCCCACACATAAAACATTTCCTCACACCATATACAAAAATAAACTCAAAATGGTTCAAAGACTTAAAATGGAAACCATAAAGCTCCTAAAAGAGAATACAGGCAGAATACTCTGTGACATAAATGATAGCAATATTTTGTTGGATTGGCCTCCTAAGGTAAAAGAAATAAACAAATGGGACCTAATCAAACTTAAAAAGTTTTTGTACAGCAAAGGGAACTAAAAACAAAATGAAAAGAAAATCTATGGAATGGGAGAAAATATTTGCAAATGATGTGTCTGACAAAGGGTTAATATCCCAAATATACAGGAGCTCATACAATTCAATGCCAAAAAACAAACAACACAATCCAAAAAAATAGGCAGAAGACCCGAAGAAGACGTTTTTCCAAAGAAGACATACAGATGGTCAATAGACACATGAAAAGATGCACAACATCACTAATTTAAGAGAAGTGCAACTCAAAACAACAATAATATATCACCTGACACCTGTTCGAATGGTCATCATTAAAATGTCTACAAATAACAAATGTTGGAGAGGATGTGGAAAAATGGGACCCCTCCTACACTATTGGTAGAAATGTAAATTGGTGCAGCCACTATGGAAAACAGTATGGAGGTTTCTCAGAAAACTAAAAATAGAACTACCACATGATCCAGCAATTCCACTCCTGAGTATTTATCTGTAAAAAAAACCTAAAACACTAGTTTGAAAAGATAACTGCTCCTCAGTGTTCAGATTGGATTAAGCAGTGGTGTGCATGTGTGTGTGTGTGTGTGTGTGTGTGTAGATATATATGTTTTCCATAATGGCTGCACCAATTTACATTTCCACCAACAGTATAGGAAGGTTTCCATGTATATATATATATACATATATATATATAGTGTGTCTGTATATAGATGCACACATACACGTACATACCATATCTTGTATATATGTATGTATTTATGTACATATATATATAAACACATACAATGGAATATTACTTATCTATAAAAAGAATGAAAATTTGCAACTTGTAGCAATGAGGATGGACCTAGAGAATATTATGCTTAGTGAAATAAATCAGACAGATAAAGAAAATACTGTGATACCACTTATATGTAGAATCTTAAAAAAAAATACAAATGAAGGCATATGCAAAATAGAAACAAATTCATAGATACAGAAAATAAACTTGTGGTTACCAAAGAGCAAAGGGAAGAGGGGAGGGACAAATTAGGGGTATAGGATTAACAGATACAAGCTCCTATGTATAAAATAGATAAGCAACAAGAATATGCTACATCCTTGTATGCTAATTCACTTCAGTTGTGTCCGACTCTTTGTGACCCTATGGACCTTAGCCTGCCAGACTCCTCTGCCTGGATTCTCCAGGCAAGAATACTAAAGTGGGTTGCCGTGCCCTCTCCAGGGGGTCTTCCTGACCCAGGAATCAACCCCCCATCTCTTATGTCTCCTGCATTGGTAGGTGGGTTCTTTACCACTAGCGCCACCTGGGAAGCCATAGCACAGGGAATTATAAACCACTCTGGGTGTTGGTGATGGACAGGGAGGCCTGGTGTGCTGCGATTCATGGGGTTGCAAAGAGTTGGACACGACTGAGTGAACTGAACTGAACTGAATCTTCTAATAACCTGTAATGGAGTATAATCTGCAAAATTACTGAATCACTAAGCTGTACACCTGAAACTAATATAATATTATAAATCGACGATACTTCAATTAAAAAGAAAAAGAAACAGCAGCAAATTTCTTCCCAAGAAGCCTAATAGGAGACTCTCCTTAACATTTTATTGGCCAGAAATTAGTTACATGCCCAGCCCTAAGGCAACCATCAACAGACACGGAATTGTCTCGCTTCATCCTCTGGGTCATAGCTTGCTGTCAATCACACAAAACTGGGATTCTGTTAGTAGGAAGAAAAGAAAAAGGTTCATTCTATTGGGATCTAATAGTGAGTCCACAATATATTAAAAATCAGGAGTAAGTCTCAACAATAAGTTTTGATACAGCTTTCCCAGTCACTGCTTTATCATTCTTTTACATTATTTCTTATACATAACTGATTTTATTTGCTTGACTGAATATTTTCCGTACAGTCTATTTACTTTTTCCATTAGGGTGGTACATGAATGGTTTACTTTTTTTTTAAATAGCTTCTTGTCTGAAATAGCCGGATAAGAAAAAGAATTTTGTGTTACAATCATTCCCTGCCCCCAATGTATTTTCCAGGCCAACTGCTTTGTTGATTTTGGCATTTATGTAGCAAACATCATGATGACGTGTTTCCTTCAGAGGTTACCTGATTCTTCTGCCTGCGTGGCTTCACAATGAAGAGAGCACTTAACTTGTCCATTGTTGAATCCTTAGTGCCTAACCCAGAGCCTGGACCACAACAGGCTTGTCATGGACATGTGTGGAATGAATGGGTGAAAGAAACCGGTTGTCTGTGGACTCCTGAAAGAGCCCCCGCGTTTCACCAGCATGTTGAACAGTGTGCGTAACCACGTAACGCTAGCTGGGAGCCTGTGTGGCTGCCCTCACCACTGCCCCCACTTGGCAGCGTTCTCTCTGTGCCAGGCATCAAATGTGAGCCCCCTATGGGATCCCTGCCCTGTGTGTACCCCAGTACCTGGACACTTCCTGGATGCTTCAAGAGGATGGAGATGTGCCCATCCTGACTTTCCTGTGATCCTTTTTTTTTTTCCCCTAGAGCCTTTGTCACAACCAACCTTGGAAGCATTGCTGGTTTCAGTGGGGGTGCCTCCCTAGAGATGCCTTTCTTTTCTGTGAGGTGAATTGAGGGTTGTCAAAGCCTTCATTCAAATTGGTCTCATCTGCGCTGTTTTAGAGAAATTCCTTGAAATGTCTGGTATGTGGGTGGAATCCTTTTTCAGTTTTGAACAATGACAGATCTCCCCCATCATTATTTGCCTTTGCCCGTTTCAGTGGGGGTTTGGAAGATAGGCAGGCTGAGAAGTTCAATGTGATGGTTCAAATGTATGTCACAGAATAAAACACTGCCCTTGCACTTCGAATCTCAAAATTTGTGCCCCCCCCTTATAGATCTATGGGATGTATACCCTCTCCTCTCATCACTGACCCCTCCTGTCTTGGGGCACAAGAACAGATTCTCCTCTATCAGCAATATGCTCCCTTTTTAAGCTCTCTATTAAAAATATTTTGGATATCCTGGCTTTGTCTTTCTCTGTCTCATATCTTATCTCTCATATTTTTTTCCTTTTCCTCTGAGTGTGGGGAGAACTTCTTGAGTTTATCAGGCAGACTGACGCATCACTAAAAATATTAAGCCCCCTCTGCAGTTCTCTTTGACTTTTCTTTAATTTTGTATATTTCTTTTTCCTGTCTCTGTTTTGCATCTCTTGGTCATCACTATCCTTTCCCATCATCATTAGTTTCACCTGTCTAAGGATTTCTGGTCATTTGATTTAGAATTTTCCCCCTGGCACTCCTGAGGATTTGGGGGCCAATCTTCCCAGTCTTTAGCGTGCTCTGGCTATAAATGTGTAGCTCTTCTGCCTTCAAGTGTGATTAATGGAATGGTTTGACATCAGCTGTGCTGATACTCTGGGTACCTCTCCTGAACGCTGGTTAGGCAGCTTGTGGACTGCATGAGGAGATTATTTTAGTTGCTGCGGCCATCAGGTAGCTCTGAGTCTTAGATACTCTAACTAGTACCTTGACATCTTGGAGCTGCTTGGACCACCCATGGAAGCATCAACCTCCAGACTTCAGTATCGGGTTTTAGAGCCATCCTGTGATATCTTTTGGGAAGGAAGGATTCAAGCTGAATATGCAACTTAAATGTGAATTCCCAAGGTAGATCTGAGAGCAGGGGAATGGAAGATGTTAAGCAGAAGGTCAGACCAATCTTTGGCCAACACCAGCATGAAAACCACTCAGGTAGTTGAGAACAAAGCAAACGTCTCTGATGGCTTCTTACCTCCCCCATTACACTGGTGATGAAAACTGTAAAAATGGACTCCGCATAGGGTTTCTAGCTTTTTCTTTTGGCTGGAGATAAGGAATACACTAATAGCTGAGGTTTCACAGGGGGCTGATACTGGAACAATACCTTACTTTGGATTAGATTTCTTTAATCCCTTAACACCTTAAAATCTCATTCTGCCCAAACACAGCGCTCCAGGGTGCCTTACAGAACCTCTCTCTCTCATACACAGATGACATCAGGTCTTTGACATCGTACTGAGTCAGGCACCCTTTTCTTTTCCCCTTTGGGTCCCCCTGTCCGCTGCTGGCACCAAGGCAGGTCCTGCAGCCACCCGAAGCCGGCTCTGCTCACTGCTCTCTGAGGCCCGTCTGCAGGGACTGTGATTCCTTCAAGGCAGTGGCCCATGACTGTGCTTCCTCCCTGAGAATGTCTGGGCTGTTTACTCACCAATGTCTGGGTAATCGCCAATCTGAACAGCGGGCTCTGCTGGCTTGAATCATTCAGGGAAGACCCTGGTGCTTGTGGCCCCACAATCACGTCCACAAACAAATCCGGAAGGAGGGGGAGGCGGATTACAGTGAAGAAGGAGACTCTTTAAACATACTCTGTAATAAGCAGGTAGAAGAAACGAAAGGGAAAACTGACAGTGGACGGCACTGGCCTCTGAGTAGGACGTTCTGTGGCTCTCCTGTGTGCATGGGGAGGAGAGGCTGTGACTGGCTCATGACAGAAGGGATTATCCTTGAGCCCAAGGCCAGCCGAGTCAAGTGTGCAGAGGCAGCCCAGACATCATCCTAGCAGGAAGGCCACACACTGCTCAGGCTCCACACAGAGAGAAATGGGACCTTCAGTGGCCAAGGGAGATAGCTATAGCACCTGTAGGTAAAGGACCGCAGTGGCCTATCTGCAAAGATTCCAGGGGCTACTGCCGGAATTCCAATCAGCTTGGAGGGCCATATATTCCATACTGCTAAAATACAAAAACATCACAGCATCCTCTAGGAAAAATGACATCCTTCCTCTAAATCATATTCCATAATTTTTTTTCTCATTCCTCTCACACCACAGGTTGAGAAACAAATTCATAGCTTCTGACTTACTTTGAAACTATCCCCTGTGGGAAGGTGTACATATGCGCCAGCAAAGGAACTGATATGGAAATTTTTTTTTTTTTTAAGAAAAGGTAATGGTAGAACATTGAGAGAGGGGAAAGTTATGTTCACTAAGAGTTTTTCTTTAAACAACAGTGATATTCATTGATGTTAAATAATGTGCTAAGCATGCAAATAAATTCTTCCATTTAGTCCTTGTATCAACCCAATGAGTTCAGTATTATCCTTGTTAAAAACAGGAACTGAGGCAGCATAGCACAGAAATCAATACAGAGGCCCTGGAACCAGCTCAATTATTTTCACATAAAAAGAGGATGAACTCTTACCTCATAGGGTTGTTGTAAAGATTAAATGAGATATATAAGATGCCCAAACAGAGTGCTAATATTTTAGTATATTGGGTTTCCTCCTAGCCCTATAAATGTTCAAAAATCGTTTTTCAGCTTACAAAAAATGGTGTGGATATTTAGAAAAAAACTTCAACACTTGATTATCCCTTTGACTTGTATGAGTTGGAAGGTTGATAAAACTACAGATATGAACTGGCTATTGAAAATACTGGGGAAGAATCAATGATTTCCAAGCATTAGAATGTCCTTTGATTTGGGTACTCTTTAGGCTGCAAGGTATCAAATTATCTCTTGATTTAAAATTTTTACAGTCATGAAGGGAACAAGCTCATTGTCTTGATTCTGCTGCTACTTCCCTCAACCCATGACTTTATCTGCAGGCAGGGGGCAGAGGAGGGGAAACTGCTGAACCTGACTCTTGTCAGTTTGGATAGCTGGCCTTCAGTCACACTGAACTTGAAGTGTGTGTCCCAGCAGGAAACAAGGTGACAGTTCAATTCTCCATCCCGAGTTGAGGGTCCTGAAGAACAGGAGAAGAATGTGGAGAACACTTGATTTCTTTCCTCCTGTAGCCAAGGCAGGCTAGTCTAGGAAGGAGACAGAAGAGCCACAGGCACAGGTAAGAACAGTCTGAAGGATGAAGACACAGATGCTGAAGGGAGTCAGGGACCACTCATTAAAGACAGTGTGTGTGCCCTGTGCATGCATAGATGTGCACTTAGGAAAACATGTACCCCAGGACTTAAACCCTCACCACCGGTCACTGAGTTGAAAAAGCAGCAAAGTACCCTTTGACAAATGTATTACAAGGAATGGTTTCTCAAAGTAAATTTATACTGTTTCCAAAAATCCTTTTCTACACTGGTATTTCCTGCTCAAACGTTGAGGCCAGTGACCTGCTGCTTCCTATTTGAAACTAGGCCCCTTATCTCCTATGAAATAAACTTAAACATCAACTCTGAGAGTCTGAGCCTTGGGCCAAGGAAACGGCAAGCGATTTTGCCCTCTTCCCCTTCAAGAAGAGTGGGTCTACCCTAAGGAGGTAGGATAATGGGATTGGATATGCAGATGACACCACCTTTATGGCAGAAAGTGAAGAACTAAAGAGCTTCTTGATGAAAGTGAAAGAGGAGAGTGAAAAAGTTGGCTTAAAGCTCAACATTCAGAAAACTAAGATCATGGCATCTGGTCCCATCACTTCATGGCAAATAGATGGGGAAACAGTGGAAACAGTGTCAGACTTTATTTTGGGGGGCTCCAAAATCACTGCAGATGGTGATTGCAGCCATTAAATTAAAAGACGCTTACTCCTTGGAAGGAAAGTTATGACCAACCTAGATAGCATATTAAAAAGCAGAGACATTACTTTGTCAACAAAGGTCCGTCTAGTCAAGGCTATGGTTTTTCCAGTGGTCACGTATGGATGTGAGAGTTGGACTATAAAGAAAGTTGAGCGCCAAAGAACTGATGCTTTTGAACTGTGGTGTTGGAGAAGACTCTTGAGAGTCCCTTGGACTGCAAGGAGATCCAAACAGTCCATCCTAAAGGAGATCAGTCCTGAATATTCATTGGAAGAACTGATGTTGAAGCTGAAACTCCAACACTTTAGCCACCTGATGGGAAGAACTGACTCATGTGAAAAGACCCTGATGCTGGGAAAGATTGAAGGTGGGAGGAGAAGCGGACCACAGAGGATGAGGTGGTTGAATGGCATCACCGACTCAATGGACATGTGTTTGAATAAACTCCGGGAGTTGGTGATGGACAGGGAAGCCTGGCGTGCTGCAGTCCATGGGGTCGCAGAGTCAGATATGACTGAGTGACTGAACTGAACTAATCCCTGAGCTGGGGGCATCTAGAGAATACACTGATCATTGCCTCTCTGGAGCACACTGTCCGCCTATGCACGGCCCCCAGGGAACCTATGATTCTTCCTTTCTCTACCCAGAAAGTCTTCCCTCTGCCCCCCTAACTTCTCCAAATTCCAGCACCAGGGGCCAGCTAAAGGCCACAAATCCTTGAAAAAACCATCCAGGTAGCTCCAACCCATTCACCCCTCTCTCAGACACGTGGCTGCATGCTACCTTGTTCTTGGTCTCAGCTGACTGCGGCAAGATGGGGTGGGGTGGTCTGGGGTACTGGTGGTGATGGAATACCCATGTTCATCATCAGCACCAGACCAGGTGTACGAAGGCCTACTGATCTTCACAAAGTGTCGGCCTGAGAACTTCGGGTGGCCGCTCTCCAGGCGGGAGGAATCCGGAGAATCCAGTGTTCTCTCAGATGGGGGCGCAGGTGGGGAATCGGGTTGAATTTGTTCGATTGTGGGGAGCACTTTCCCTGAGCCATGTCTTGGCAAGGGCAGGCGAAGCTCGCAGGTCCCCTTCCGGGCCGCGTCCCAGTTCTTTGCCCGGGATAGCCCTGGGCAGCGGCCGTCGGCGCAAATGACAGACGCCGGGGTGGCTCCTCTCCTGCGCCGAGATCCTGGAAGCGGCCACTGCGCCCGGCCGCTCGGGCTCGGATCTGAGCGGCTAGTGTGAGGGTGGTGTCTGAAATCGGGCGCTTCCTGCCTTTCCCTCGGCCTGGATGCCCGGCTGGCTCCGCGGGCTCCGAGATTCCCGCGCCGCCCCGCCCCGCCGCCCGCGCCCCGCACGGTGCGCGCCGCGTCCCCGCCCCAGCCCCACCCCACCCCGTGCCCTCAGGGGGGCACCCCCACCGGGGCGGGAGGGTGGTCCGCCGCGCCCGGTCGCCGAGTGGCGGAGGTGACGGTAACCGCCTTCCCATTTCCGCCCGGCCGGCGGCGCGGCGGGGCGAGTGCCAGCAGAAGCGCGCGGTCCTCCCTCCGCCCGCCCGCGCCGGGGGCTGGCCCTGCCTCGCCGGCGCCTTTTTCCCCCGCACCGCGGCGCCGCTTCGCCACTCGGGCACCGCAGGTAGGGCAGGAGGCTGGAGCGCCTGCCGCCCGCCGCCCGTAAAATGGTCACCTCGGCTGGACAGCTCGCCGTCTTCGCGCTGGGTACGTACGCTGCCTGTGGCGCGCCCGGCGCCACCTGCCCTCCGGGACACCCTGCTTTCCCCTCGTCCCCTCCGTTTCTCAGTCTCGGGGGTGTTCTGCGCTCGCGTAGAAGAGGAGAGGGAGGCGAATGCTCTTCGAGGCTTGCAAGCCAGGAGGCAAGGGGAATCACTTGTGCCTACTGGGGATTTGGGGAGCCTGTCCCAAAGAGGGGGCCGGTCGCGCGCTCAGCCGGTCCCCGGGAAGTGGCCGCGGGCCGCGCGTGAGAACGCCCGCCGGGGAAGGGGGAGCGGTGTGTGAACGCGCTTGAACTTTAATCCGCCGCGGCTCGTACTCCTGCCAACACCTACCTGCTTACCTGGCTGCTTCCAAACCAGTCTTCGCCGGCGTATGAAGAGCGTAGATTCGGAGAGGGTGGCCGGGGTCCGACCCTCCGGGCAGACCTTGGCTGCTTCCTTTTCTTGCTCTCTGCCTACCCTTGAGCCCAGCGACCCGCAGATGTTCACCATCAGCAGCGGCGCCTGGATCTTCTAACTTTGCGAGTTCTGGAGCTTTGGGGTGGGTTTTGGATTTTTGTGCGGATTAATTGTTCTTTTGATGAACTTCTCTGGGAGCCGAGGGCAGGAGTGAAACCCTAGACGGAGTGCTGCCAGTTTCCTTTGAGTTTGTTCCTGGAAGAGAACGAGGGATGGGGGAAGGGAGGGGAAGGTAAGCCCGGCGAACCTGGGCCGGGTCTGGGGAGCCGGTGAGTTTTTCAAAGGTGAAGGTCACTGCCCGGCCGGCTCTTGCCCCTTGCGGCGCCGGGTCTCTCTGGTGTTGAGATAACAGATTAACAGCCCAGGTGTCCTGGTCATTGCCTAGCTTCCGTGAAGTGAATTGTTGGGTCACTGTCTCCTCTGGAAAGCAAGTTGTTTGCTACAGGATGATTTATTAGAGCTTGAGAAAAGCTATGGAACCCTTCCCCTTCCCCCCTCTCCCCAAATGCCCAGAGCCTCAGCCCCGCCCAGTTCCGTGTACAGTTTCAGGGGGTTCACGGGCCCGCCCGTAATCCTGCCCATGAAACGCTGATTAAGAAGCGGAGGCATCATCTAAGGGAAATACGGGGCAGCCGTGGAACCGGATTCCACAGCAGCTCCGGGGTGTACCCTCACCTGAAACTCACCAACAGGTGGCATGACTCCGAGTGGCTTTTTTTTTTTTCCCTTTTCCCAAGCCTTTGTATATTTTGGTATTGATAGTTCTAATTTTAGATTTTTTTTAAAAAGCAGTTAAACATTACCAATGCAGTAGAAGTCTCCTGTATTCGGGTCCCTATTATAATGTTGTTTGCAAATGCTTAAAGTAATAATAATAACCTAACACTATTTGAGCACCTACTCTGTGCCAGGCACTGTTTAGAGTACTGTATATGTATCGGCTCATTTCATTTTCACACCAACCTGATGATGAAGAAGGTATTACCATCCCCAGTTTATGGAAAGGTGAAGTGAAGCACATAGGCCCTCAGTTAGTAGGCAGCTGGGTCAGAATTATGATTATAGAAGGAATGTTGATACTAAAAGTCAACTTACTGTGGTTACTGTAGTCCCATTCTCCTGAATTGGGACTTTTTCTCCAGTAGAAGTGGATGAATACCCTGGAACTTGCTTTAAACAGGGTTTTCTTTTGGATTCACAGGATCTCAGGGCAGTTTCAGGTTATTCAGTAAACAATGAAACAAGAAACAATACAAGTAGGCAAATTCGAGGAAGCTTTGTAAAGCTGCTCCTGCCCCCCAGCATTGGATACTTGCCCATGAAGACTGCATTCGTTCATCATGGAATTTTTCTCTTTTGCCTGAGTTCAACTCAATCTTTGTTTCTTTCCTTAACAAAAGAGTATATAAACTTAAAAAGACTGATCAATTTGTAAAAGCTGGCTTATACAGTTCCAAGCAATGAGCAGTTGAAAAAAGTAGAGGAAAAAGAAGGCAAGAGTAATTTACACCAGTGAGGATTCCTCCATATATATATTTTAGTTCTGTGCATTGACTGCAATTTCTGCCTCCCACCTCACTTTCCACTAGATTGCTGAATACCCATCAATGCCACATGCGTCTTTATTCTGCGTATTTCCTCCAGAGTTGCTTTCCTAATTAATTTTTCTTAAATTAATTGAAGGCAGTGCTAGGTGAATCAGCCAGTGTTCTGTCAGTAATCAAGATCTAGAAAAATGAGGTCTTTCCCCTTCTTCCCCCACATCCGTGGGGACAATCTAAGAAGGAACTGTTAGGATTCCCTGTTGATTCTTCTGATTACTAGATTGGTGTTTTGGTGGAGAAAGTGTGGAGACTTGATTAAGTGTAACATTGGGAACTTAATCTGGGTTCCTGTGGTGGCTGCCCTCTCGTGTCAGGTTCCCCTCAGTAGCTGCATAGGGTTTTGTCTCCTTCAATCCCAGGTCCTCCTGGTGTCCTCAAGGGAGCAAGATGTGTACTTTTGGGCAAGTTGCTTAGCTTGTACCTTGTTTTTCTCATCTAGACAATAGTAATGTTAATAGGATCATTGAATATTATTAATGAACCTCAAATGGTGCTTGACACATAGTAAGCATTTAATCAATCGTCATCATTGTCACTTTGAACTTCATAGAATTCCAGATATCATCTTAGGTTATGTCCATTCTGCAACTGAGAGTTTGTCTTACTTATCTCCCAGTTCCTCACCCTTCCTAAGACAGAAAATACTACCTAAACTAAAAACCTTAGAGATTTTAGCAAATCTTATCTGGCAGATGACAAATTCAAGAAAGTTTGGGAGTTCTCTTGAATCTAGTGAATTCTTTAGTTTTTGATGCAGAGCATTGGTATTTCCTCCTTACTGTTCAGTGGTCAGTTGTTTATTGAAGTCCACACTAAGTTCTAGTTTCCTTATCTGTAAAGTGGGAACTCTACACATCTCTACTCAATGGGTTGTTATGAGAATCAAATGAGATGGTAAATATGGAAGCTACTTATAAACTTTAAAAATAAAGGGCTACACACAAAATGACATTGATTTTGTAATATATCTTATAATCCAGAAATAAACATTATTACTTTTATGGCAGCTCCCAGAAGTAAGACTGCTGCTGCTGCTGCTAAGTAGCTTCAGTCGTGTCCGACTCTGTGTGACCCCATAGACGGCAGCCCACCAGGCTCTGCCGTCCCTGGGATTCTCCAGGCAAGAACACTGGAGTGGGTTGCCATTTCCTTCTCCAATGCATGAAAATAAAAAGTGAAAGTGGAGTCGCTCAGTTGTGTTCAACTGTTAGCGTTGTAGACTAAAGAAGCTTGTTCCCGGACACAAAATACCATGAAGGATGGGGAGAGAGGAAGCGAGTCAGCTTCCCAGTGGATTTGGGGCAGAGGGACCAGCAGGGGGCATGAAGTAAGCTGGTTCTCTTCTCCATTACATAGAAATGATGTCTTTCAGAGTGAACAGTGGAGCTTTGCCCAGGACACATGTTTTCCTTATTGGACAGTCATAATTAGGGAAAGTTCACTTTAAACAAGGGCTGTAAAGGTGTATATGGAAGACTTAGAGGCTGAGTTTCCTATATTTACTTTTCCAAAATTTGGTTTCCTAGGATAAAGTGAAAATCTTTCTGCAAATACTCAGTGTCCCTTGCAAAGAGGACTTTTCTTATAGGAGTAAATGATGCTTCATGTTCCATGGTAACATATGAAAAATAGATGGTTTTTCCATTAGACCTATCTCTAAAGACCTTTTGAAAGTATACTTTGAACAGGGTCCTGCTCTTTGGGCTGCCGGCTAAAAAGGACAGGCAGTGGGAAGTGGAGATTGGGTCAACCAGAATGGAACTGGCCTAACGAATTGGGCGTCTTGTGCCTGCTTCTCCCTCAAAACCTCTCTAGTCTCTTCCACAGCAGTGCCCTCAAATCACAACCACTTGGAGGACTTGGTACCCTGTTGGCTGGGTAGGAAGAAGGTGGGCGAGTGTGTCTGTCTAATGAGAGTTCCCCCGTGTGGCTTGTGACTGCTGCTGGTGGGGAAGAGAGGAAAAGGACCCTTTGAGACCCATAGCTGTACAGTCAGTGTGGTTAGGGAAACTTCTCACTTCACCAGTTGCATTTTGTCTGAAGTATGTTTGGTGTACTTCAGATGCTGCTGTGCATTTATGAGCATTAGTAAAGGCACTTCTGCCTGTCCTGTTGACCAGCAGAGTTAGAAGCCATGCTGAGAACTCTTAACTGTCCTACATGTTCTTGTACTTTACCTATGGATGTAATGATCAACTCAATATTAAACTCCAGCAGACCAATGCTAATCATGTCATGCTTTTTTTTTGGTTGATCACCCAAAATTGACCGTTGTTTTCCTGCCATTTCAAATGTTTTTCATCATCTCACTTAAAGTATAAACTTAATTCTATGCTAAAGCTAGTATGTTTCAGATTGCCTCTCGATAGAGGATTGGGGCACTTTTACAGTGACTTTTGTTTTGCTTTTTTTCTTTTCATCTGTGAAATGTTAAATATAAAAATCCTTTTGTAGAATCAGGAAAGGAGCCAGAAATCTAGGCTACTAGAACCATTTCTTAGGAACTCTTCATTTCAAGCATAAGTGTATGTTTCCCTTCAGACCAGTTCTAAAAATGTGGGTAAATTCTTTTGAAGCATTATGAATTAGTTGGGTTAAATATGACTTAAATAGTTGTTGTCTGGACTTAGGAAAAGTTGGAGGTTTGTTGAAATTGAATTTTATGCATTTGCTAGTACTTTTATTTCTTTCTCTTAAGTCAGAGGAAACAAACTTTCTTCACTGGATTCCCTGGTGTTGCATGCCTGCAACATGGGAGACCTGGGTTCAGTCCCTGGGTCAGGAAGATCCCCTGGAGATGGAAATGGCAATCCATTCCAGTATTCCTGCCTGGGAAATCTCATGGATGGAGGAGCCTGGCAGGCTAGAGTCCCTGGAGTCGCAAAGAGTCAGACATGACTGAGCAACTAACACACACTAGCCTAGTGTATTATATGCCCAGTACTTTTGCCTTTAATGGTTTGCTCTCCTCTTACCTTGAAAATCTTTCAGTTTTACCCACTTACATTTCTGAAGTACTTGTAGCTGGTTAGGGCTTCCTCAAGGAGGGATTTGACACATAACTTCTTTGTGTAACAAGCTTGTATAACTTTGTGGAACTCAAGCCTGCTATTGCCTCTCCTCTTTTGGTTTTAGTTTTTGACCATGTTGACTTTTCTGGCAGGGAACCTTGATACACCTCCATGTCCTGTCTTGAACTAATGTGGGTTGGTGCTTGCCCCCTCTTCCCTGCTGGTTTGAGGGCTCCTGGAGGGCAGAACCCCTTGGTCTTCATCTTTGCCCTTGGCACCCAGAGCACAGGCTGACTTTCCGGGGAGACCAGTAAGCACTTGATGAGTCCTTGGGATGCCCTGTGCTGAATACTCCAAGTGTAGACTCAGTTGGCAAACACTTAGCTGGGCAGGTAACATTTATCCTGAAAAACTCTTTATTATGATCATCAAGGTTGGTTGCATATAAATGCTTGCATGCAACTTGTTTTCAGATAGTGTTTTATTGTTTTTTAGTAGATGATGATTTGTTTTAGACTGCAAAAGCAAATTTTTTTCTCTGGAACAAAGAAAATTTAGGAAAGCATAAGAGAAAATGTATTTTAATGGCTTGTAATTCCACCACCCAAAGATAACTGTGATTGACATTCTGTTGCACAGTCTGATAGATGAAACTATGCGTGTGTGTGTGCATGCTTGGTTGTGTCTGACTCTGCTACCCCATGGACTGTAGCCCACCAGGCTCCTCTGTCCATGGGATTTTCCAGGCAAGAATACTGGAGTGGGTTGCCATCTCCTCCTCCAAGAGATCTTCCCCACCTGGGGATCGAACTGGCATCTCCTGTGTCTCCTTGCATTGGCGGGCAGATTTTTACCACTGGGCCACCTGAGAAGCATTCAGATGAATGTATAGATCAATAAATATTCTGTAAAAGCTTGTATGAATTCTGAGGGACTCACACTGTTTAATTTATTTGCTTTTTAACTTAAAAATCTCTCATAATAAAGCTTTTATGTCATTAAACATTCTTCTATAACATCATTCATTGTAGCTGGGAAAAACAATCCTTTGATTGTGTTTACTATAATTTTAAAATCCTTTGACCATATAGATTCTTCTTATTTCTCACTGTTATGAGTAATCCACACATTATTATTGGGAATATAAATTGATACAACTTTTCTTGGAAGTCAACGTGGCAATCGCTATCAATTTTAAGTGGGCATAATTTGGGTCATTGATTCCACTTTTTGATATATATATTTATATTATACTTATATAAATACTTACCTGAAAGTGCAGAGAAAAATGTAAATGATGGTGGTTGTTGACTTGTTTATAACAATGATAAGTTGGCAGTCCCACAGTTATAATTTTTTTAAGGAGATTCCTTACATAGGTATTTTTATATATGAATACAATGATTTCCTTTATTCAGTTCAGTTCAGCTGCTCAGTCGTGTCCGACTCTTTGCGACCCCATGAACTGCAGCACGCCAGGCCTTCCTGTCCATCACCAACTCCTGGAGTTTACCCAAACTCATGTCCGTTGAGTCAGTGATGCCATCCAACCATCTCATCCTCTGTCATCCCCTTCTCCTCCTACTCTCAATCTTTCCCAGCATCAGGGTCTTTTCACATGAGTCAGTTCTTCACATCAGGTGGCTAAAGTATTGGAGTTTCAGCTTCAACATCAGTCCTTCCAATGAACACCCAGGACTGATCTCCTTTAGGATGGATTGGTTGGATCTCCTTGCAGTCCAAGGGACTCTCAAGAGTCTTCTCCAACACCTCAGTTCAAAAGCATTAATTCTTCTGCGCTCAGCTTTTATAGTCCAACTCTCATATCCATACATGACCACTGGAAAAACCATAGCCTTAACTAGATGGACCTTTGTTGGCAAAGCAATATCTCTGCTTTTTAATATGCTGTCTAGGTTGGTCATAACTTTCCTTTCAAGGAGTAAGCGTCTTTTAATTTCATGGCTGCAATCACCATCCACAGTGATTTTTGAGCCCCCCCAAAAAAGTCAGCCACTGTTTCCACTGTTTCCCCATCTATTTGCCATGAAGTGATGGGACCAGATGCCATGATCTTAGTTTTCTGAATGTTGGTCTTTAAGCCAACTTTTTCACTCTCTTCTTTCACTTTCATCAAGAGGCTCTTTAGTTCTTCACTTTCTGCCTATGTACCTATTTTCAAAAAATAAAGGTTTCTTCAAAATTTTAAATTAAAAAAAGCAGGTTCTAGAACTAGGTGTATAATATAGGTCTACAGTTTGAATTGATTAATTTTTTGTAACAATTATATATTAAATTTGTAAGGCTAAAGTCAAGGAACGTAAAGGATACAACAGAAATTCTTGTACATAAAAGTTTGACTCATCTTTGATTATTTAGGGTAAGTTTCTAGAAATTACCCTTCTTTCCTACTAGCCGTGTGTGAATGCACACTTTTCGGGCCCTTCTATAAGCAGACATTAGTTCTAACATTTGCCAACTTGACTGGGGGAAAAAAATCTCAGCCCAGTTTCATCTTTAATATTTGTTAGAGTGAGTAAGTTTGTAGGTCGTTTGTCATCTTGTTATTTGCATCTTAACCTTTTTAGAATTTTTCCTATTGATGGATCATCCTTTTCTTAGAGCTTTATAACACACTTTATATAAAAAGGTTACTGATACTTGGCAAGTAGTCCCCATTTATTGTCTTTTACTGTTTTGTTTATGGTATTTTTGACATGCCTATTGTTTTTGTTTTTATGTAGCAGAAACTATAAATCTTTCCCTTTAAGCTTTCTACCTTTGCTTGTATAATTAGGAAAACCTTCCCTATCTTCTAATTCTTTTGTGGTCTCATTATGTTGAACTATTCTACCTATAATTTGTTCTAATGTGTAGTGTGAGGTACAACTCATGTTTTACTTTTTTGAAACAGTCAACCAATTAATATTCTTAATTGTCATTTGTGGTTTGAAATTCCATTTTTAATCATATATTAAATCCTTCTAAGTACTTAAATCTGTTTGTGGAATTTCAGTTTGGTTCTTTTATTTTGTACTTTTGTCCTTATTCTGAACTTGCTCATTCATGTAGTCTACAAATTTTCATTGAGTGCCTGTTCTGCACTGTAACTGCTTTTAGGTTCTAGGGAATTGGCCAAGAATGATTCCTGTTTTCATGGATCTAGTGAGTGAGACTTTTTCCCTTGCTTTGGTTATTGATGATATTTAAAAGCTTTTTAGATATCTGTAAATTATATTTACAGTCGATCCCTGAACAAAACAAAGGTTAGGGGGCCAACACTCCAAAAATCCACCTTTAATTTATGGTTGGTCCTCACATCACAGGTTTCTCTATATTCAGGGTTCCCCACTGGCAGACTCAATCAATGCTGATCATGTAGTTCTGTGGTGAAGTGAAGTGAAGTTGCTCAGTTGTGTCCGACTCTTTGCGACCCCATGGACTGTAGCCCACCAGGCTCCTCCATCCATGGAATTTTCCAGGCAGTAGTATTGGAATGGGTTGCCATTTCCTTCTCCAGAGGATCTTCCCCACCCAGGGATTGAACCTGGGTCTCCCGCATTGCAAGCAGATGCTTTTACCACCTGAGCCACGAGGGAAGCTCCAAGTTCTGTGGTATTTACTATAAAAAAAAGTCACACATGTAAATGGACCCATACAATTCAAAGCTGGGTTGTTCAATGACCATATGTATTTTGTAATAGGTTTTGTTAATTTTAATAGCCCTTCAGCTGATTCTCTGAGGTTTCTTGCATCATGTAATCTTCAATGGTGATAACTTTGTCTCTTTCTTTTTTTATTTTCATCTCATTGCACATGTGAGTGCTCAGTCGTCCGACTCTTTGAAACCCCATGTACTGTAGCCTGTCAGGCTCCTCTGTCCATGGGATTATCCTGGCAAGGATACTAGAATGATACTAGAATGCATTGCCATTTCCTCCTCCAGGGGATCTTCTCAACTCAGAGATCGAACCCATGACTCCTGCATTGGCAGGCGATTTCTTTACCACTGAGCCACCTGAGAAGCCCTTTCATCTCATTGCTTTTTCTTATCATGCTGGCTAAAATTTTTAAGAACAACACTTTTTTTTTTTTTAAGCAGTGGCTATCTTTGTATTTTTCCTGACATACCATAATGTTTGTAGCTTTTAGCAATTAAATAATAGACTGATTTTTCAGTTATTTATATATAATATGCATATGTATATTTTTCTATGTGTATACATACACGTACATTTTCATTGTAATAAAATATGCTTCTCTTCATAAGTTACTAAAAGATTTAGTATTTTGATTTGTTTCTTAAAGCAGGGGAGATAATATGTTGGAGTTTTATTTTTTTCCTGAAATGTTTTGAGGATATTTGACTCAATTAAATTAAAGCCATTCTTTTAAATTCTTGGAATGAACCCTTCTTGGCCATGTGTATTATTCTCTGCATCTACTGCTAGATTTGATCTATTTGGACCCTTTTTTTCTTTTTTTAGGCTTTAATATCAGTGTTATGTCAGCTTTATAAAATAAATATTAAATTGTTCCATCTGTTTTATTCTCTGGAGTAGATGAATTATCATGGAAATCAAATGTTGCTGTGAAGGCTTGGCAGAAATTGCTTATGAAACTTCTGAGTCTGGTCTGTTTTTAATGGTCAGTTCAAGTTTTCTACTTCTTGAATCATTTTTTGGTAATTATTTATTTTCCTCACAATCTATTCAATTCAGATTTATAAAGCTTTAGCATAGATTAATAAATGATCTCCTTTTAATTAAAATTTCTTTTCACCTGCAACCTCAGTTAATATGGCTTTACCAAATATGAAACAAAAATAAGCACTTTGGCCCCCAACATACATTGTTAATTTGTTTTTCTTGATAATTAGTAAGACTTCATTTTAGTCATTAACCAAGTTCAAGTCAAAGTTTCATATTTGATAGTTTATTTGCATAAAGGCATGTCCATTGTTGTTATAATGATGCCGTTTTTGATTTGGATGATGCATGGCACTGTAATTTCTAGCAGAGGCTGCTAACTAGCTTCCTGATGGTTTCTTAAGCTTTAAAAGTTTTGTTGTTGTTGTTGTTCAGTTGCTCAGTTATGTCCAACTCTTTGTGACCACATGGACTGCAGCACGCCAGACTTCCTTGTCCTTCACCATCTCCTGGAGCTTGCTCAAACTCATGTCCATTGAGTCAGTGATGCCATCCAACCATCTCATCCTCTGTCGTCCCCTTTTCCTCCTGCCTTCAGTGTTTCCCAGCATCAGGGTCTTTTCTAATGAGTCAACTCTTCGCATCAGGTGGCCAAAGTATTGGAGCTTCAGCTTCAACATCAGTCCTTCCAATGAATATTCAGGATTGATTTCCTTTAGGATGGACTGGTTTGATCTCCTTGCAGTCCAAGGGACTCTCAAGAGTCTTCTCCAACACCACAGTTCAAAAGCATCAATTTTTCAGTGTTCAGCCTTCTTTATGGTCCAGTTGTCACATCCATACATGTCTACTGGAAAAACCATAGCTTTGACTATGTTTTAAAAAGTTTTAAAACCTCCAAAAACAGTGTTCATTAGATGCTACTGTAGTGTTTGGAGCAAGATAGGAGATTTCTGTTGTTTGCTCATTTGCTTTTTGTTTATTTACTTATTTATTGGTTTGTTTTTAAGATCAGTACTTCTAGTTGAGAAATGTTGTGTTCTTACAAAGAGACCATGTCTTCATCTTGGATTTTAGGTCTTTAATCTGAGTTTGAACTAGGTTAGTAAACAATTCTCCTGGGTACTTGGAGACTAGGTATACCTTGACAGCTTTTTCGTCATCTCTCTCCAGGGCTGAGGTCCTCTCTTTGTAATTATTATATTTCCAAGCGGTCTGGGAGATTAGCTGGCTAAATGGTACACATAATGTGGTGACAGAAAAGCGGCTGAAGCTGATAAACGAGAGGTTTGCAATTACATACTCTGCTTCCCTCTGCCAGGCCTTGGCAACAGGGAAAAGACAGACTTCGGATACTTTTCTTGGTTGAAAGAAACCACATAAGCCCTGTAACTTTCACCGAGGCCATGGCCCTGAGGAATTGGCTTGGGAGCTGCGGAGGAACGTCACCTGGTCACTGAGCACAGCCTGAAGCTCTGGGCTCAGGAACCTGTCACCTTGGGCGGGTTTCTGGGTTACCACTGCTGCGTTGAAGGAGCACCTCAACAGGCTGGTTTGCGTGCTGTTACACACTCCCTGCCAGCACGTTTGAACAATGACAGGTGGATTTTTGCACATAGCAGACCTTGGGTGTTATAATTAAGGCTTTGGATGATGAATCATAGGTTTCTGAACTAGAATGAAAGCAATTCCGGGACCTGAGCATTTCTTTTAGGGAGATGAGGTAAACTCACAGATCATAGAGGTAGGGAATCCTTCTGGATCTGGACACTCCCTAAACCTCATCAACCACTCCTTTGTCCGCCCCCCCCAAAGAAAACCCTCCAAACAAACACACCTTTTGTGCTGACCCTGAGCAGACCACTTATTGTTACCAGAACACATACACCCTCTGGTTGCCACCTCCCCATGTGGGGCACTCAGGACACCCTCCTTCTCTGTCAGCCTTGCTAAATCCTACTCATTCTTTTTCCACAGTGAAATAGAAAATCAGAATCTACAAACAAGAGTCTGGAAAACACCCTCACATTCAATTCTCCAGAGACATTCTTTTTTGAGGCTTATCTGTCAGAGCTCTTACCATATCTCTTTCTGTGTGTGCTTACAGATTTATTTGTATATTTACTCTTTTTCCTTCAAAAATGGCATTTGGTATTTTAAAATCTGCTTTTCACTTACAGTATAGGGAAAGTATTTCACCCTTTTAAATACTCAAACCTGAAATTAAAATGTTTGCAGCTAAATTATTACCAGCATCTTTGAATTATTTACTATGATCAAATCCCCAGAAATGGATTACTAGGTCAAAAGATATACACTTTTCCACCTCTTAATACGTTTTGACAATCTGCCTTTGAGAAATTCTGCCTTTTGAGAAATCTGCCTTTGAGGCTGACAAATTCATACTTTTATCCTGTGTATGAGTGCCTATTTATCAGCAAACTTGCCTATGATGAACATTATGATTTTTAAGACTTTGCTAATCATGTTGATTTAGTGATATCTCATTTTATTTGATTTCTTTGGCTAAAACCAAAGTTTGCTACAATTGCATGCTTTTCATGTTGAGTATTTGAATTTATTTTCTTGAGACTTATCCATTTCTGTCCTTAGGTCATGTTTTGGGCAGGTGAGTTATTTTCTCATTGATTCATAAGCAGTTTTTTAAAAAAGATATATGAATTATTTTCCTTGTTTTGTCATTTTGCTATTTAAATTTACATGTGTGTATATTTGGGTTTACAGAAGTATGGTTCTGTTTTTGTTTTTAATTTTTAAGGACTTAAAATCGTTTCATTATTTCTTTGTGACTTCTACTTTTGTCTTGGAGTAGGAAGAGATTTTCTATAACTCTTTGATCTTTCATTTCCTGTATACTTTCATGTTGTTGCTTGGGGTATTTAAATTTCACTTTTTTGGGAATGTGTTTTGGTTTCAGATGTGAGATAGGAATCTAACTTGCCTTTTTGTCAAAATGGTCTGGTTCCTCAAACACCATTTGTTGAATAATTTATTCTCTACTCACTGATTTTGAATTTTTGCCACTTGAGACTTTCATAGGAGTACTTGAATCTGTTTTTAGAGTTTCTGTTCAGTTCCATTAATCTGAGACTTGTCCTGTAATGAACCATTCACTGGGGCTGGGAATGTGTCATTGTCCTAGGAAGCTGGGGCGGAAAAATCGTGAGAAGTAGGCAGGTATTGGGTGGTCCTTGGGTCTCACTACCCTGAAAGGCATGGTGAACTTGCCTCTGCCTGCCTATTCTTTCTGGAACTTTGTGCGTGGCAGGAATTTGGGGTCACGAGGCAGGCCTGTGGTCCTCCATGTGATATTCAGTCCTCCATGTGACATTCAGGTTAATAAAAACCATATATTTTCAGGTCCACTTCTCCAGCAAGAGTACCGGGGAGTCTGCCATGGCATACGTAGAGCCACAGACAAACCTGGCACATCTCCTAGGATATAGTAAAAGGAATAATTAAAGAATCAGAAAAGAGCTTCACTAGACAGGCATAACATTGTTTTCTATATTGAAACAAACTCAAATATGTTAGTGAATAGAATGCAACATTGAATTATCAAAATTAGTTCTCCAGGTATAAGTCTTCAAATAAATTGTGATTTTAAAATTTTGATTGTTTCAAGCTGTGCCCCCAGACTCTAGAGGAACAGGGATGAGTTCCTTTTCTTTGCCATTTTGGGCGTTTTAATGGAGAAATTTGAGAAGTACTGTCCCAAGTGGATGACTAATTTTCAGATACTTAGAGTAGGGCAGAATAGTAACTAAAATGAATGACTTCACCATTCTTCTGCTTCTGTTGGATATAATTTCCCTTTCTTTTTCTAAGTTTTTCTAAGGTAAAAACTGAATTATTGATTTTAGATCTTTCTTCTTTCCCAACATATTCATTCAGTGCTAAAAATTTCCCTGTAGACTCTGCTTTCACCTCATCCCACAAATTCTGATGAATTGGTTGTGTTTCTTTCTTTTTTTTTTTTTTACTTCAAAATACTTTTGACTTCTCTTGAGATTTCTTCTTTGACCCATGTTTTATTTAGAAATGCTGTTTAATCTCCAGTGTGTGGGGGTTTTCTGGCTATATTTCTGTTACCTAGTTTACCTTCTTTATTGTCTGATAGCAGACCTGGTATGATTTCTTTTCAATGTGTGCTCGGTCGTGTCTGACTCTTTATGACCCCACGGACTGTAGCCCTCCAGGCTCCTCTGCCCATTAGATCCCCAGGAAAGAACACTGGAGTGGGTTTCCATTACCTCCTCCAGGGGATCTCCCCGACCCAGGGACTGAGCCTGCGTCTCCTCCCTCTCCTGCATTAGCAGGTGGATTCTTCACCACTGAGCCATCTAGGAAGCCCTTCAATGTGTCCAAGTGTGTTTTATAGCCCAGAATGTAGTCTGTCTTGGTGAATATTCATGTGAACTTGAGAAGAATGTGTATTCTGCTGTTGTTGAATGCAGTAGCTCATAGATGTCATTACATCCAACTGGTTGATGTGGTGTTGAGTTCAGTTATGTCCTTCCTTATTTTCTGCCTGCTGGATTTGTCCATTTCTGAAAGAAGGGTGTTGAAACCTCCAGCTGTGATAGTGAATTCATCTGTTTCTCCTTGCAGTTCTATTCATTTTTGCCTCATGTATTTTGGTATTTTATTGGTAGGTGCATACAGGTTCTATATTGTTACATAACTTCATCATTCATTAATGCTTTTTTAATGATTCAGGATCTCCCAGCAGCTAAAGGTCTTCACTAATAAACTCTTTCTTCCCGTGTGGTGCCTATAGTGCAAAACTTCCATTACTGCCTGTGAAATGAGGAAAGTTTTCTTCCTGACTTAGATAAGCAGATCTCAATTTGAACTTTCCTTGTGGGGAGAAAAAAATATAAAAGGCATTACTCCAAGCTCCTGATCAAGATAGTGGGACCTTCTTTGATTGAGGGCATCTTTTCAAATCAGTTCTTATTTTCAATGTAGTATGTAGAAGGTTTCAGTGAATTGCTATGTCCCTTTGAGACGTCTTTTGAGAGTTAGAAATTTACACTGAGGAAAATAGCATCAATTCACTATGTAATATGAGCTTATGCTCTTGTGAAATGCCCCTTTCCCTTACTGTGGAATAAAGGGGAAAATAAAAGCTCTTCTGACTCAATTGGATTTTTTTGGATTTCAGATAAAAGGCAGAACACTTTCCTTTTAACAGTGATAACAGAAGCAGTTGGAGTATCTCATCTGTCATCTCATGTAATACATCCAAGTGATCAAAGAGTTGTCATTTCTGTGAACTGGGCCTGACATAACGTTTATTCTTAATTCACCCAAGGAAGCTACTTTATTTACTTACAAAGCCAAAGGATGAGTAACAAAAATAAGATCTGACAGCTAAAAGTGAGGGATGCTGTGTGTTTGGTTAGGTTATATTATACTTGGATTGTTCACTTCAGCAAACATTTAACTGTGTATCAGACCTTGTGCTGAGTTTGGTGATATTAACTCAAAAGAAGGCCATGACTAGCCCTCGCCCCCAGCCCCTGAATTCTTTGTAGATTGCAGCAGAAGCAAACACAGGTTTTCACAATATGATATGAGATACGCAGTGAACACCTTGGGCTCAAGAAGAGGGGTCTTGAGGGAATTCCCTGGCTGACCAGTGGTTAGGACTCTGCATTCCCACTGCCGAGGGCCTGGATTCAATCCCTGGTCGGGGAACTAAGATCCCACAAGCTGTGCAGTGCAATCCCCGCCCACCCCCCACACCCCTACCCCCGCCCCCCACCAAAGGAGAGTTCTTTGTATGACAGGCCACGGCAGTCTTCAAGAAGCTAATGGCCATCGCTTAGAACAGTGATGGGTAATTTCTTTAAGTGCCTATTATTATACAAATTCCGTTAACCCATCTAGCAGTCCTATATTGTGATTATCTCCATTTTATAGATGAGAAAACTGACACACAGAAATGTTAAGTGAATTGCTGAGGCTCCTATAGCCAGCAAATGGCAGAACAAGGATTTGAACCCAGGACCCTTGCCTGTTATCCTGGCCATCTCCCTGTTCTGCTTCTCCACGTCATCCATGGAAGGCTGTGGCTCCTGAGGCGCCTGGCTTCACTCCTGTGAGGGCGCCGTTCTGTAGCAGGCATTAGATGTAATCAGGCTTTCAGACAGCTGCTCCACTAAATATTTACCGTATTGACAGTAATTGCCATGAAGGCTAAAAAGAAATATTCTACTTCCCAAAGCATGAAATAGAAAGAAAGAAGTGTGGTAGTTGTTCTCCCCTTCTTTAATCAGAAGTTCAGTTGTTCAGAAGACAGATAATCACAGGAGGTATGTGTGACACATTTTGTTGTGACCATGGAGCCTCTAATAACAAGTTCGCTAATGGAGGCCTGTTTGTGTTCCTAGCATACATTTTTTAAAAGGTGTTTGTTTTAAAGGGCGATCTCTGTTGTTTATGCAGGCAGCCTGTCTCCAGTGGGTGATGTGCCTGGAAGTCACGGCGCTTGTACACTGCTGCCTTGGAGGCCCTCTGCTGGGGGCTGGCTTCACCCTCCTCACCCTCCTTGCACGCCTCCCCAGTTGACATTTCTCCCAAAGGAGAGCAGAAGGTGGAAGAGTCGTAAACACTTTTACTTTACATTTTCAGTTCCTCTCAGTCCAACCAAAGATAGAATCTGTGTTAGCACGTTTGCTAATAGCTGGCTCCACTTTGAGACTCCTCACCCCAACTGCAGTGATGACATGTACCCACAGACAACACAGGCATCTCCATGGGCCTGATAGAACCTCAGATCAGAAGACAAAGAGCATTTCCTGTTTCAGTTGTGTATAGGAACTTCCTTCATTCAGCTGGCAGCGTTTTCGATGGCCTTTGTACCTCTGCATAGGTGGTTGAGTATCAGATGCTCAGGTGTGGACAGTCTACAAAGGTTGATTCAAGGTGATTTTTTTTTCCCCCATTAGGTAAAAGTAATGGGGTCAGATGCATTGGCAATCAGTGTATTACTAAGACACAAAGCAGCCAGTGAGACACACTTCTTTTGCAATGAGTGAGCTTCTGGGTAAAAAAAAAATATATATCTGTATCTTGTTTGAAGGACCTTATTTGATAATCCTTTTCTAGAACCATCTCTTCTTAATTGGTTTGTAAATCCAAAGTGTTCAAAGTAAGTTGCTTCTGCTGTGGTGACACCCCTCAAAACAATGTTAAATACTTGGGAATTGTGTAAAAGCCCATCCAAGCTGGTCATGGGGGAGAAAAAGCTGATTTTTTTAACTGATTCAGGAAACTAAACTCTCTCTTGAGAGTTACCTGCATGGATAGTCACTCCTTATAAAACTCCTGCTCTTCTCAGAGCAGAGGGCCTGCTTACATTTTCCATAGGTCTCCACACTAGCTACAGACTTTCCTGATCTTTGTTTGTGTCATCTAATCTCTTAGTGACCCGTCATCTAACATTTCTTCCTGTAGTTGATACTCTTTAGTTGTGACATTCAATAGGAAAGAAAAAAGAAAGATTTAACATTTTTGGAACAGAGCAATCCTCTAGGCACAAAATGCCTTCATCTTTTCAGCTTGCAGTTCAGAATCCAAGGAACCAAAATTGCACAGCTCTGGTGTGTGATAACATGGCAAAGACTTTGGTGAAATTAGCCTAACTGTTTTCTAGCAGGAAGAAAATAAACCTGCTTCACCATTCACATATGTGCTTCACTGACTAATCAGGGAGCAACACTTTGTGGCCTGAAGGGAGAGGGTTCTGCTCCAGTGGGTGACTATTCATGGGCCAAGGGTGGAGAGGCAGTCCCCACTGCTGGGAGCTCCCGCAAGCCCACCCTGTGGATGGAGAGTTTATCTGAGCTCCCAGTCTTGACAAGTGAACCACTGGGCTGTGTGGGGAGGCATGTTTTTTATCCCAGAAAAGAGGCTATGATATGCAACTATCCTTGCAAAACACATACTTCCTTAAACGAGGCAAGTACTGGCTGCCCTGCTGAATAGGGGAGAGGGTCAGGCTTAAGGAGAGACCCCCCCACCCTTCAACCAGGTCTCATTCTTGAACATGTTGTGACCCCAGAGGCTAGTCTTGGTTCAACCAAGAGTCTCTCCTGGAGGCTGTGATGTCATCTGACTCTACTACAAGCAGAGCAAAAATAGGCAAATGGCCTCACTGTTTGGCCTTCAAGAGTAGTCAACTTTTATGAATAAGCATGTTTTGGTTCCCAGGAAGTGAATTAGGAAGTGTTAAAAAAAATCTGCATTGTTCTAACTACCTAGCTCTGTGCTTTTCTTGGTTGTCTCCACCTTAACCTCTTTTATGAATGGTTCAGTCATTGTTTTCACCTGGGATGTTTATCACCTGAGCTATTTTCAGAGGCTTCACAGGCAGAAATTTTCTGAAAATCTACAAAGGTCTGTACAGTCAAAGCAGTGGTTTTTCCAGTAGTCATGTATGAATGTGAGAGTTGGACCATAAAGAAGGTTGAGTGCTGAAGAATCGATACTTTCTTACTGTGGTGGTGGTGAAGACTCTTGAGTATCCCTTGTACAGAAAGGAGATAAAACCAGTCAATCCTAAAGGAAATCAAACCTGAATATTTATTGGAGGACTGATGTGGAAGCTGACATTCCAGTACTTTGGTCACCTGATGCAAAGAGCTGACTCTTTGGAAAAGACCCTGATGCTGAGAAAGACTGAGAGCATGAAGAGAAGGGGACAACAGAGGGTGAGCTGGTTGGATACATCATCAACTCAATGAACATGAGTTTGAGCAACCTCCAAGAGATAGTGAAGGAGAGGGAAGCCTGGCATGCTGCAGTCCATGGGGTTGCAAAGATTTGGACACGACTGAGTGACTGAACAACAACAAAGGGCTTTGATTTATATAAAAATGTTTTGCTTTGAGAAGGTGGATAAATTGGTATGAATAATTATTGATGTTCTCAGGTACTGTCCCCTTATCCTGGGAGAGAAAGGATGAATCCACCTTCACCTGTCATCATACCGACAAATGGCAGCTTGCTCCATTGACAATAATTGTGTGCAGGGGTGTGAGCATGTGTGCATGTGTTTCATCTAGAGGTTTCATTTCCTACTTCTTGAGCTTTTTTTCCAGCTTTCCTCTTGCCCCTATCCTCAACTTCTGCAGTGCCTCACACAGTCCTCACATTTAATGGTTGATCCTTACGTGTTTATTGATGACAAATAATTTATGCCCAGAGTCTCTCTTCATTTCTCTTTTCCTCCCTTCCCCTCTCCACCTGTCACTTTCAAAGCATCATTGACAGAGCAGCAGGTATTTTTTGAGCTGAAGTGGGAAGTGGTTCCATCTTCTGGGCTAATCATGATCGTTTGAAACTATTTCTAAGGATTTGGAGGTTGCATCTGAGTTCAGTTGGAAATAGTGCTGTGATCAATTAATAATGTCTGCTGTGGGTCCAGGCTGAAGGTGGTCTGACATAGGCAGTGTATTTCCATTCCTGCTTGAGATGGTGGGTCATTTTTTCTTAAGAATGATAAAAGGCACGCATCTCTAAGGAATTACTTGAAGATGTTCTCACTTCTGTTGCTTATATTTCCTGCCTTTTAAGTAATTACTTGTTTATTTTTGGCGGCATTGTGGTCTTTGTTGCTGTGAGTGGGCTTTCTTTCTCTAGTCGCAGTGAGCAGAGGCTACGCTTCTTTGTGGTGCATGGACTTCTCATTGCAGTGGCTTCTCTCATTTCAGAGCATGGGCTCTAGGTGTTGGGACTAAGCAGGTGGAACCTGTGGGCTCTAGGATGCAGGCGCAGTAGTTGCGGTGCACAGGCTAAGTTGCCCCACAGTATGTGGGATCTTCCTGGACCAGGGATCGAACCCATGACTCCTGCATTGGCAGGCAGATTCTTAACCACTAGACCACTAGGGAAGTCCCTTTTCTGCCTTTTAAAAAATACAATATTCCAAGTTTTAAAAGGTGTTCCATAAACCTAATATCATAACCATGCAAAAGTACTACTGAGTCCTGTTAGGCAGAATTAGCATCCAGCAAGGCAGAGAGCCTATGGGCATGTGGGCTAGTATGTCCTGCTGTCCTCCAAAACATGAGGTTATTTGCCTTCCTTCAGAATAAGAAGCAGAAAACCATAGGTATCGCTGGACAGCAAAGCTCTGTGTTGATGTTCACATCTGCCCATCTTGGGCACTTGTTGGGTTATTAGCGGGAATGTTCTGGCTGCCTGCTAGTAAGAAGGGAACACTGCTGTCTCGCTTTCTTGGAACAAAGGACTCCTTTCCCTAGAAGATATGTGTGTGTGTGTGTGTGTGTGTGTGTGTGTGTAGCATGTTGTGGCACTCCCACCCAGCAGCCATCAGCATCCTTAGACCCACATCAATGGGGACAACCATCCCTGTTCAGTTGTCTCCCACAGATAAGAAAGTAGAGAGAAGGGCTGTGTTCACACTGGGCATAGAGGTTGCGGCAGAGGCAGGGTGTGCAGGCAGAGAAGCCCGGAGTAGACAACAGTCTCTGGGTCTGTAACTTTGCAGCTGGACATGCCCTGGTCGCAGGTCAGCTTGAGCCTGTTCACTTTGCTCCTTGTGTGTCCTTCACTCCTGAGTCTGGGATGCTATATGCCAGCCCACGGTGGCATCAGAGGGGCATGTGGTGAGCAGGATTAGATGCTGTGTGAGCCTCTAAAAAGCCTCCCGAGGGCACACTGTTGTTGTCTGGATGCCAACTTACCCTGGATGTTGCATGTGAATCACACAGGAAAGCCATGGACTGGGATTCCTGGGCCCTGTCTGGGGATGAGCAGGGCCAGAACCTTCATGCCAGCCTGTAGCATCCTGGAGGATCTTTGGGGTAGTGGGCAGACCCCAGACAGGAACCGTTAATGAACAGTCTTTAGAGAAATGCGAGAACGTCATGACCGAAATGAGACTGGCTTGTGTGGCTTTGGTGCCTGTGAGCACCGAGCTTGCTAATGGGTTTCTCAGCCCTCTGTCCTTGTTGACTCACAGACTTGGAATTTTAATTTTGGGCAGGGGGATAGGGGTGGGGTTGGAGATGGGATGCTCCATCTGAGGTGATCAGGAAAAGTTTGCGAAGACACTGATGTTTGAGCTGGCCTTGAAGGTAAAGAAGGAAGGGACATAGTGGAGGCAGAGATGGGGTGGGGAGAGGAGGTCCCACACTCAGCCTTCCTGAGCTCCCAAGTCCTGCTGGCTGTTTCTGTTCTCCACCTGACCACTCCTCACACCCTCTCACCTTCCACCTGGACTCTGTGGTAGCCTTGTTCCCATGCTGCCAGCTTCCAACCTTGCCTCTCTAAGTTCTTCTGTCCCCAGCACCCCGCGTGATGTCTCTGATCAGACGCTGTGGCTGCTCTTCTCAAAACCTTGCAGTCGCTGCCCAGCTTGGAGTAAAGTTCAGATTCCTGCACTCCCCCTGAGAGACAGCTATCAGCATCCCTCCAGCCATGTTTCCCACCACTGTCTCCTAGCCACACCAGCATTCTTGCTGTTTCTTGAACTTGCGGGGTTCAGTCCCACCTCAGGACCCGTGCACTCGCCTTCCTTCACTTTGACTGCTCTTCTTCCACATACTTGCAGGACTGCTTCCCTCGTTTTATTCAGGTCTCTGTTAGACATCACCTGTTCAGAAGGGACATCTGTGATGACTTTATCCTTCTCTGCACACACCCGTGAGAAAGAAAATGCCCCAGTGTCTGCATCATTTCTTGGAGAACTGTCATCACAGCAAAGTTCTAATGATGTCTTCTTATTCCGGAATGAAAGAACCTAGATTCCACAAAGTCCTTCTAAAAGTGCTTCTGCTCAAGTAGGAGTTCATGTCTCATCTCCTTTAGTTCACAGTTGCCAGACATCTCTGTTGCACTGTCTCCCAGGTTTGGCTTAAAAAAGACCTGAATTCATTCAGGAGGTCCAGAGCCATCTACATGTCAGGCATTGTTCTAGACACTGGAAATACAGTGAACCAAAAAAAAAAACATCTCTCCTCCACCTCCGCTTGGTGCCAAGAAGACAGAAAATAAGCGAACAAGCCTACAGTAAAATGTCAGGTTGTGACAGTGGAGGGGACGGGTGGTGAGCTTCACTACCTTGCAGGTTGTCATCACAGAAGGCTGCTTTCAGGCGGTGGAAGGGCCTCCTTTTCTCTCTTATTCCTTTCCTGCCTGCAGTGTGAGAAAGGAAGTGTGAGGAAGGGGAGGATGAACCAGTTCTTTGCGATGGTAGCTGCATTTTGCTATGACAAAGGCTGCTCTTGATACGCCACGGGAACACCCCTCTTGGACGTAGCTGGAGGGTCCAGAAGCAGAATTAAACCATCCTTCAACAACTCTTGAATTCTGCCCCCTCCATCTTGGAGCTGACTGCTGGCTGGCAACAGATTGAAAACTGTATTCATCACTTGTCCTCATCTCAGGGGACATCTAGAATGCATCTGGTTTATGTCAGAAACCACAGAAGCAAGGTCGGTTTGCTTGAAGCCAGGGCACTGGATTTCCTTGGTTGTTTCAAAAGCTGCTCAGATTCCTGGCAGTGCCTATCAGCCTCTCTATTGAAAGACTTCTCTGAAAGACTCTTCACCCATTGTTCCTCCCTTTCCTCCCCTCCAGGTTCCTATCTCCCTTATCCATGGCCTATTTCCAGAGGGTTTTCCCCTGCTTCCTCCCATCCTGACATGCCCCCAGTCTGAGAGTGAGGCTCGGGGTCCAGGTGGCTCAGCGTAGTCAGATCAGCCACTGATCAAAGCTTCTCCCTGGCAGCCACTGTCAATACACAGTTGTCTAACAGACTGTGTATATTTGGCTGTGCCAGGCCTTAGTTACGTTGTAGCATGCAGGGTCTTTGACCTTCGTTGTGGTGCGTGGGATATAGTTTCCTAACCAGGGATCGAACCCAGGCCCCCTTCTTTTGGAGCATGGAGTCTTAGCCACTGGACCACCAGGGAAGTCCTTAGACTGTATTTTTTAGAGCAGTTTCAGACTTGTAGAAAAGTTGAGCATAAAGTACAAAGAGTTCTCGTATACTTCCCCTGTTACTAACATCTTGTTTGAGTGTGGCACATTGGTTATAATCAGTGAGCTGATATTGGAACATTATTTTTAATGAAAGTTAAATTTTTTTAACTAGAGTATAAACTAAAGTCCCTCATTTACAATAGGGTTTATTCTTTGTGTTATGCATTCTATGAATGTTGATAAATGTGTGACGACATGTATCCACCATTGTATCACACACAACAGTTTCATTGCCCTCAGATCCTTTGTGCTCCCCCGTTCATCCCTTCCTCTCTCTCTCTCTCTCTCTCTCTCTCTCTCATCCCAAACCCCTGGCAATGAGTGATCTTTTTCCACTGTCTCCATAGTTAGGTCTTTTCTGGAATGTCATGTAGTTGGAATCACACAGTCACAGTACATAGTCCTTTCTGATTGGCTCATTTCACTTAGGAACATGCATTTAAGGTTACTTCATGTCTTTTTCCAATTTGAGAGTTCCTTTTTATTGTTGCATAACATTCCATTGTCTGAATATACCATAGTTTATCCATTCGCCTGCTGAAGGATATTTTGGTTACTTCCAAGATTGAGTAATTGTGAATAAAGCTGCTATGAATATTTGTGTGTGCAGCTTTCTGTGTGTATGTGTATGTGTGTGTACACATAAATTTTCAATCATTTGGGTAAATAGCAAGGAGCTTGATTGCCAAACTGTATAGTAAGACTATGTCTAATTTTGCAAGAAACCACCAAACTGTCCTCCAGAGTGGCTATACCATTCTATCAGCTCGTTCTGGTTCCTGCCTCATTTTCACTTGGATGAGTCTGATTTTTCTGGGCAGTGCTTCGGAAACACACTGAATATTACAGGGATGCTGTCCACGTTCTTCTTCCTGTCATTTTCCTCTTCTTGCTAGAGCTAAACCATCTTAGCAGAAAACTTCCTCTTCCCTTCCTCTTTTCTTTTGCTTCACATTGCTACCATCCCCCCACCCCAGAGTTAACAAGGTAAGTGGGGAAGGACAGGAGCAGGCTTGGTAGGGGAAAGCTACCATGCTTCCCCAGCGTGTTTTTTTTTTCTTTCTTTAAAATGACTTAAGTTGACACCACTAAGAGGCACCTGATGCTCTTCACCCCAAAACTGTGGGGTCAGGTGTGCCTCATTCCTCACTGATGTGTCTCCAATCAGTGAAAGACACTCTTCCTGTATGACTAAATGCATTGGGGGCATTCACCGAGCAGCTTTGTATTGTGTGGCCAAAAGAATATCCATTGGCCAGAGGGAAATACTTCAGGGGCTCTGAAGTCAGGCGGTGCACCGAGAGACAGTTGCCCTCCTCATCATGCCTCCCTTCCTTCCCTCTCCAGGCCCCCAGGAATCTGTCTGGAGCCCTGAGACTATAAATCATTGGGTGCAGGTTTGCTGGCGGCTCGTCGGTCTTGTTGCTTTATAGGCTGGCTTCCTATTGTGCAACCCAGATGCTCTGGGTTATTATAGAGAAGCATACAGATGAACACAGAATGGAGAAAATTACTGAATGTCAGGGAAGGAAGCAGCCCAGTTACCTGAAGCCAGGCTGATCCTGCAGTCCGCTGCGAGCTCCCCCAGGCTACTGGCAAGGCTTTCCTGAGCCGCCCTGTCCATTCATGTACTGCCGGCTTATTCTGTCTCCCTTGAGTTTTGGGTGCTTCTGCCCACGTGCAGTTGGAGGCTGAATGACCTATGGTTGAGAGACTTTCCATGCCTGGGTCCATAATTTCTCAACAGGGTGCACTGTTAGCCTCTTAAGGAGGACAAATTCCAGTGCATCAGAGCAAGTTAGCATCCCTGTTCTTACCCAGTAAATACCAGGAGAGCCCCCATGTCATTGTGACAGTCAAACCTGCCCCACCAGTTACCAGCTGCCCCCAGGAGGCACCGCCAGTGCGCAGAGGCGCTGGGCTAGGGGTGGTCTGGTCAGGGTCTCCTAGTAAAAGAGGCTTCTCTGAGTGCCTCTCACCCACTTCTCATCCGGCCCTCTCAGCCGCTGGTACCTGCTCTTTTCCTGCATGCCCTTCTTCATCTCCTCGCTTCTCTTCCTCTTCCTCCTCCCCCTCACTTTCAGGGGAGGAGAACTTAGACCTCTTCCCAGCCTGCTTTGTGATGCGGGGTTCCAAGAACTTCAGGGTGTTTCCCCTTTAATTCTTGAAAATCCATCTTCTGGGGATTTGTTTCCTCATGCAGTCAAGTGAGTGCTCCTAAGGGGTGTCCTAGAGTCAGCCCCGAGAACCCGGAGCACGACGGAGGCCTGATGTGGCAGTGAGCACCGGTATAGGCCGTCCCCTTAGCCCAGCCCTCCCCCAGCCCCCAAGGCCAGCGCTGCATGATCTGAAACGCGGCCAAGTCCCACTGGTGTTTATCTTGGCTCAAACCCCAGCCTCGCGTGCCTCCTTGCAGGGCGGTTCTGGGGGTGTCTGAGCCGAGTGGTGGGAAGGATGAGTTTGTCATCATCACGTGGAGGAAATAGGGCAGAGTTCAAGGACTGCTTATGTTTTCACCTCCTCCCCACTTGTAGCCTACTTCTAAGCCACTGGTGGTGAGTGGTGTGTGCACACGGCCTTGACAGAGCTGAGGGATGGGCCCGCCTGTGTTGGGGCTGCCAATAGGCTAACCCTGCTGGGCTGAGGTCTGCACAGGCAGAGCCTCTGCTGACCCTGGGCCCCGAGGATGGCCATGTGGGCGCCACCACGAGGCCAGGGGAGACTGGGCCAGGGCCAGTGGGCCTCTGTGGAAGGAGGGGCTTGGTGTTTGACTCCTGAATTTGCTTGGCCGTTGTGGGACCCTGGCCCTGCAGGGCGTGTCACTGCGTCTCCCAGCCCTGTATCTGGTCCACTCTCCCACCCCTTCTTTCCTCGGGGACTCTGGGAAAGTCGAGCATGGCCCTCTGACTGACACCTTGACGCCTCATGTGAGGGTCAGTTGACTGGAACAGGGTGTGAACACCTCAGCTTGTCACAGCTTCCTGCAGCCTCAGTGCTTGGCGCTGGGAGAGCGTGTTGGTGATTCGGCAGCCAGGAAACCCCGGGAGGGCTCAGTCGTACTTGCCCGGCTGCTCTGCAGTCCCCGTCGGGGCCCCCGGCCCGCCAGGACGGGAGCAGGGCCCGTGCAAAACGAAGTTTGCCTCAGCCCCAGCCCTGGTCCAGGATCACTGATGAACCTTCAACTCTGCTTCCTCCTAACAAGAAAGGGCAGGGGATGGATGGGAGTGGGCACAGGGCCCGCCTCACCCAGAGGAGATGCTCGGTGCATCCTGGTTAACTGTTTTACAGAGATATTTTGCTCCTGTGTGCTGTATGCTTTGCGGGGCGTGGGGGTGGGGGTCCTCTCAGGCCACCATATCAGCGGGTAGCACTGTGCTGTAAAGCTTGGACCTGGGTGAGGGTTGGGGGGAGCAGAGAGGAAGATGTGTGTGTAGCAGTGTGAGGCATTGCATCACACTTACTGGGCCTTAAGAAGCAAAGGTTTCTCAGCAGCGCAGCACCCACCTACTCCTGCCACGGTCTCTACGGCTTTCTTGTTTAGTCATTCCTTTTTATTAAAAAAAATTTATTTATCTTTAATTGAAGGATAATTATAATATTGTGTTGGTTTCTACTATACATCAACATGAATCGGTCATCGGTATACATATGGCGCCTCCCTCCCACCTCCTAGCCCATCCCACCCATCTCAGTTCAGTTTAGTCACTCAGTGGTGTCCGACTCTTTGTTACCCCATGGACTGCAGCACACCAGGCTTCCCTGTCTATCACCATCTCCTGGAGCTTGCTCAGACTCATGTCCATCGAGTTGGTGATGCTGTCCAACCATCTCATCCTGTGTCATCCCCTTCTCCTCCTGCCTTCAATCTTCCCCAGCAGCAGGGTCTTTTCTAATTAGTTCTTTGCATCAGATGGCTGAAGTATTGGAGCTTCAGCTTCAGTCCTTCTAATGAATGTTCAGGGTTGATTTCCTTTAGGATTGACTGGTTTGATCTCCTTTCAGTCCAAGGGACTCTCAAGAGTCTTCTCCAGCACCACAGTTCAGAAAGCATCAATTCTTTAGTGCTCAGCTTTCTTTATGGTCCAACTCTCACATCCATACACAATTACTGGAAAAACCATAGCTTTGACTAGATGGACCTTTGTCAGCAAAGTGATGTCTCTGCTTTTTATTACACTGTCTAGGTTTGTCATAGCTTTTCTTCCAAGGATTAAAAGCGTCTTTTAATTTCATGGCTGCAGTGACTGTCTACTGTGATTTTGGAGCCCAAGAAAACAAAATCTGTCACTGTTTCCATTGTTTCCCCATCTATTTGCCATGAAGTGATGGGACTGGATGCCGTGATCTTAGTTTTTTGAATGTTGAGTTTTAAGCCAGCTTTATCACTCTCCTCTTTCACCCTCATCAAGAGCCACCCCATGTACTACCTGTTTATCCTGAGTCCCTGCAGTCAATCTTTACAGTAACCCCATGTGGGAGATGTATATCTTTTATCTCTTTTTCATAGTGAAGGAGACCTAGATGCTGGCAACTGGCCAAGGTTGCATAACTGCAAGGACTCAAGTTAGGACCCTAGTGGCGTGAGTCTGAGACATTGAGCTGAGTGAGGACAGGTCCTATGCAGGGAAGGTGGCTGGTGCCCGCCAGGAATGGGTGGGAGAAGCCAAGTAGAAATGGGGTTTAGGACCAGGCTATGCACCTGAAGTCTCTGGGCAGGACTTCAGACAGGCCTCTGTGAGCAGAGTTTGGAGGGAAGGGGTCTGGTGGTCAAGTGCTCTAGAAGCTCACTGACAGCAGGAGCAGAGGTGAAAATGCTTTGGTCAGGAAAACCAGTCAGGCAACTGTTGTGAAGACCCAGGAGAGATGATGAGGCCTGAGTTTCGGCAGTGGCAGTGGGGATGCAGAGGGATGGATAAGATGGGTAAGGTGGAGGCAAGACTTGTGGGAGGTTATGTGGCTTGGTGATGGGATAAAGGAGAGGGAGGGTATCTGGTCTTCAGTCCCACCTAGAACCAGGGAGGAGGAGTGGAGAAGGGCACTTCTTCACTCACCTCAGAGGTCTGAGGTCCAAGCCTTTGGAGAGGGTCAGGGTTGGAAACAATGCTTGGGGCCTGGAAGTGGGAGCGTGGCAATGGGAATGTGGGATTGTGTGCTGGCTTCAGCAGCCCCCACTCATCTGCCTTCCATGTAGTAAGGGAGAGTCCATTTTCCTCTGACTTTGCATTATTTAATCCTTGCAATAGTCATGCGAGGAAGTGTTGTCCTTGTTTATGGATGAGGACACAGAGGCTCAGCGAGGTTAGATAACACAGCTAAGGTCTCACAGTTAAGGAGCAGCAGAGCTACGGTTTGAACCCAGTCCTGACAGCAGGGCTCCTTTTTTCTCTGCCATAATAGACCCTGAGTTGGGATTAGAAAGTGGTACAGGGTTGCAGGGCAGACACGTGTCTGCCTGTCTCTTCCACCTCCCTCATCCTGAAGGTTCAATCTGAACACTTTGGGTTTTCCCACCCACAGATATACAAACACAGACATGGAAAATACCCATGAGCATTCAAGTAACACTGGCTTATTTTCTAGGAAGTTGGAGTCTAAGGTATTGCCTTAGACTCATCAAGCTGGACTTTACTGCTTCTGGCCACCCACAGGTCATTAGGAAGGGCAGTTGAGTGTCCCAAGCTCACTGACCCAAGAGCATTCATCCTGGACTGTAAGCTTCGAATATATTTTCAAGCCCATGTCAAGACTGCATTGAAATTGTAGAAATGAAAAGTGCCCTTTTAGGTTCTAGTTTCGGATCTCTCCCATCTTCTGATATTTGATGAACATGCTAAATCGAAAGACAAAATTACAACAAACTGCTCACACTCACTGAGGCAAGCACGCACAGCCTTTTGCCTGATCCTGGTTCAAGGCAAGGGATGCACCTGCACACAGAGCATCGGAATGAGGCCAAGTATGTCCATACCCCTCTTCCCCAGATAGATGGTTTGGGAAGATGCCAACCCCATATCATCCCAGAAATTAGGGACGGGGTTGACCCAACTCTGTCATTTAAACGTAAAGAACCTGAGGTTGAGAGTAGTGAAGGGACTTGCTAAAGGTGACACCACTCACGGATAACCCTAGTCTCTGGGCTCCCTGGTTATCTCCGTATCACAGCACAGCTGGCTTAGGTCCAGGAGAAGAGGACTTTTCTAGCGTATCTGTGTCCTTTGGCTGTGCTCCACAGGATAGGGGGAAGCAGAGGGTGGCTGGCTGGGCCCTGTAACATGAGCTGCCATGTCTGTCACTTACAAGCTGGGTGACCTTGGGCAAGTGACTTAATCTCCTATATCTGGACTTCCTCATCTCCAAACTGGGACCTCAAACAGTACCTGCTTCCTAGGACTGGCTTTGCATACTGAATGAGACGATGCAGGGCATGTCGTAAGTGCTGAAATGTTGCTGCGATTACTGTTAATAACGCTCTCAGCCGCAATAATAATTATGGCTGAATGATGTGAGGAGGGAGCTTGGGAGACTAGTCAGGCGCCGTGGCTTCCCACCCACTGCTGGCCTACAGGTGTGTTCCTGGTTCACGTGTCTGTGTGGAGCTGTCTGGGTGCAGGGTCAGAACCTCACTTGGGTGGGTTTGTCACAAGAGCTACCCCCTTCTCTGCAAAGTTACCACCTGAAACCCAACACTAACCATTTCAAGTAATTTCTCGAAAAGACTCTCCTGGGGTAGCAAAGTTTAATCTGTATTTTGAAGGCAGAGTTCCAGATGCTGGGATGGGAGAGAAAGAGCCCTCTGTCCTGTGAGCCATTCGGCCCAAAGTGATTCATTCTGTGTCACATATTTCTGATCCCTTCTCGCCTTCCCCTGAACTCTCCTGATCCCGTCCAGCCAGTTACTCCACACATTCCTCTGCTGCTTTGCCGGCCGTCCTCTGAAGCTGGTGTCACCGGTGTCTCTGTAAGCAGGGGCACTTGTGAACTGTCACCTCTTCCTTGGAGAGAAACTCAGCACTGGGGTGATGAGGATGCCGCGCGGCTGCTTTCGATGTGACATTTACGGCTATTCTCACAGGAGGGTCAGGCACGGGTCTTCTGGTCTTACTGGTCCTGCCAGCCTCCCTCCTTGCCCCTGCCTGCAGTGTGTTCCCTTTTTCTTCCTGATCACTTCTGACCCTGAAGCTAGCATCTGTACCTGGCTATCAAACCTCTTGCATTGAAAAATACTAAGTCACACAATATTGCAGTTTTTGCAGTTAAAAATCCTGCCGTGTTTGCAGATAAATTTCAGGTGTTGGAATATAATTTATAAGAGAAGATACCCTTGAACCTGGTGCCAGAAGTTACCTTGGTACCAGCAGACCCTGGGTTCCCTGTGACCCATTTCCACATATTTTTGTCCCCTACATGGCTGTTCATGGGTGTCACCTGAAGACCTTGAGTTGTAGGTACCACCCTCACTTCCTGAGCTTCTGCTCTGAGCCTCATGACCCTGCAGCCCCAAGCATAGCAGGAGAGGAAGTGAGATCCTGGCTGCCCTCCACACGGCCACACTTGGTTCTGCCTGTCTTTCCACTGGTTCCTGCCCCTCCGCCTGCATTAGGTCATTCCCTGCAGGCCTTTCCTCACCACCTCCTCTAAAGCTAAGACATCTTTCATCCAAAAGGACCGGCTGCAACCTCTCTCCACCCTCCCCACATCTCCCTGACGCCAAAACCTCACCCTCACTCCTTTGCTCAGGAAGCCTGGCTTAGGGGATTTGAAAGTGGACGAGCTGTTGAGCCTTGATTTTCTAGGGCAAGCAGCTGGTCTACACAGTGGAGTAGGTAGGAGCCTGGAAGCAAATACCAACTGTAGTGGAGGTGAGAGCAGGGCATGGTCACCTCTGCCAGCGTGGCTGGGGGCCTGACAATACCTCTTCCAGGTCGGGGCCTTAGAGCTGAGTGTCTGCAGGGGAGGTGAAGCGGTCATCAGGCTGACATGAGGAAGAGGATGGAGGGCGTCCTGTGCTCAAGGCACAGCCAGGTCCCAGCCCCGTGCATGCATGTGGGGCCACACATGCAGACAGGGCATCCTGCTTTGTGGTCGGGGGAGATGGGTGTCCAGCATCTGTCGGCAACATTTCCCCTTGGGCCTGACCTGTGAGCTCACAGGTAAGTAGGCTGTCCTCTCTCTGGCCATCCTTCCTGTTGGAAGCAGCCACCTGTGTTCCAAAAGTTGAAGCAAAAGCTCTGTGGCCCTTGTCCTTCCTGGAGGGCCGCTTGGGTTCCCTCTGCCTCAAGGCTAGGGTCCGTCTTTAACAAGGTCTTTCTTCCATTACGTGTAGATTTTCCCCTCACCACCACCCCCACTTTACTAAGTTCACAATCCTGAGATTCCCCTTGTTGGAGCTATTTAAACAAAATGAGATGCTGGCAGGAGCAGCCCAGAAGGGATTCCTGCCTGGAGGGAGGCTGGCTGGATGGCCTTGGGGCAGGCAACACCCGGCTTTGAACCTCAGGCGAGAGGCACCTGTGGCCTCTGAGTCTCCGTCTGAACTGTGCGTTGTCTCCCCAGGGCTACTGGCGCTGGCCATGCCTACATCTGAACCCACTCAGGTGCTCCAGGGAGGATTCCTGTGCTTCTGATGAATCTCGGAGCCTGCCAAGGCCATGTGTTTCTGGCCTTCACACAGTCCAGCTGTTCCAAGCAAAACCTAGAGGGCTGGAAGTCTGGGCAGCTGGTCTTAGGAAGGTTAAGCTGTGGGGAGTCTGGACGTTCACACCCTTGCTCCTTCTCGGTAGACCTTGCTCATAGTGGGGGGATTGGAGGCAGTGGAAATACCACAAGAGGCAACAGCTGGAGCCTCTGGAAGATATGGATCAACCTGGTGCCTAGGCCCACTGAATCTGTTGTCTGGACTCTTTTGGGGGTCATAGCTGGTACCTATGTGTACCTGTGTGTCATGACAGCCCATGGTCAGAAGGACTGGTGTGTGGGGTGGTCATTAAACACTGTCTCAGGCATAGGAGTTGGATAGCCTTGAGTCTGAATTGGGCTGCAGGAATTTGGGCAGATTTCTCAACCTGTCCCAGCGTCAGTTTCCTCATCTGTAAAATGGGGGTATTTCCATAGACTGGACCAGAAGGCAGGGAGGCTGGGAGGAGCCCTGTGTCATGGGAATGGTGAGGACTAAATAAGATAATGCTTGTAAAAGCCAAGTGGTGGGCCTGGGGCTGGCATCTGCCCAGTAAGTGGTACCTGTGCCCCCGTGAGACGTGACAGAGGTCAGACCCTGTCTTTTGGGTCTGGGACCCTCCTAGGGAGCCCACCACGTGGTGAAGCAGAAGCAGAGGCCTCATTGCCCATCACAGGGCCTCTGCTACAGTTGTGTCTGAACAGAAATTGCAGAGAGAGCCCAGGGCACTGAAGAGTTTTTCCATGGGGTTGGGGTTGGGGAGGTAACAGAAAGGAACTGTTCTTGTACTGCTCGAATTATGATTAAAAACCCAGTGTCCTTCCTCTGTGGAACATGGTGGTTTTGTAACCTCTAATTAGTTCCTGAAACATCTCTGCAAGTTCAGCAGCTGAGAGCTCCCAGGTAAGGAACCCAGGGGGTGGAATGGCAAAGGGACTCGCCCCAAGGCTGAGGGAGCACCCCTCCACATGCCCGGGATGCTGGGGAGCACCTATGCTCTCTCCTGGCTGTAGTTGGACAGTGTTTGCTGTCTAGTCCAGGTTTTGCTTAAGCAGAGGTCAACGTGGAGCCCAGGAACTGTACTGACTGATGGACGGACAGATGGATACAGGGCTGGGAGGGAGAGGGGAAGGAAATGCATTTGTTCATAGACTGTTTGTGACAGGCCAGTGGCACTTCCTCTCAAGAGGTATGCAAAGCATCTGTGAGTCTTTTCTTCCGGTTACACAGGTCACTGGCCACCTTTGGCCCAGAGTGGTTTGTGGTGGTGCCAGCAAGATCAGATTGTGACAGGTCCCCAGCTGACTGGGAGAAACCTCTGAGACTTTTTCTTGCTTTGGTAGGAAACCCTCACTTTAATGCTTGGTGTGTAGATTACACACTCAGCCTTGTAGATAATCCCCAGGGGGACCCTGAGACCTTGCTTCCAAAGGTAGTGTCTGTTGAGCAGCAAGAAGGAATTATACAGGCCAACATGTGATGTCACTAACTTTCTCTCCTCGTCCCCCTCTGCCACCGCCTCCTGCTCTCCCCGCACCCAACTCTAGCACCAGTGTCGGGTTCGGCACTCTGTAGGAGTGTTTGGGAAATTCATGCCAGGCCAGCAGTGAGAGCAGCCTAAAGCTTTTAGACGTTTCTCATGTCAAACGCTTAAAGGAAAGTGCTGAGCAGATTGTCTTATCTGTTCCAAGCGTGTTTCTCCCTGAGAGTCAAGGGCTGGTGTGTCTACATCCTGAGTGATGGGGGAAAGGAGCTCTCACAGCCCGCATGGCAAGGGGTGTACTGTTCCTGAGCCTCAGGGTGGGGGTCGCAGCACAGAGGTTTGCCTCTTTTCTGTGCAGCCTCTGGCCTAACCTTAGGCGGCCCAGCCTCATTGCATGACCACCACGGCATCTTTTTGCAGTTCAGTTTTAGGAAATCATTCTTAGTTCATGCTGATTGCATAACTCCTAGAGGTTCCTTCTTCGACAGAATTATGCTGCTCTGTTTCCTCTGGGGCTGTAACGTGCGGGTGCAGAAGGTCATCTGCTGGCCGGGGTGGCTTTGGAAGCATGCGACCCCTGTGGTCCCAGAGCCTCCTGCTCAGGTGGGCCCTGGGCTTGGGGGCTCATGCGCATGCAGTCGCAGTCTGGACATACTTAATGGTTTTCCTTTCACATTATAAATGTGAAAGAAAATGAAGTTCAGTGGGACAGTGGGGTGTGTGCAGGGCCCTGGGGCCTTGGCTCCTGTGATCCCACCTACTGCCACCTCCCTGCCTCCCCTGGGTGGGTTCTCGCCCCTGCCACATGGGACCTGGACACCAGAAAGGCTGGAGTGAGGTGTGTGCCCCTTCTGGGCAGGGCATGGTGGCAGCTGCCCCTTTGAGGCTGGTAGCCCTGCTGTGTCTCCGCGGAAGACGGACATGGGTGAGCCTCTCCTCTCCCCTAATCCATGTACCCAGGGTAGATGTTGTGACACCCTCAAGGTCACCTGCTCACCGTGGGTTGGGGTGACTGGTTTCTGGGAAGAAGAAACCTCTGACTGGCTTCCCTGCCCCCAGCTGGGTCGCTCACATCCACACATCCATCCCCCTGCTGGCGGACCCAGCTGTCCGGGATCACATGCGCGCTTGGGTACTGTCGCTGGGGCCCGGGGTGCCTCTGGGGAGCTGGGCTCACCCTGCAAGTCTCCTCACACCCCAGAGAGAGCAAGACCAGAAATAGCACGTAACAAATATCATGACATGCTCAACAACTTGTACATACTTAAAGCCACCAAACTGTGCACTTAAAAAGCGTTAAGATAGTAACTTCTGTGTATATTTTATCACAATAAAACATATCAATAAGGTGTTTTGAAACAAGAAACATCATGACAAGTGGAGAGAGAGACCAGGAAAGAAAAAGCTTGAGATTTTAGTAATGCTAATAGGTACTTTTCCTTGCTTTTTGCACAAAGGGTCCCACCTATTCATTTTGTACTGAGCTTCCGTGGTGGCTGGACGGTGAAGAATCTGCCTGCAATGTGGGGGACCAGGGTTTTATCCCTGGGTCGGGAGGATCCCCTGGAGAAGGGAATGGGAACTCACTCCAGTGGGTTCTTGCCTGGAGAATCCCCATGGACAGAGGAGCCTGGGAGGCTACAGTCCACGGGGTCACAAAGAGTTGGACACAATTTAGTGACTAAACCACCACCACCCTGTATTATGTCGCTATGCTTGCCTGTCGGCCACTTTGTAAAACTATCAAACTCTTTCCCTTGAGAAGGACCCATCCTTGAAGCCTGAGAAGTTGGCTGCTGGCCAGACTCTCACCTGTCTTCTTTTCTTCCTCTTCGCAGGTATTCTGGCCGTGTGCCAGGCCCTGGAGAACAACACATCCGCCCTGAGTGGTGAGTCCCATCCCGTCCCCTCCAGGTGGGGTGGTGTATGAGCGGATGGGAGCCTCTGCTACAAGCTTCCCCTGGGGCTCCTGCCTCCTGACTCCGTGCGTCTGCCCCCTGCACGTTGTCCCAGGGCCCAGGGAGTGCTCCCAGGAGGTCTTGACTGCGGACCCACAGCGACTGTTCCCTGCTCACCAAGGGTGCACCGTCTCCCAGCTCTGAGCAGTCACTGTGGGCGAGGGTGCTGGCAAGCTGAGCCTCATAATCCATCTAAAGAAGAACCCAGATTCCTAAACCCTCTTGTCTCCTTCTGCCTGGGAATCTTTGTTTAGTTATTAATATTTTCCAGTTTCTCTTTGGACATTTGTAGTTGTATTTCCTTTGTTGCATTTGGGACATCCTGGGTCAACAGATTGGAAAGGGAAATGTTGGCGGCAAACTGCTTATGGGCAGAGGCTCACAAAAGCGTCCCCTGTGATGTTTGCGCACGGCTTTTAGCATTTGTCCATGTGCACTAATATTTTTATACAATTAGTCGTGGTGAGGAAGTGATTTGGGTTCCTGCTTTTTAAATTCAGAGTTGGAATTGTGCTTTTTTCCATGTGGCTGACTGACTGTTTTTTAAAATGTCATAATGTTTCATTCAAGTGATGATACAATTAGGCTTTAGATGAGACAATTTAGGCTTTACAATTAGAGGGTGATACAATTAGGCTTTTCCCATGGGATATTTTTGTTGTCTTCAGTTTAAATTATAATGCTCCCTCTTGATGACTAGAAACTATTTCCTTCTTTTGGATTCTTTCCTTGGGACATAGCTCCAGGAGCAAGAGTATATATTTACGACCCTTGTAACAAATTGCTAAGTAGCTTTCCAAATGAATTGAGCTGGTTTTTATGTCAGCAGTGCACCAGTCTGCCAGCTTCTCTGTTTGCTCGTTGACATAGAGAATGTTCCCATCTGTTACTGCAGTGGCCCCAGCTGCATCTCCCTAGTTATTTCAGGGAGGTGCCAGGGCAGGAGGTGGTGCTCTGTATTTGTACATCCTCAAACTACCACACAGTGTTCCTGGTACTTAGCTCTTCTCTTCCAAAGCTTCCCGTCCAAACGTAGTAAATGCTGCTGCTGCTCCCACTGGATACCAGTGCTTCTGCAACCCCACAGTCTCCGCCTGTAGCTGTTATCCCTGATGCACTTGAACCGTTAAGGTGTCTGAGCCACTTGGTGACCCATGACGCCGCAGAAGAAACTGCCTCTTGTCCTGTGTGTTATACTTCGTCGGGACTGGGGGTGGAAGCGCCCGTCCATTCCAAAGCAGTGCTTTGGGGAGGAGGGGATAGTTTTGTGACCCACGCTATTTTCACAATTGACCCAGCCCTCATCCTGGGATGCATTTACCCTCCGGGTACATCCCCAGCCCATCGTGGTCCTCACTGTAGGACCTGGTAGGCCAACAGCCGGGTTCTCTTCTGAGTCACTTGTAGGTGATGGTTTGTGGTGATGGCAGAGGCTGATGCTACCCCCAGGGAGACGGTTATCTTACCCCCTACTCTCATTCCATCTATTCACACAGGAAAGGCCTAGGGGATTTTGTACCTGAGCCAGTACCCTTAGGGCCTGGCATGAGGCCCTTTGGGGTTTCCTAGGCTCTTCTGGGTAGACGTGGGAAACCCTGTGATATTTATCCAGAAAATGACTATGCTTGCTGCGGTCATGATCTGTTCCACGTTTCTTTTCTGGGCTTTGCTTCTGTGAGACAGTCTCAGGTTGATACTGGACGTGCTCTCCCCATGACCGCTTAGGTTCAGGAAACAGCAGGTGTGGCCTGCCCTTTTGCACACGACCCTGTAACTGGCTGAGTGCTGCTCTGTGGCCCAATGTGGTGGGTGGGAGCTGGGGTTGTGCCACACGGTCTAGTGTCCAGGGGCACTGAGATCTTGGTATGGGTTGGTGATACGTTGCGGGGGGGGGGGGGGTGCTGCTAGTCTGGCCTCATACACTGCTCTCTGTTTGATGGGTTACTCAGCTGCGGTACTTGTGCCCCAGAGAGGCTGATGGAATAGTTCTTTCCATGTTTGCTTGCTCTCTGCCCTGCCCTGCTGGACCAAGATGTGAATCCAGAGAGGGCTGGGTTAGTTAGCAGATAAGTCCAAATGGTGATGACCATGTCAGAGCCACTTGTCCAAGGGCTAGGGCTTTGTGACTAAATCAGGATTGTTTGCTCAATTTTCTTTCCCTTAGGGTGACCTTCCCGTCTCCTGGAAGACTCCCCAGGCCCTTGTAGGCCTTGCCCACCCCACCCCACCTCTGTCCTCTTCCAACATGGCTAAAATCTTGTTGTGGGTACAGCTCAAACTGGAGACCCCACCAGCCACAGTCACTACACTAGCATTGGAATATATTTGTGTTTAACTGTTGGCTAATTCAGCAAGTAAAACTATTTGTTAATGTTTATAATAGAAATCATCATACATAGGAAAGGAGAAATAAGAGCAAAATCAATCCCCATGTATCCATCACCCAACTTCAACAACTAGCATCTCTTTGCCATTTTTCTTTCACCTATTTTCTCATCTTTTTGAGTTTGCTGTTTGTTGGTATAGTTTAAAACATAATCCATTTTTCTTGTGACTATTACTTGAATCTAACAGATAAAAACTTTTAAAATGAAACCTTAGTTCAGTTACATCAACAAAAGCAATAGTAATTCTTTTTTATTAGATTCTTAAATATGGAGGGTAGATGACGCTGAACTAATATTTGTGGCATTTTATTTAATTCACATTGCCTTTGATGTTTTCATATTTTGCTTTCTACTTGTATTCCCTTTCAGGTCAATGCTGCTTTTATGAAATGTGCTCCTTTATATACTGGGTGACTGACTTTCACATCTGAGTCCCTCCTAACCCTTATGCTCTGGAGGTTGGTGGGCTCATTTACTGAAACTATCTAGGTGTGAAGGTGGGTAATTTTAGGACAGAAGCTACAAAAGCTTTACCTGTGGTTTAAATATGCAGATCTCTTCACTCTGAGGGTTAATTGCAATGAGAAACAGTAATAAACACACAGGGTTTTGGCACATTCCTGATTGGTGGTGCTGGAACAAAGGACTGCAGACTGACTCAGAATTAAGTTCTAACATTTTGATGGAGCAACATAGACAGAAAATTGCAAACTCCACATGCCAACCAAAGTGGATTATGAGGTTGAAGGAACAGGGGCTGATCCCATGTGGCATTCTTGTGCTTCCCCCCCCAGAAAGTTCCATGGTCTCATGACTTCATAGTTGCTCTTGGCTTTCTTGTTTGAGGTTTCATTGATTTCTTTCAATTTTCCTTTTTATAAACCCCCAAATGTAGAGGGTAGATGATGCCAGAGGCATGGAAACTGGCATTATTATCATCAGAAATGCTTCTCAGACATTTGCTTCAGGTGGGACATTGGAGGGATATACGCCTTAGGCTGGAGGTTGGGAGCCCTGCGTGTTAGACCCATCTGGTCTCAGTTCTGCCGTGTCCTCAGGCAAGTTATTCATCTGGTTCCTGTTTGGATGTTGGCCTTGACTTAGGAATAACCTGTGAAGTTTTTCACATGACCACTGTGATGTATTGATGGAGACTGCTTAGAAAGCTTTGGTGAGGATTTAGAAGGCAGCCTTCAAAGTATCAGTTCAGTTCAGTTGCTCAGTCATGTCCGATTCTTTGTGACCCCATGGACTGCAGCACACAAGGCTTCCCTGTCCATCACCAATTTCTGGAGCTTACTCAAACTCACGTCCATCGAGTTTGTGATACCATCCAACCATCTCATCCTCTGTCATCCCCTTTTCCTCTTGCCTTCAGTCTTTCCCAGCATCAGGGTCTTTTCCAGTGAGTCAGTTGTTCACATCATGTGGCCAAAGTATTGGAGTTTCAGCTTCAGTATCAGTCCTTCCAATGAATATTCAGGATGGATTTCCTTTAGGATTGACTGATGGGATCTCCTTGCAGTCCAAGGGACTCTCAAGAGTCTTCTCCAATACCGCAGTTCAAAAGCATCAATTCTTTGGCGCTCAGCTTTCTTTATGGTCCAACTCTCACATCCATACATGACCACTGGAAAAACCACAGCTTTGACTAGATGGACCTTTGTTGGCAAAGTGATGTTAGGAATGTATGGCAGTGGTCAGTTGGTGACGCTTGCCATGAGCCTCAGACACACTGGTGGTGGTGTGCCTGCCATGTGTCTCACTGTCTCGGAGCCAGACGCTCTTTTACATTCAGGTTCTAACATTATGGGCTTTCCAGGTGGTGCAGCAGTAAAAAGTCCACCTGCCAATGCAGGAGACGCAAGAGACTTGTGTTCAGTCCCTGGGTTGGGAAGATCCTCTGGAGTAGGAAATGGCAACCTACTCCAGTACTCTCACCTGGAAAATTCACAGTCAGAAGGGTCTGGTGAGCTACAGTCCATGGGGTCGCAAAGAGTCAGATGTGACTGAACAACTGAGTGTGCATGCATGCATGCATACACACACACACACACACACACACACACACACACGCTACATTATAGTTGCTGGACAACTTCTCTGTCCTTGTCTCCACCACAGAGGTGACCCCACAATGAGAGCCTTGCAGTGACAGACGGCAACCACAGCTGACTGCTTAGTCTGTGATTTAGAAAATCATTGCTCTAAGAAGTCAGTAGTCTGCAGGCCAGGACAGAAAATTTGTATCTGGTTGGTTGTCAGTTCCTAAAGCTTGCAGAGAAACATTAGCTGGAGGCAAGGTGAGGATGGCTGCACCTACAGCTTAGAACCTTAAACCCTTCGTGAGGAAAGAGTTACGGCCTGTCTTCAAAAGCACCTTTTAATGCCCCTGACTGGGGACGGAATGCACCCTGATTAAGTTGTTGGGTGGCTGCTTGCTTAACCCTGCGCGGTGTTGCCTCGTTCCCAGGCTGCCCATCTGGTTCTCATATTTTCATGAGACTCATTGTAATGATCCGGGGTGTGGTGAGGGCCTTGCTCAGACACCTGGGAGCCAAGCTCCTTCTGTTCTTTGCCTAATCCCTGGGTGCTCGGGGTGGCTCTTTAAACCTCTGAATTTCTTCTCCTTCCTCTAGCCTGTGTCTGTTGACACCCACCTGGAACCAGGCAGTGTTGGAAACCTTACTTAATTTAGCACCTGGGAGACTTTTCACAGGCGATGATGAAAGACCATGGAACATTCTTGGTGGTGTCAATCATAGGGATGGTCCCTCTTATCAGCTTGCATGGAGAGACGGTGGTCAGATTTGGTGGGGACTTTGGGTTTAACTGTTAAGAAGGGCAAGTTTGGGCTGGGGGTGTGGAGGGAGGGCAAATCAGATTATAGGGAGCAGTCTTTGAAGACAGTACTTTGTTTGGAAAACAGGTAGAACATGGGTCAGCCAGCAAGCCAGGGATCTAGTTATTGCTCACCTCACCTAACAAAAGCTTTTCAGAACTACGAACTGCTTCCCCGTTCCATTGTCTGGAGTTTTCCCACGTGGGGCTGAAGTCATTCTAAAATTAGAAAGCTCACGTGTTCTGCCCAGGTACAAGGTTCACGGTTCCAAATATGTGTCTGTAGCACAAGAGACTTGGTATGACTTCGTTAGGGGCTGAGAACACAGACAGCTGTGGGTGCGGGGACTAGCTTGCTGCAGAGAATGCTTAGAGGAGTGTGGAGCCTCCTGAGAGAAAGGGCTTGTTTCTCCTTTCCTTTCTAGGATTTCTGCTTGTCACACAATTCCTCATTTTACCTTCTACTTTTTGCAGAAGAAACTGTGCTGGGTCAGAAGGCAGGTTGCTCAGAGTAGTAGACATACCACAGAATGTGGAATCCAGGATCGTAATTCTGATTCACTAGCTGTGTGACATCTGTAACCCCAGTTCCCCCCTGGATAAAGTTAAGGAGTTGGATTAAGGCAGTGTCTTTTCAAACTGTGAGTCACAAAATCACTCTAGTGGGCCACAACCATTTTCTAAAAATGAGATTGAAGAACTCAGCCTAGAAAATTTCAGAGTGCATTACATGAAGGAAAGTCGGATAATGTCTCATGATACTCTTTTGGCTGCTCATGGATTTATATATTGGTATTCTGCATTTGTTTACTTGTGTAAGCTGCACCCATATTGCATCCTTAATAATTTCCATATTTGGTTTCTTCAGGGTAAGAATTCAGACACTTGCAGAGTAAGTGCCTTAAAACTTTGCAGACCTGTATATTCCCCTCCACACCTAGTCTTTCATAGCTATCTTGTTCACCCCTAAATTGACAGCAATACTTTTCACCTTTATCAAGTCTTTCCAAAACACTGCACTTGTAATAAAAACAACAGCTCTTTCCTTATGCATAGATATTTCATTAGTATATGTAATATGTAGTTACGTAAATACAGTAATGAGTGCAATTGACATGAGCAGGTTTGGGAACAAACACACGCGTCGTCTTGGTAAATAAATATCTTCACTGTTAAAAACAGAAATGGGTGGTGAACTAGTGTAGCCAACTGATTGAGCTTTTGTGTGCTGAGGACGTTGGTATAGATGTTTTAACAAAGGAATGGAGAGGATGGATTGGGTAAATCAAGGCCATGGTTTAAGTTGAGCTCAGATAAGTGAACATCTACCAGCTTTGAAAAACCAAAGTGAGTGACACAACTCCTGAATTTCTAAAAATCAAGGCCTGTAGAAGCCTACTATTCTCCTACTTTTTAGCTCTTGACTTTTACTTAGCACCCACTTGTTAAGTACTACCTTCTACCAGGCATTGTGCTAGGCCCTGGAGATACACATGAGAAGTCAATATGAGCCCTGCCATCAGAGGGCATAGAGTCAGGCCAGTGATGTTGGTGATTTTTACATCCCAAAGAAAATCATAAACATAGAGCAGGTTATCCACCATATGGATTTCTTTGAAGAAAACACCCGCCTCTACTATATTCAGACTTCCCATTTTTAATCCAAGTGCCAAACTGTGTACTTTTTCTTTTCTTTAATAAATTACTTCTTGCTGAGTTTGGCTTGTGATGCTGAGCTGGTTTTCGATCTGATTGATCACTCTTCTGGGCTGTGTTGTCATCTGTGAAGCTGGCATAAAGGGCATCTTCTGGCAGGCACCTTATATAGCAAGAACAGAATCTAACCACACATCAGCCAAAAGAGTCCACCTGCAGAGAACCACAGTAGTGGTAGTAGTCAGGCCCCACAGTCTGTGGCCATTTACTCTGTACCTACAATAAAGATCGTCCTAATGCCAGCTCATCCCATCTCTGCACCTCTTAGCTCAGAGCCTCAAGAGAGAGAATTGGATCAGTGTGTCCTCTTCGGTCTGAGTGGTCGCCTAGCAGCTGTGGCAGGGTTGGGGGTGGAGGTGGGGGGAAGGCTGCAGGTAACAAGATGCCAAAGAGCAGGGTAGGCCTTGAACAGGGCAGAGACTCTCAGGCGACCTGGAGGGGGCAAAGACCAGCATTCCTGGTCCAGACCGATTCTTTGAATCATTCATTGAATCAGCAAAGACTTATTGAGCACTTACTATGTGCCAGACCTTGATGAAAACAAAATCTCTGTTCTCAAAAACATTATGCTCTACTGGGAAAGATAGACATACTATTATATTTTAATCTGTCAAATTGGCATATTTGTGAGCATGGCAACACCGAGTGCTGGTGTGTGTGAGGGGAGGCAGCTACGTATATTGCTTATGAGTATGCCTGTTGGCTTTCTGGGAAAGAGTTTAATATTAATGGGGAATTTGATTCCTTAGTATTTGTAAGAACCTTACAATTGTCCATGCCTTGTGATCCAACAATTACACTTTTAGCCATCTATTTTACAGAAATTAACCAGAGATGTTATTATCCACTATAGTAAAATACAGCCAATTTAAATGTCAACAAGAGGGAACTAGTTATGGGACAGGTGATTAGATTTTAAATAAAAGCCCTTTAAAATCATGCTGCTGAAGAATATTTAATGATATTGGAGAAAAACTTTTATATAAAATTGAATAGAATATCTCATGTAAATAAATAGAAAAAGGTGTATATAAAATTGAATTTAACAATCTCAATTTTATGCACTGTACCCACAGATGCAAAAATAAAAGGCAAGCATCATATAGTATTAGCGTTAATTATCTCTGAGGAACTAAAGAGCCTCTTGATGACAGTAAAAGAGGAGAGTGAAAAAGCTGGCTTAAAACTCAACATTCAGGAAATGAAGATCATGGCATCTGGTCCCATCACTTCATGGCAAATAGATGGGGAAGCAATGGAAACAGTGACAGACTTTATTTTCTTGGGCTCCAAAATCACTGCACATGGTGACTGCAGCCATGAAATTAAAAGACGCCTGCTCCTTGGAAGAAGAGCTATGACCAACCTAGACAGCATATTAAAAAGCAGAGATATTACTTTGCCAACAAAGGTCCATCTAGTCAAAGCTATGTTTTTTCCAGTAGTCATGTATGGATGTGAGAGTTGGACTATAAAGAAAACTGAGCGCCGAAGAATTGATGCTTTTGAACTGTGGTGCTGGAGAAGACTCTTGAGAGTCCCTTGGACTGCAAGGAAATCAAACAAGTCAATCTTAAAGGAAATCAGTCCTGAATATTCATTGTAAGGACTGATGCTGAAGCTGAAACTCCAATACTTTGGCCACCTGATGCGAAGAACCAACTCATTGGAAAAGACCCTGATGCTGGGAAAAATTGAGGGTAGGAGGGGAAGGGGACAACAGAGAATGATACTGATTTGATGGACATGAGTTTAAGGAAGCTCCAGGAGTTGGTGATATAAAGAGAAGTCTGATATGCTGTAGTCCATGGGGTCACAGAATCAGATACGACTGAGCAGCTGAACTGAACTGAATAGGAATATAGCTGATTGTAATTTCCTTTGTACTTTCCTGTTTTTTCCTATCCTGTCTACAGTGAGCATTTTTAATACTATAGTCAGAAATAAAAGGAGCTCCCTTTTCAAGAAGACTGGAAAGGCCGTGGCTGACAGCTGCCCTGCAGGTCTGTTGGCCAGTGTGAGCTGACTGCTGGCTGCCACGAGGCTCAGCAGTGTGGCTGTTCGTGGAGCACAGGGCCCTGCCACGCTGGCCTGCCTGGCACCCACCTCCAGGGAACTCGCTGTCTGCAGAGCTTGACCCCAACAGAATGCTTGCCAGTTCACCTCCAAGTTCTGGGGATACTCATCCAAACTCTCCTTTGGTGGCCCTTTGGCTCCTCAATGCTGATCCATTCTTTTTTTTTTTTTAGCTGTTAATTTTTTTTAAATTTTTTTATCTGTAATTGAAGTATAATTGCTTTACAATGTTATGTGGGTTTCTACTGCACAGCAGTGTGAATCAGCTATAAGTACACATATATCCCGTCCGTCTTGAGCCTCCCTCTCATGCCCCACACAACCCCACCCCTCTAGGTCATCACAGAGCCCCGAGCTGAGCTCCCTGAGCTAAGCAGCAGCTTCCCACTAGCTATCATTTTACACATGATAGTTTATATATGTCAGTGCTGCTCTCGCAATTCCATTCACTTTTATCTCTGGGTTTCAGTGGAGAGGTTGGGCTTTTCTGGACCCCCGGCCCTAGAGTCAGTCTGTAGAATGTGAGACCTCTGGAATTGGACAGAGTTCAGACTCTCCCCCTCTACTTATTAGCTGTGAGACCTTAAGCAAATTACCTAACCTCTGTGACCTCCGCTTCCTTATCTATGAAACAGGAGTAACGATGGGACCTGCTCTTAGGGTTCTTGTGAGGATGAAGAGATGACATGTAAAACACCTGCAGCGGTGTGCACACACTCGGGTACCCTGCTGCTACGCCTCTTGCTGTGTTATTGGTGATGCATGGATCGTGACATATGTCTGTGTCTTCATAGCGCTTTTATCACCAGCAGTCTAGTTGTAAGGCAGTGGTTCTCATGTTCCAATGAGCAGAAGAGTCATCCTGCTGATTGTTAAAATGCAGATTCCAGGGTCCTCATCAGCCTGTGGCCCAGAAATCGGCACTTCTGATTCTCAGCAAAATGTGGTTAAGGCCCAAGGGAAAGAAGCTGGGTGGTAGGTACATTCCCTTGTAGGCTGAGGGGCTTTCTCCTTAGGGCAACAGCCTCATCCCATCCCTGGAATTCTTACTCCCCTTTGCTGGACAGAGCCGGTTTATGAGAGTCTGTGAAATGTTTGTGTTCCAGGACTGACTTTCTAGCATCCACCCAGAAGCTTGGTAAAAATGATCCAAAACCTCAGAACTTGGGCCATCACCTCAAAGCATACTCTTTCTCTTTATCCTTGCTGTGATGAAATGATGAACACAGCGGCTTTGGGATAAGGCAGCCGCTTTGTTTTCTGAGAGCCTGACCCAAACCGCCCACTTCTGAGTTTGGGGAACAGCCTTGAGTGTCTGGTTATTTACTAATGGGGGACCTTTAGCTGTTTTGATGGAGCCAGGTTCAGATGTCCTCCTTAGCAGCACAGTAACTGTTCATTCTGAATCTCTCTTCTCTCTAAAGTCTGTATAACAGAAGGTGATTTCACATGTCTGACCATTGTATTGTTAGGCTGCATTGACTAAAGTGTTTCTTAAATACCAAAACATGCTAGTACAAATCAAGGGGGAAAATGGATAAAACAAAATAGAACGGGGGGCTCAATTTTATTCACACTGATGCCATGGAGCTGGGGTTCAGAGGGGGAGGCTTTTCTTCCCAGTTGTCATTTAGCAGCCTGGCTAGGAAACTTTCTTTCTAGGCCTTTTTTGTCCCAACTACTGGGGGCTTGGGGCCTCCCTGGGAGCTCAACTGGTAAAGAATCCGCCTGCAGTGCAGGAAACTCCAGGTCGATTTCTGGGTTGGGAAGATCCCCTGGAGAAGGGATAGGCTACCCACTCCAGTATTCTTGGGCTTCCCTGGTCATTCAGATAGTAAAGAATCCCCCTGCCATGGCGGAGACCTGGGTTCGATCCCTGGGTTGGGAAGAGCCCCTGGAGGAGACAGTTCACTCCAGTATTCTTGCCTGAAGAATCCTCAGGAACAGAGGAGCCTGATGTGTTGCAGTCTCTGGGGTTGCAAAGTGACGACTAAGTGACTAAGCATGCACTGGGGGCTTGGGATATAATAAACAACTCTCCCTGCCTTACACAGTAGATCTAGGAAGGCACTTTTGGAATCTTAAAAGTGAAAAATGTTAGATCTTACTCGGAAATCTGCCACTAATGAGTCTCTCGGGTGCTCTGGGGCATGACAAATGGAAGTATAATCATGAATCATAACCATCCTCAGGAGCCTTTATAACAATCGGGATGTAGCAGGCTGTCCACTTAATATTCCATTAAATAACCACAGCCCAGCGCAGTGAGAGGCTCTAGAAATCTAGATATACATCTAACCAGAAGATAACCACATCATCATTGTCATTATAGGCAATTTCCTAAGGATTTAACCCTAGGTCGGTGCTTCACAACCTTTTTCAGAATAAAGATCCAATTTGAACATCAAAAGTATGTGATTCACCACGGACAGTAGTTGTCCCTTTAATATTAAATTCACATATAAAAGTTGCTATGAGAACTCAGGAACACTTTAAATTTGTATTTTATTGATCACAATAGAATTCACATAGTAACAGGACCTGACCTAGCACTTTCAGAACTCTCACCATGTGCTGGATACTGTTCTCCATATCCTCATTTAATACTTACAACTCTAGGGAAAAGGTACCTTTATTAGTCCCATTTTACAGTTGGCAAAACTGAGGCAGAGAGCAGTAACTTGCCCAAGGTCACACAGAAAGTGGCAGAGCTGAGCTTTGAATCCAGGAAAGGACGGGGAGAGGGAACCCCAACATGCTCTTCGGGAGGCATCAGGGAAGGCTTCTCACAGGAAGTGATTTTTGAACTGATTTTTGGAGGAAGAGATGGAGTTAGGCAGGCAGGCTTTGGGGGTGAGGACGTGCTTTCAGGTGTGTGGAGGTGAGGCTGGGAGAAAGTGGTAGCTAGTTGAGCAAAGCCGCACGTGGACTTTGTTCTCAGGTGTATAGATTATTAGCATTGTAAATGTTTTGCCTGGATCTAATCACAGAGAGGTGCTTTCTAAAGGAAGCTTTTCATGGATTTACCTCAGATGGCTGTCAGTAGGCTTTTGAAACACAAAGGATTATATCCTTAGGGCTCCAAGGTCACAAAGTCCGTGGGGATAATAACACAGCCCTCCCACCCTTCAGTTTTAGCACGTGCGCTGGCCCTGTCTGCTTGCTGCCTTGGGTGTATATGCAGTGGGGGTGGTTTCTAGGCTAGACATTCTCAGTTATTCTTGGAGCTTCAGTTTTACTTGATTTCAGCTTCTCATTTGCAAGTGAGAGAATTATGCCTTTTCACCTGTTTAAGTATGGCTTGATGAAAAGATGCCTAAAAATAAAGATCATAAGGCTGATAACACAGTAATTACAGTAGTCTCTAGAGTCAGCCTGGGTTCAAGACTGAACTGTGCCCCGTGGGAACTCTGACCTCAAGCAAGTTACTTAATTGCCCTATGCCTCAGTTTCTCTATCTGTAAAGCAGAGGTAACAGCAGAGTGTCCTTCATAAGGTCATTGTGAGGATTAAAGAGTTGGCATGTAACATGTTCAAACAGCGCATAGTAAGGCCCGTGTATTAGTCACAGATCTTTTCAAAAATATTGAGAAAGCACTGATATATATGTGAGAAATGATACTTGAAATACCGAGATGGCCTTAGCCAGTTGGTAGTCAGGATGTGAGTTGAGTTTAAAGTTGTAAAGGACCACACTGGGGGTTCAGTTCAGTTCAGTTCAGTCACTCAGTCGTGTCCGACTCTTTGTGACCCCATGAACTGCAGCACGCCAGGCCCCCCTGTCCATCACCAACTCCCGGAGTTCACCCAAACCCATGTTCATTGAGTCGGTGATGCCATCCGACCATCTCATCCTCTGTCGTCCCCTTCTCCTCCTGCCCTCAATCTTTCCCAGCATCAGGGTCTTTTCCAATGAGTCAGCTCTTTGCATCAGGAAGGCAAAGTATTGCAGTTTCAGCTTCAACATCAGTCCTTCCAGTGAACACCCAGGACTGATCTCCTTTAGAATAGACTGGTTGGATCTTCTTGCAGTCCAAGGGACTCTCAAGAGTCTTCTCCAACACCTCAGTTCAAAAGCATCAATTCTTTTGTGCTCAACTTTCTTTATAGTCCAACTCTCACATCCATACATGACCACTGGAAAAACCATAGCCTTGACTAGACAGCTCTTTCTTGGCAAAGTAATGTCTCTGCTTTTTAATATGCTGTCTATGTTGGTCATAACTTTCCTTCCAAGAGTAAGCGTCTTTTAATTTCATGGCTGCAATCACCATCTGCAGTGATTTTGAAGCACAGAAAAATAAAGTCAGCCACTGTTTCCAATGTTTCCCTATCTATCTGCCATGAAGTGATGGGACTGGATGCCATGATCTTAGTTTTCTGAATGTTGATCTTTAAACCAACTTTTTCACTCTCCTCTTTTACTTTCATCAAGAGGCTCTTTAGTTCCTCTTCACTTTCTGCCATAAGGGTGGTTTCATCTGCATATCTGAGGTTATTGATATTTCTCCTGGCAATCTTGATTCCAGCTTGTGCTTCCTCCAGCTCAGAATTTCTCATGATGTACTCTGAATATAAGTTAAATAAGCAGGGTTACAATATACAGCCTTGATGTACTCCTTTTCCTATTTGGAACCAGTCTCTTGCTCCATGTCCAGTTCTAACTGTTGCTTCCTGACCTGCATACAGGTTTTTCAAGAGGCAGGTCAGGTGGTCTGGTATTCCCATCTCTTTCAGAATTTTCCACAGTTTATTGTGATCCACACAGTCAAAGGCTTTGGCATAGTCCATAAAGCAGAAATAGATGTTTTTCTGGAAATCTCTTGCTTTTTCAATGATCCAGAGGATGTTGGCAATTTGATCTCTGGTTCCTCTGCCTTTTCTAAAACCGAATTAAGTCCATACCCAGGGGCTTGCCCTTGAAACTCAGAGGACAGGTCAGAGGAAGCCCCCCTTGGCTTGTTGGGAAGTGGTACTATAGAACCTGCTACTAGAGGATGCCCCGCAGTGAAGTTCTCCTTTCAGAATTGTGGTACCCAGCGCAGAGGAAACACAACCTGACTCTTCAGTGGCAGTGATGGGAGGCATGGTATATTGTGCTCTATCCTGAGCTGTGAGATTTAGGAGGGACGTAGAGAAGCTCAAGAAACTGAACCATCACAAGAAGCTGAGGCACAAGAGGGCTGAAAAGCGAGGTGAAGTTCTCAGCTCCCTGTTCAGAGCGCCTGGTACAGAACACCAGGAGCACGGAGGCGGAAACGCTCAGTTACATGCTTGAGGGATTCACATGGACAGCCTCTGACACTGTTGTTTAAAATAAAGTGAGAATGGGCTGCCCTCCCTTCTTGTGAAGGCCTCAGGGAGAGGCTGGTGATCCCACGTGGGGGCTATTTGTAGTGATTTTAAGGGAAGCATTCACTCCTAATTCCTCTTTGCTGCTGCTGCTGCCAAGTCACTTCAGTCGTGTCCACCCCATAGATGGCAGCCCACCAGGCTCCGCCGTCCCTGGGATTCTCCAGGCAAGAACACTGGAGCGGGTTGCCGTTTCCTTCTTCAATGCATGAAAGTGAAAAGTGAAAGTGAAGTCGCTCAATTGTGTCCGACTCTTCGACCCCATGGACTGCAGCCCACCAGGTTCCTCTGTCCATGGGGTTTTCCAGGCAAGAGTACTGGAGTGGGTTGTCGTTGCCTTCTCCTAATTCCTCTTTAGATTCTAATGATTTCAGAATCTGAGTGGAAGCCCAGGTTAGAAATGTATAAAGATAGAGAAATAATTAGATGGTTAAACAGAGAGGGTTAGGGTTAGAGTTAGGGTTCCTAATTAAGGAATAAGAGCTACTGGGATTAAATGACTTTTAGGATTAACCATCCAGGTAACAACATGGAAGAAAATAATATTTCAAAATTAAAAAAAAGTTCTTTGGTACCCTTGAGAAAGAGGATATGATACTGACAGGATCTTTAGCCCAATTTGAGTAGACTTTATTTCTTTTATTAATTTTTAAAAATTCTTGATTTCATTATTTATTGTTTTTTATTGATTCATTATTGATTTCATTATTTATTGTTTTTGGCTGTGCTGGGTCTTTGTTGCTGCATGAGGTTTTCTCTAGTTGTGGTGAGTGGGGGCCACTCTCTAATTATGGTGGGTGGGCTTCCCATTGCAGTGGCTTCCCTTGTTGCGGAGGTGGGCTCTAGACACTCAGGCTTCAATAGGTGCATCTCGCAGGCATTAGAGCAAAGCCTCAATAGTTGTAGCCACGGGCTTGGTTGCGCCACGGCATGTGGGATCTTCCCGGACCAGGGGTCGAACCCACGTCTCCTGCAGTGGCAGGTGGATTCTTCACCACTGAGCCACGAGGGAAGTCCCCCTGTTATTAATTTTTTTAAAAAAGATTCTTATGATTAACTGTGAAGGTTTACTACAGACAGCTGTGCTGAGCATCAGAGATGGGCAAGGGATAGTCCCTGCCCTCTGGGCCCTTTAACTGGGAAAAGTGAGGAGTAAAGCTTCAAATCTTCTTTGAGTTAAATGACTGCCCACCAGAATTATAATTAAACCCGTGTCTGGAAGGGCCAGGTGCAGACTGTCCTCTGCTTAAGGGACTGAAGAAGGTGCCCTAGAGGAGTGAATTCTGTGAATAATCTCTGTTCTACTCCATGGACAGCCGTCTCAGCTTGGAATCGGCTTCAGTTACAACAGGAGGCTTGAAAAGGTGTGTCTGGAGGATCCTGAGAGGTTCAGAGTCCAGAATCTCTTGTCTGTGAACCACAGAAAAGGATAGGGCCTCCAGACCATTTTTCAGCAAATGAAATGCATTATTTGTTGGGAATTCTGAAATGAGGTACAGTCTAGGCCTTCTGTTCCTCATGTGCACCACGGTGCACCTCGTGCTGGTCACACCTGCTGTTGGCTCCTTTAGGAAGGTGAGGGGCATCTGTGATTAGTACCCAGTGAAGGGGTCACAGACAGCCCGTCTTCACTGTGCATGAGGCAGGAGATCAGCTGAGCTGGCCTTGTTTCCTTCTGGTCAATTTCTAGTTAAAATGATCAACCTTAGTAAAGAGTGTTGATGTGCTGTGTGCTTAGTCGTGTCCAGCTCTTTGCGACCCTCTGGACTGTAGCCCACCAGGCTCCTCTGTCCATGGGATTTTTCAGGCAGAAATACTGGAATGGGTTGCCGTGCCTCCTCCAGAGGATCTTCCCAACCCAGGGATCGAACCTGTTCCTCCTGCACTACAGGCAGATTTTTTACCCACTGAGACATCAGAGAAGCCCAAAGAGTGTTGGTACTACAGAGCTATCCAAATTGTCACTCTGGTAAAAACTCACATTGGCTGATTAAGTCAAAGAAATTCTTCAAAGGTATATTTTTTTACCATTAATGCTGCAGAAAGTTGACTTCTTAAAATTGGCTTAAGTAGTATAACTTTGTGAATAAATATAATCCCCTGAGCCAGGATGTTGTTTGGGGAGAGGCTTTGACAATGTCAGTATTTTAAAATATCAGTGTATTTGTATTGGTCTTCAAAGGCTTATGTAATCAAAACTCTGGCTTATGGAACATGCTCAGTTCATGGTTTGCCTTTAAGTGGATGAGTGATCAGTGCTCAGTGTATCCCCCTTCAAGAGAGGATGTCTTTAGAAGCCTCTGGCAGTTGTTGAGAACTTCACTGTCCAATGCAACAGCCACCAGTGGCTATGGAGCCAAGTTGAGATGTGTTAAAATATACAGTAAACATCAGATTTTGAAGACTTATTCTTTTTATGTACTATCTTATAACTGCATGTTAATACTTGTCATTTATTAAAATGACACTATTTTGATTATATTGGGTAAAATAAAATATTCAAATAAATTTCATTGTTTTTTTTTTTTTCAAAAGTTGATTTTTTTTTTTTTTTTTTTTTAGTTCAGTCACTCAGTCGTGTCTGACTCTTTGCAACCCCATGGACTATAGCATTCCAGGCCTCCCTGTCCATCACCAACTCCTGGAGTTTACTCAAACTCATGTCCATCGAGTCGGTGATCCCATCCAACCATCTCATCCTCTGTCATCCCCTTCTCCTCCTGCATTCAGTCTTTCCCAGCATCAGGGTCTTTTCCAATGAGTCAGTTCTTTGCATCAGGTGGCCAAAGTATTGCAGTTTCAGTTTCAGCATCAGTCCTTTCAATGAACATTCAGGACTGATTTCCTTTCGGATGGACTGGTTGGATCTCCTTGCAGTCCAAGGGACTATCAAGAGTCTTCTCCAACACCACAGTTCAAAAGCATCAATTATTCAGTGCTCAGCTTCCTTTATAGTCCAGCTCTCACATCTAAACATGACTACTGGAAAAAACATAGCTTTGACTAGAAGGACCTTTGTTGGCAAAGTAATGTCTCTGCTTTTTAATATGCTATCTAGGTTGGTCATAACTTTCCTTCCAAGGAGTAAGCGTCTTTTAATTTCATGGCTGCAGTCACCATGTGCACTGATTTTGGAGCCCCCCAAAATAAAGTCAGCCACTGTTTCCATTGTTTCTCCATCTATTTGCCATGAAGTGGCAATGAAGATTTTTTTTTTTTTTAAGAAAATGTCAAATCACCTAATTGGCTCACCATGCTTGCTACTGGATGGCACAGCCCCAGGGCCTTACAGCACATTTGTTCCCGTTCACATCACTCCCTTCCCATCCTGGATCTTCCTCTAAAAGCCAGCCCCTTTAGAACATCTCTCATCAACCTCATCCCAATAACTTGCTCCAGTCCATGTATCTAATGCTTTCTCATGTATCTGAACCTGTGACAGTGATTTGCTTAGGGAATGGTGACTTGTCCTTTAAGTTATAGGTCTTACATCTCTTCCTTTAGAGCTCCCCTACCATCTTTGAACAAAATTAATTTGTCCTTCCTCTGTTCCATTCCCTTGTTTTGAAATATTTGGGGTTTGGGGGGGAAATGATTTTTTCCCCCTGCTGCCTCCTCTCTTCTGGTAACTCCTTGAGCACAAGGGACTGTGTATTTTTTCAAAACTTCTTATTTTATATCAGAGTATAGCCAATTAAGAATTTATAATAGTTTCAGGCGAACAGAGAAGGGACGCAGTCATACATGTATCCATTCTCCCCCAAGCTCCCCTCCCATCCAGGCTGCCACAGAACATTGAGCAGAGTTAAGGGACTGTGTCTTGTTCATCTCTGTGCAAGAGGAACGCTTTACTCCATGCCTGGCACAACGGGAGCACAGTAAAGGTTGAATGAGTAATGAACACTAGCTCTCTATAACACCAATGTCTCTATAAAGACATGAAACACAGAAGATTAACATAGCATTGTGTTCAGTTCTAAAAGTGGAGGCTACAGGCTGCTAACATAAGAATCAGCCAGGTGCTTATAAAAATTAATATTTCCAGGCTTCACTTTTAACTAGCAGGTTCAGTTAGGAGAAGTTAAGTCATGCTGCAGTAACAAAATGTCATTACCTTCATAGAAAAATTTTCTCATGAATTTGAAGTCCTTTGTGGGCCCTTGGATGACTCTCCAGGGGTGGATCAGGTTAAACCTCCTGTGAGATGTAAGGTCTGTTGCCCCCAATTGAATGTTCTCACCCAGATATGGGTCAATTTTCAGTGCTACCATTTCATTGTCTGAAGTAATTCATATGGCTGTACCTTATACAGGGGCGTGGGGAGACCAAGCCTGTGTGCCTAGAATGTGTGTGCCAGGTCATCCACAGTTTTAACTCCTTTCTGGTCTGTATTCACACTAACATTAGGGGGCCATTGGGTAGGACAGAACTTTTCATCTTTGGCTGCATATTAAAATTAACCTGGGGAGTTTCAAAAACACCAGTGCCCTGGCCCTACCCTCAGGGGTCCTAATTTGCAGAGGCTGGGGGAGAGGTCCAAGCATTAGTGTTTGTTTAGTCTTCCCTGGTGGATTCTCCTATGGGGCCAGAGTAGAAAACCACAGGTGCAGGAAAACGAGCAAGGGCCTTTGGATCCTGACTCTAGCGCAGACTGACCCTTGGTTTGCATACCTGTTGGCAGCAGTGAAGATCAAACAAATGTGAAAGTATTTGTCAGCTGCAGTATTGAACAAATATCAGCTATATTTATTCACTGGCAGGTGTGGACATTTTATGAGCTGGAGCTGTGCACATTCTTACATGCACACGTGGTTTCTGTCCCTCCTTGTCCCCTGCCCCCTGCACCCCCAAAGCCAGGAGGGGAAGGAAAGCATCCTCCACACCTTTGCCTCTGCCACCTTTTCAGTCAGTAACCTGGGGGCGGCAAGGTCCCTTCTGCTGTCTTCATGATAAAAGGAAGAGAAAGGAGGGGAAAAATGCTTCCCCACTTCTATTTTCCTCTCCCTCTCTGTTTCAGTTCCCTTAGCCTAGGCGAATTGTGCCTTCACCTTTCCCGGCCCCTCCCTTCACTGTCCCTTCAATCTGTACCTTATGCCTCTAATCTCCTACAACCGTATCTCCAACCTCTCCCTAAAGCTCTTTCCCTCTGACACCCCAGTCCCATGCCAGGGCATGCAGCAAGCACCCTGGCCCTGGGGAGGCCCCTTCCCTGCTGTCTGATGAGTTGAACAGCATTAGACATCTATACTGTTAGAAGATTCAAATCCAAGGCTTTGTCCCATAGCTGTATCATTAGGACTGGTTGATTCAGCCGCACTCTGAGAGATGAGATATGCTATTGGTTAGGCCAACGGGTCTAGCACTCTCGCCCATTCTTTAGAATATATTTTGTTTCACGTTAGATCCTGAGTTTGCAAACAACCTCTTGAAATGCTACTGTTCTGTAACCTAAGATCGGCCTCCAAAGTCAGATTTCTTTAGTTTCAAAAGTACCACACTGGCTTTCTTCCACTGACAGAGTTGAGAGTTTAGGCTGGAATAAGCTGTTTTTAATTATTTTTCCTCTCATGTCTAACAATTTCCAAAGCAGAACAATGCCAAGAGTACCTTTGGTTGTTGTTCAGTCGCCAAGTTGTGTCTGACTCTTTGCAACCTCATGGACTGAAGCACGCCAGCCTTCCTTGTCCCTTACCATCTCCTGAAGTTTGCCCACGTTCATGTCCATTGAATCGGTGATGCCATCCAGCCATCTCATCCTCTCTCGCCCTCTTCTCCTTCTGCCTTCAGTCTTTCCCAGCATCAGGCTCTTTTCCAGTGAGTCCACTCTTTGTATCAGGTGGCCAAAGTACTGGAGCTTCAGCTTCAGCATCAGTCCTTCCAGTGAATATTCAAGATTGATTTCCTTTATAATTTTGATCTCTTTGCAGTCTAAGGGACTCTCAAGAGTCTTCTCCAGCAGCGCAGTTTGAAAGCATCCATTCTTCGGCGTACCTTGCAGGAAATAAATGCCGTACCACCTATGAAAATATAGATCTGTGCTTTTATATGAACTGTTGGCTTTATAGAAGGATTGAAAACACCCATCAGCCTAGACAGCTGTGAGTAGATCCTTTGAAATGATTCTTACTGGCCCAGCAAATACAGCTGAGGAACTTGGCAATGGAGGTTTTAAGTCAGGCATCAGATTGTAGGCCACCCCAACCTTCCCAAAAGTTGGAGCCCACTTCCATCCTGCTCATCGGCTGGAACATTCTCTTCACCTTAGTTCTTTCTGAGGTCAGCCGGGCTGGAGTGAGACGCGCCCAAAGGGAAGGAGCTCCAGGGCTCATCTCCTTGACGGCAGGGACTGTGCGTGCAGCTTCTTATTTCCAGCGTCTCCCATGTGGTAGGTGCATTGGTATTTTCCCTTGATTTGCGCATGGTGTTAGGTCTCCTATAAACATCAGAGATTCACTGAATTAAACAGAAATGCTCACAAACTGAAAATGAGCCTCCTTCAGTCAGATCTCTGTGGTAGGCTTTCTTGCAAACGAAGATAGTTGAGTAACTATTTGAGCTCTGGTTTGAATTGCAACCCAAAGCAGCATCTCCCATGTCACCATCAGCTGCAAGAACAGCAGCGACAGTGGCAGCAGCAGGAGACCCAGATCACCCCTGCCCTGCGAGGCCCTGCTGCCACATCCAGGGGAGCGGTCCCCCACCTCCCTCTCCAGCTGCAGCTCATGCCTCTTTCCCCCTTAATCCCTGTGCTTCAAGTCTCTGGCCTCGTTTCGTTTTCTTAGATGTGTCAGACCCTTCTCCATCGCTAGGCTTTTGCACTTGCTCTTCCTTTTGCCTGCAGTGCTCTTTCCACAGTTTTCCCATAACTATTATCTCTGTCCTTTGGGTCTCAAATCTTCTTCCCCTTCTCCATGCGATCTTCCCTGGACGGTGACCTCCAACGGCAGCTCTCCATCACACCTCTGCTCCTTTCCTTCATAACACTCACTGCTGCCTGTAATGATTTCATGTTTTTATTTACTTATCCTTTGTCTGCCTCCCCCAGTCTCCCTAAGTTCCCTGAGGGCAGGGATCTTGTCTGACTAGTTCAGTAATGGTTCCCCGTGCCCAGCACAATGCTTGGCACTTTCGTTTTTGTTTAGTTGTCGAGCTGTGTCTGACTCTTTTGTGACCCCATGGACTGTAGCCCACCAGGCTCCTGTGTCCATGGGATTTTTCAGTTAAGAATACTGGAGTAGGTTGCCATACCTTTCTCCAGGGGAATCTTCCCAACCCAGGGTTGGAACCTGCATCTTTTGCATCTCCTGCATTGGCAGGTCGATTATGACCGATCCACCAGAGAAGCCTGCTTGGCACATAAAAGGCACTTGGTATTTGCTCATATGAATGAGCAAATGAAGAAATGAATGAATCTGCCCTTTATATCACCACTGCATCTTTACAACACTCATTATTGATGCATGAGGAACCTGAGGCCCAGAGTCCCCAGAGTGTTTTTAGGGCATGCCCAAGGTCATAATTAGTCACAAAGAGCTGAGATTTGATCTCAGTTTGCCTGCCTGCTGACATTATGGTTCAATTTTTTGCCTTATTCTGTACCTTCATGGGTTTAAGAATAGGAAGTATTTTGTTTATTCCTGTGGCTCAAAACTTCTTGTCCATGGTCCTTGAAATAGATCATTTCCCATCATTTTGTGCAAAAGAACCTGGTGGCAACAAGGAAATGTTTCAGCAGAAACATATTTTGGAGGGAGTTATAGACATTTGCCTGAGCCTGAGGATTATGGGTGTATCTTTTTTGAGACGTAATGCACATCTTAAAGGCTAGTTTTTAGAAATAAGAAAATAATCACAGGTTTTCCCTGTGGCTCAGTGGTCAAGAATCTGTTTGCAATGCAGGAGACGCAGGAATGGTCAAGAATCTGCTTGCAATGCAGGAGATGCAGGAGACTCGGGTTCGATTCCTGGATTAAGAAGATCCACCTGAGGAGGGCATGGGAACCCACTCCAGTATTCTTGTCTGGAGAATCCCGTGGATAGAGGAGCCTGGAGGGCTACAGTCCATGGGGTCGCAAATAATCAGATACGACTAAAATGACTGAGCACAGCACACAGCTCTGCAAGGAAATAATCAGTGGTTTCCTTTCCAATCAAAAGTGTACTGAGGAAGGTCACTTTCAAAATAGTTACAAAACATAAACTATAGACTGTGTAGGAATAAACTCTAAAAGATGTGCTCAGAATCTGAAGAATACCGCAGACCTTTCATTTTGAGGTAATTGATTTGACTAAAGAGAACCGTGTCTCCATAGCAAAGCACAATGATATGAACTGTAAGTTAGTCTGTGTTTTTTTTTTTTTTTTTTTGCTGTTCTGGGTCTTCATTGCTGCTCACAGGCTTTCTCTAGTTGCGGCAAGCGGGAGCTACTCTAGCCGTGGTGCATGGGCTTCTCATTGCAGTGGCTTCTCTTGTTGCAGAGCAAGGGCTCTGGAGTGCGTGGGCTCAGTAGTTGTGGCACATGGGCTTAGCTGCCTAAAGGCATGTGGCTATTTCCTAGGGCAGGGATCGAACCTGTGTCCCCTGCATTGGCAGGTTCCTATCCTCTGGGCCACCAGGGGAAGGCCCTAGTTAGTCTTTACACAGGATCAGAATGGGGAACAGGGAATTTGAATAAACGATTCTAAAGTTTAGCTTTAAGAATAAAGCATGAGAAAATGTTGATTAAAAAGGTGGAGGGATTTGTACCATCAAATGTTAACAATTAATATAAAGCTGCACTAATTAAAATGTTATGATACTGGCACAAGAATAGATGCATTAATGAGCCAGCCTGGAAAGCTCCAGAAGAGAGCCAATTACATGTAACAGGTTGATGTGATGCAAAGTGGCATTTCATAGCCCTAAGGAAAGAGAGGATTATGTCACAAATGATTCTGGGGTCTTAGGATAAACACTGAAAAAGAAACAAAGTTGGATTGAAAACTTAATGATATTCTAAAGTAAGTTCTAGCTGATTGGAATATTTTTAAATGGAAACAAGTTTATCTAAAAAATATTAATATAGGTGAATATATAATTTATATAAAAGGAAAACTAATCAGAGAATTGAGGACTGAAACCATAAAGTAAAATAGATATATAAAAATTGTAATTTTCTGAATATCATAGGAAGAACATTATAAAGAAAAGTCATGGATATTTACCAATATTTGGATCCTAAAAAGGATTCATGTCTTTAATACATAAAGTACTCTTATAAACCAATAACAGAAATTTTAATATACCAATAAGAACACAAGCAAATTATTTGAATAGAGAAGTCACAAAATAATAATTACCTATGGCCAATAAACATAGAAAAGATATCCAGCCTTGGTAGTAATCAAAGAAATGCAGATTAACTCAAGATAGCATTTTCATTGATCAAATTAGCTAAGATAAAAATAAGCATTGTGTACAAAGTAGATAAGGTTGGAGACTTGTACTGTTGGCTGTGTAAGTTCTCTCATTGCACAAGAATAGTTTGGCAATACTCATCATAAAACTTTAAAATGGCCTGCTTACCCATTGATCCAGAAATACCACTTCTAAAAATTTATCCTTAGGAAATAACGTGAGTTGATTTGTGTGACCTAGCTATGATGATGTTCTGTGCAGCAAGATATTTATCAGGAGAACTCCAAATGTCGAGCTGATAAGAGGTACTGGGGAAGGTTTCAGATTGTTTGAGACAGATGAGCAGAGCCTGTGTCTGTATTGCTGGACCATACGGAACAGTTAGTGCTTAGCTCACCATCTGAGGGGCCAATGAAGGGTACAGGTAATGGCAGTGATACATATGATGGCCTATGTTTAGAGTTTTATTTTTCCGTTTTGATGGAAGTTTTTCAGGCTTGTATCTTGCAGGTTACTATGAATTAGGGTCCAAATTTCTCATTTACAGTTTTGAACTGTTGAACACTTGGTTACATTAGTACAGTACATGTGGACATAGTCATTTGATTGAATGTCTAACTGTGGTGGCTCTCAGATTGTGATTGTAAAAACAAAAAGTATAGGTTTCCTTTTCCTCCTGCTCTACCCATTTTTACATTTTAAAAGGGTCATCAAACTTGCAAATATTTTTCTGCAGACAAATAGATTATTGGAAAGATAGAATTCTTTTGTTAGGTGTGGTAGGCTGAATAATGGTCCCCCAAGGATGTCCACATCCTGAACCCCAGAACTTGTGCATATTCGACCTTGCATGGAAAAAGGGACTTTGCAGATTAACTAAATTAAGGGCCTTGAAATGGGGAGATTATCTTGGATTACCTGGGTAAACCCAGTGTCATCGAAAGAACCCCTGTAAGAGGAAGGTGTGAGCCCCGAGTTAGAGCAGGAGAGGAGATGAAGGAGGCAGACATTGAAGTGATGCTGTCTCCAGTCGAAGACTGATTCTGACTGACTCTAGACACTGGGAAAGGCAAGGAAACGGATCCCCTTAGAGTCTTTAGAAGGAACCAGTCCTAGTGACACCCTGATCATAGCTCCATTAAGACTCATTGCAGACTTCTGACCTGCAGAAGAATAAAATGATAAATTTGTGTTGTTTTAAGAGCCACATGGTTTGTGGTAATTTGACATAGCAGCAGTAGAAAACAAATACATTTAGCAAAGGAGGAAACTTTTACTTGAGCCGTAGTTATACATTAGCTGGTCCCAGGTGAGTTCAGAGATGGAGATTCTGGTTATAAACTTGGAAGTCACTTCTCTAGGTCCCTGGTTCTTCATCCTTCAGGTTCACTTCTTGCTCTAAAGTTCTGGTCCTCCTTCAGCATTTGTTTACCATCATTTGGTAACAAATGTGTTGACACTGATGAGTTGGGTGAGGCTAGTGAGTGGATTTCAGTTGATTTGTTTTGGAAGCTGGCTACACTATTGTTAGCATTGTCCTTTTTGGGGTGTGTACTTGGGTGTGTGGTGCGTCCTCATATACAGATCTTGGAATATCACAGTGAGTGCTGAGGAGTCAAGTGGGTCAGAGGCCATTAGAACTACAACAAATGGATTGCAAAATGCCAAAGATTGGGCATGCAGGCCTGATGGACTCTCCCATGATGATCTGAAATCTTTCTAGAAGGATTTTCTCTATCTCTCCTACTCAGACCCCCTATTCCAAATTGCTGCAAAGTTTTGCACATACAGAGTGAGAATTTTGAGATTATAATGTCACATCAAGGCCCTGCCGTAGAGCAGCCCAAGTGTCCATAGTTACTTGTCCAGCAGACCCATGGGACCTGCCCAGGAGGGAGAGTGGGTCTGCGTTCTGGCTCCCAGAAGGTGCACAGTAAATGTTGCTGAAGAAAACAGTTTAAAACTTCAGCAGTGAGAGTTGTCACTTGATACCACAGAGTGTATGCATGTTTAATAATGTGGTACATGGGCCTTTGGGGCTTCCCTGGTGGGTCAGTCATGGTAAAGAATCTGCCTGCAATGCAGGAGACCTGGGTTCTATCCCTGGGTCAGGAAGATCCCCTGGAGAAGGGAAAGGCTATCCTGCTTCACTATTCTTGCCTGGAGAATCCCATGGACAGAGGAGCTTGACAGGCCACAGTCCATGGGGTCACAAAGAGTTGGACACAACTGAGCAACTAACACCACCACCACCACCACATGGGTATTTTAGGGTTTTATCACATGCATTATTTCCTCTGCATATAAGCACAAGAACCACAATCAATAGCTATTAACATTTGAGTTTGACTATGTTAAAGATAAATATGTAAGTGTAGTTTTCAAATTGAAGTTTGTGTCTATAAGAAATCAGTGCTACATTTTAAAATGGGAATGGATTCATCTTATCGCCATTGGGCACATTCACACCAAAAGTAAAGTTGTGTTTATCAGGGAATGACATGAAAGACACCCTTGTTTTTCAGAGCACATTGGAAGCACAATTGGTGATTGAGAGGCATACCAGGGGGTTGTCGTTATAACTTGTTATCCCAACATGTGGAAACATTGTTAAATGGAGCTGATGTTTTGAAGTTAAACATGGGGATATGGAAAACCCCTGCTTTACACAGAGTCAGTTGGATAATCAAAAGGGATATCAACGAACACCGTGGTGAACAAAACAGCCTCACATAGTGAGAAAGGAAGAAAAAATTCAGGGCTTGATTAACCAGTCATGGCTCTGGTGCCAACCAGCAGAGCAACCTTGGGCGAGTCACTTACCTCTTGAGTCTTTTTCCTTGTCTATTAAATGGGGAAAAATACCTGCTTGTCTGGTGGGGGGTGAGAAATAGGGATGATGGCTTACACATGCATCCACTCACCTTATTTGTGCCTGACCTCAGCAGATGTACAGTTCAGCTAAGAAGATGCCAGAGCCATGCTCAACTGACCACAATCCAAGATGGAACTCATTAATTCCTGCTCTAGAGTCCTCTTCCCTTAGCCCTACCTTGGCCAGGTGTGGAGAAGGAAGTGCCACATTTGAGTACCTGTCAAGGCCCACGGTGGCTGTGGAAGGCTCCATCAGTATGAGAGAACCTCTGGCGTTCTTCTTGCCTTTCTTCTATCCCTTACTGAGTTGAGTCCCAGGTTTTTTCTGTAGGCTTGCCTCCTTTCCTCTCAGCCCTCTAGATACCTTTGTTTTTGTTTCCTTTATATCAGCACAAATTGGGAGTGTGGGTAGTAGCCTCACTCGAGCATAAGATCCTTGAAAGTAGGCCAGGTTTTTCTCTTCTGTAGTAAGTTTTCTGCATGGATAAATAGCTCAGTTAATATTTGGTTTTTTAAAAAAAAATTGTAGAATTGGAGGTGTCACCTCCAGGACACTGGAGATATACCTTTGTGCAACTCATTTCCTGGGCTGTGTAAGCTCTTAGCCCGGGTGATGTGGACTGGCGCCCCAGGAGTTCCTAAGGGTAGGATACAGACAGAGTTGTAGTATCTTCCACATGGCAAGGAAGCTGAATATGAGCCTTTTCTCAGGGGACATTGTTGTTCAGTTGCTCAGTCATGTCCAGCTCTTTGTGATCCCATGGACTGCAGCACAACAGGCTTCCCTGTCCTCCACTGTCTCACGGAGTTTGCTCAGATTCATGTTCATTGAGTCGGTGATGCCATCCAACCATCTCATCTTCTGTCACCCCCTTCTCCTCTGCCCTCGATCTTTCCCAGCATCAGGGTCTTTTCCAATGAGTCAGTTCTTCGCATCAGGTGGCCAAAGTATTAGAGCTTCAGTTTCAGCCTCAGTTCTTCCAATGAATATTCAGGACTGATCTCCTTTAGGATTGACTGGTTTGATCTTCTTGCAGTCCAAGGGACTCTCGAGAGTCTTCTCCAACACCACAGTTAAAAAGCATCAATTCTTCAGCACTCAGCCTTCTTTATGGTCCCAACATGGGGGGCAAGAGGGGAGCAAAGAAAGCCTTTCACTTGTCAGAGTAGAGCCCTTCTGGGAAAGAACAGTCCTGTGCATAAAATGCTGTTAGGCCACTGTCTCCAGGAAAGAGGTCTGGCTGGCCAGGGCCTGGTGAAAGGGAGACACCTCACAGTATACACATGTTCCTTATGAATTCTCAAGACGATGAAGGAAATGAATGTCTTTAAAAACCAGCTGTCTTATAGGTCATTCCACAGGCCAGGGAGACTCACGGAAGTGCAAGTGGGCCCTCTTAAGTAGAGCAGTGTTCCTCTGCATGGTGGCATGACTTTTGGACTATGCCACGCTGGAAAGTTTGATTTGGTCTGGAAGGTTGTTGGCTCCCCCACACACCGTAAGCCGCTGCTTCTGACCAACTTGCCAATACCTCATTGTCCCCTGCCTCAACACGGGTGTGTCCTGGGGTCCCCATTCCAGCACCAGAGCTGACACTGCACACCTGGGGCTGAACAGCCTGGGAGAAGCCCCATCCAGCAGCTCTGACCCTTGTCCTCAGCCCAGCTCTCAGAGAACATGCTGGGTTTCTCATAGGGCATGGGAGCTAACAGTACCTTCTTTAGGAGTTAAATTCAAGCTGGGTGGGTAGGTGGTGAACTCTGTGTTGCCCCTGGGCTTGACATACTGAATACTGACCGTTTTTTCCACTGTTGGTTCCCACTGAACATGGTCATGTCATATGTCAAACCTGATATGATTGGAGAAACTCGAGCCAGGAGTCTCTTTTTATTTTCCTGAGTCACTTTTATGAATGGCTTGGATTGAAAGGAAAGGCACTGACTGGTACACAGATATGTCTGCACCATGTTGTGTTGGCTCCCAGGCCAGATAAACATGTGAAGTGCAGGAAGCCCTGTAAGCTGAGACTTGGCTTTGAGGCTGATGTCCTGCCTAGGTGGCTGGAACGCAAGGGCAGATGTCTTTTCATAGCTCACCTATGAGTTTAAAGCAAAATAAGGCAGGAAGTCAGAGAGAGACCAATTCATCCCCCCTTGATTATTTACCCAACATGATGCTGAAAGACATTTGTGTTTTTTGGAAGTTCTGTTCCCTGGCAATGAAATAAAACCTCCTTTCTAGGCTAGAAAGATTGATGTCCAACTACATTAAAGGAGTATGTGAGTAAAAGGAAACTCTGTATTCTGCAAGTGAACACAAGAACTTCCACTGTGCTTATGGGACCGTAGTGCAGAGTGCATTATCAGACCCAAAATTTGTGACACAGAAGTAAAATTGTTTTAATAAGACTGGAGCACAAAAATAGTCCCACTTGCCATGGTTTGGAAATTGTTATATGAAGAAGATTTGATTTTATTAAAAGATGAGAGAGGCAAAAAGTAGGATTCAACTTTGCTTTTTTCTCTGCTTAAGGACATCACTGATTGGCACCACATAGCAAGGCACATCACATCAGTGGCTATATGTCCAATTTCTTTTCAGTGAATTTTGTTTAGTTGTTTGCAAAGATTTCTGTGGTTCTGTTTATAGTCCAGGAATTCCAAAAGGAATTTCTTAATTTTTTTCTTTTAATTTATTTATATATATGAGACCAGTGGTTCTCAACCTTTGCTGCATATTAGAACCACTTGGAGAGTCTTAAAAAAATCCCATGGTCCCAGCAGCACCCAAGAACAATTAAATAGTCATCTCTGGGGCAGACCCAGGCATAGGTACTTTTGCAAGGTGATTCTAGCATGTGACCAAGATTGAGAAGTGCTGGTCCAGAGCAGCACTTAGCAAACTGCAGTGTGTATACAACCCTCCATCTGTGGGGGATGTGGGGGGGGGGCAGGGAGTCTGGTTAAAATGCAGGTTCTGTTTCAGCAGCTCCAGGTGGGACTGACACTCTGCATTCTGACTAGCTCCTGGGCAGTGCCAATGCTGCTGGTCTGCGGACCACACTGAACAGTGAAGTCCCAGACTGTGAAGAGAACCTACCGCTAGATGCCGGGTGGCAGACACAGTCATGATGACATGCTGCCCAGGTTCTCGCTGGTCCCCTGACTGCTGTCCCCTGCCATGTGAACAAACAGCAAAGCTACCAGAATTCATCTTCCTTTTCCTCTGAGGATTTTAAATTATTATTTGCAATCCCCAAAGGAAAAGCCCTTCTTTCTCAGACCTCACTTGATGGTGTGTCCGTGAGAACATGAGTCACCCCAAGGTGGAGATTGGGGTCCATCTCCCCTGAGTGGGTGGCCAAGGGCCTCTGTTGACAGGGTGGCGACCTGTGTCCTGCACTCTGGAGGCTCGCCCGGCTGTGGGAACATTCCCTCTGCAGCCCCGGGAACCCTGGTCTTGTGCTTCGTCTGTGGGGAGGAGAGATCTTGGTAAACACTGCGTGGGAAGAGGAATGAAACAGGCTGAGAATGAGGCTAAGGAATGGGTGTGTGAAACACCAGGTTGAGTGAGGCCGGGGTGCCTCAGAGCGGCATTCCAACGCCCACCTTCCCAGCAGCTGGTGGGAGAAGCTCACCTGCCCAGGGAGGCCGGCGTGTGAAGCAGCATGGCGCGGGGCCCAGCCGCGCTCTGGGGGGCGGCCTGTCTGCGCCTCACCCTGGGGCCCAGTGTGGGCTAGAGGGGCAGCTCCTGCCCTGGCCTCCCATGCTGGGGCCCCCACCAACGGTCTCCAGACCCCGTCCTGTCTCCTACGAAAGGCCATCTTGTTCTGTGTTCCCCATGCCCTCTGAGTGCCTAGAAAGGTCTGATTTCAGGCCAAGACCCCTAAATTAATTTACCTGGATGTTTTGGCCATCTTTGGACCAAGGAAATCTTAGGACTGGACTGGACTTTCTGGTCTAGGCCCTCTCTGTAGAGTGGGTGAGTTCTGTAGAACAGCTGCTCACGACTGAGCTAAAAGTGACAGACGTGTGAAAACTCAGTCCACTGTGGTTCCTGCTCTCTGGTCACATCAGATCAGGTCAACTCTGCCCCCTCCCCCGCCCGCTTCCCAGACCTCTTGCCTCCGCACGTTTGCACATCGGCTCCACACTGGGGGACTGATTGTACATATTTGCTGTGCCCTTATGGAGATCCCGTGTTCAAGCTCACTTTTCTCTAACAAGCTTCCTCAGATTAAGCTAGCTGCATTTAGATAATCATCCTTTATTTCTTACTCCTTTAGCACCTAAGCTTACCATGAATAATAGACATTTCTATGAGAGTTCATCCTCCTCAAAGGGCTCCTTCATCCACCATCTCACTTTTGATAGAATCAGAATTTTAATATGAAAGGGACCTTGGAAATCAATTTTACAGAGTAGTAAACTGAGACCCGTGGGCCTCCCAAGTGGTGCTAGGGGTAAAGAACTTGCCTGCCAATGCGGGAGATGCAAGAGGTGCTGTTGCATCTCTTGGTCAGAAAGATCTTGGTCGGAAAGATCTCCTGGAGGAGGGCACGGCAGCCCACTCCAGTATTCTTGCCTGGAGAATCCCATGGACAGAGGAACCTGACGGGCTGGAGTCCATAGGGCTGCACAGAGCTGGACACAACTGAAGTGACTTAGCACGCACACACAAACTGAGACCCAGGGAAGGGAGGGGCTTGGCCAAAGCCGAGTGAGCGTCCTAGTCACCACTGGGACCCAGTGGTTTTGTGGGTTTTGAGTCCCAGTGGGATTCTGGGTTTTGTGTTGCATCCTTCCAGCCTCTGTGCACAGTGCTGCTGTGGGCCGGTGAGGCTGGAGGCCTTTGCAGATCGTATCAGGGATGGTTCACACCAAGCCAAGGGCATTTCACAACAGCGATGGTTGTTGAGTGCGGAGTTCCTTGGCACTTGATTGCAGGATGCACGAAGGAGATTTGAATAAATGGAAAATCACAGCATGTTTGTGACTAGGCAGTTTTCATATTTAAATGGGCCAGTTATCTCTGATTTCTAATGTCAGTCTCTAAAAGGTTTGGATATTTTAGGAAGGGAACTTGTCAATGATTCTAAAGTTCAACTGGAATAAATAAACGGATGAAAATATCTGTTTTTTAAAAATGAGTGATGGGGGCAAGAGAGAGTGGTACATTTGTACTGTCACATATTAAGCCATATTACACCATTACAATAAGTAAAGTGATTTGGTACTGATATAGAAATGGAATCTCAGTGGAACTAAATAGAAAGACCAAAAAATAAATATAGTTATGATAGAGATAACATTTCAGATCAATAGGGAAATTATGAACTATTCAATAAATGGCATTGGGAAAATTGTTTAGAAAATAATAAAGTACATACTATAAAATAAGTGATAGGTTGTTTAGAATTAAATGTAGACAATGAAACAGTAGAAAGATTTTTCAGTAAATATTTTTATAATCTTAAGAAAGAGAAGGCATCTAATCATAATGCTGAGGTTATTTCTGCATTAACAAGATGAAGACACAAAACACAGATTATTGGCAATATGTGTATATAACAGGATACTGAGTTATTATTCCTATTATTTTAAGGAACTTTCACAAATAAACAGGAAAGAACATATCAGCACAAAAATGGATGAAAGATAAAAGCAACTTATTCACCAAAGTTGAAATACAAATGCTACTAATCATATGAGAAAAACATTCAGCATCCTAAGAAATCAAGAAAATGCAAATTTTTATAAGAGATTCCAATATGCCTCCATGAAATTGACAAGGAGGGAAAGGGAAAACCATATTCAGTGTTGGGAAGGAATAGAAATATTCATCTCCTTCTTAAGGAGCCTAAGTTGTTACAAATGTCCTGGAATGCAGCTTGACAGTATGTCTCAAGTCTTAGAAATGAGAACTCCTTTGTCATGCTAGTTTTGCTCCCAGGAAAATAATCATAAGTGTGCACAAACAAAGATCTGTATAGAAGGATATTCAGTTCTGTATTACTTACAAGAGGGAGTTACTAGGAAGCTATCAGAATGTCCAACAAGAGGAGATTGGTTAAAGAAAATGTGTCAGTCAAAGAATTCAGCCATTAAAGATTACTCTGTACAATAATATTACTGGGTTGGACTGCTATGTTCAAAATGGATAACCAACAAGAACCAATTGAATAACACATGGAACTCTACTCAATGTTATGTGCCAGCGTGGATGGGAGGAGGGTTTCAGGGATAGTGGATAATGGATATATGTATGGCTGAGTCCCTTCGTGGTTCACCCGAAACTACCACAACACTTAATTGGCTATACCCCAATACAAAATAAAAAGTTTAAAGTTTGAAATAAAATATTACTGGGTTGGAGAAATGTTCTTTTTTTTTAATTTTTTTTTTCTTACATTTATTTTTATTTGTTGGAGGCTAATTACTTTACAACATTGCAGTGGTTTTTGTCATACATTGAAATGAATTAGCCATGGATTTACATGTATTCCCCATCCCGGTCCCCCCTCCCACCTCTCTCTCCACCCCATCCCTCTGGGTCTTCCCAGTGCACCAGGCCTGAGCACTTGTCTCATGCATCCAACTTGGGCTGGTGATGGAGAAATGTTCTTTAGAGCATTGTTTTATTCCTGTTGGGGACAGAATGGGGGCACAGAATGAAGACAAAGTGCTGATATGGGTTATCCCTGAGTGATGGGCTAGTGGTGGTTATTTATGAGTGATAGGCTTACAGGTGACTTAGTTTTTTTCCTTTCTTTGTGCTTTTTATATTCTCTCAAGTTTTCTGCCTTGAACATATGTTGCTTTTGGAAATTTCAAAAGTTATCACAACAGGGAAAAAAGAAGGGCAGGAGGTACACTTGTAAGAATCTGGGTGGGCTTTGCTCAGTTGTCTTTTTGAGAGACCATGTAAGTGACTTATAGTGCACTGGGAGGAGTACTCCCTAGAGCTGCCCAAACCCGGGATCAGGGGAGGTAAAATATCCTGCCCTTGTTCTCCAGGTCCTGCTTCCTAAGGGCCACTGTGGAATAGATCAGAGTGTTCGTGGTTTCACCATCTAGGTCTACAGAAGGCATTTCTGCTGTGTTGCCCAGAGGCAAACATAGACCTTCCCCATTCACAAAAAGTGTCTTGCAAGTAGCTGCATGAAGGACACCTGCACTCCAGTGGGTAGTAGAAAGCAATGACTTCTTGACTTGGAAAGTGAGGAAAAATATATTCAGGACAAATTAATGGAGACATATTATATGAGCTTTTGTCTTTCGAATACCAACAACACCTGGAAGAGTAGAAGACCCTGAGAGTCCTCAATTCCAGGAAAGGTAGTGCAGATGTGAAATGTTACTTCCTGTTGCAGAGTGCAGTATTGACCCTCATGTAGCTAATTGGTAGGTATCTGGTCTTTCTTGACCATCCATCTGAGATACAATAGAGAAGGGCCAACACAACCACCAAAATGAGATCGTTGCCTTATAGACCTTATATATCTATATGAGCATAGCCTATAAAGATTTGTCAAGAGATGGACTGTAGCATGTATAAACAGGGAAATAAACAAGCGTTTGGCAAAAGAGGCCCCCAGCTAATCAGTATGTCCTTAAACAGAAATTTTGGGGTAAGAAAGATGAAGATTCAAATAAAAATATAAAGCCAGATGCTTTGGAGAGGGTGGTGGGTATAGTTTGAAAATTAAGCTGCACTGAGCCCCTTTGAGGTGATTCTCAGTTCTCAGTTATAATATTGTATTTATTTTTAAATTTCTCAACACATTAAAGGAGACCATGAAGTTATATTTATCAATTTAGAAAGGGAAAGCTTAACAAAGGATAGGAATAATGCAGAACACAGCACTATATAAATAATACCTAAAATCTTGGGTAACTGTAGTCTTAGAGTTTGCTTTGGGGGCAGTGAATAAATTGAACTTCACATTTTAATATAGTTTATGTCATTTGGGCTCATTAGGGAAATGTTTCTGAAACACAAATAGATGGATGAGTCCAGTGAATTGAATGGGTGATTCCAAGATGCTGTGGGCATTAGAGACTGGGTGGAAAGAACGTCATTGGAATAAGTCATTGGAGAATATGCCTTGTCCTGGAGTATATCAACTAAGGTTTTTTGGTTGCAGTAATCAGTTCTGGCTACCATGAACAAATGCAACCTTGTTGGAAGGCTGTTAAGCCCACAAAACAGCAAGAAAGCTAGAGAATCATACTTGGAAATAGATGCCTCAGGAGGCCAGGCATCACAGGACAGAACTGTGTTCAACACACTGCAGTTGTGTTACATGAACTCTACCTGCATTATCTCTGTGTCTTCTCAAGATGCTAATTCCATAAGGGAGGGTAGGTGCCTGGCTGTTTCCATAAACCTGTATAAACCCATCATGGAAAAGAAAATCTGGGTGCTGCTTGGAAGTAGATAAACATTTGTCAGTCAGCCCTAAATTGTTGACCATAAGCTTAAAAGAGGCATGGATGTTTGATTCAAGTTTTTTTTTTTTTAAAGAATATCAAGAGTAATATCATCATGGATCAATTTTACAGATAGATGGTTTATCCAAGTAATTAATACTGCTTGGATCCTGATTACAAAGTAGTCATAGGGATAGAATGTGGTTTGACAGCAAATGTCAGATTGGTACATTTTCTGGAAATCTCAGTATGCCACAAATGGAACACCCAAAAGATTCTTTGCATACCTGTTGGATTACTCAGAAGCTGGAGAAGACAGAAACACCTGCTTCTTTGAATGCAACCTTGACCAGAAAGCATTACAAGCTAGCATGTCTCTGTGTCAATTCAAAGTTTCCAACAAGAAAGAAGGAAACACTAGGCATAGTTAAGCTTCAGAAAAGCGGAGTCTCCAAAAATTCAGAGAAAAACCAAATGTGATCCAATGACTAGGATTCTAAAAAGGAACATGGCCTGGGGAGATTGGAAGGCTTATAATAATTCTGAGTTCATAGTCAGAGAGTACATGAGAAAGACAAGGAATAAACATTTAAAGAAGACCTGAGTGTATCTGCTGAGGGAGATAATAATGAGTTGTAATAAGTTGTGTAATAAGTTGTGCAGAGAAGATAAAAAGAAAGACATGTCCCAAGAGATATGACAAAGAACAGCACCAAATGGCACTTTGTTGAGTGAACAAGCACATTGATGCCTCCTGGGTGGCAGGTGTTACCCTGGGTGCTGGCAGGTGATTACAAGAATGTCAGGAAAACTGAAAGGCATGAGAAATAGAGGCCTGCCTACATGGCTATTGGCCACGTGAGAAAAGGGGTTTTAAAGCTCTATTTGGGAGCAGACAGGTAAAAAAGGAAGGAACATATCCATTCCTTGGGGCAGATGGAATGAGGTTAGTGCAGAACCAAGGAAAAAACTACTACTGACTGTAATTTTGTTTTCCTCTTTTTTTGTCAAGGAGAGAGCTCTTCAAACTAGAGAATAAAACAAACATCGCAAATAATAGATAGTCTAGAGTCTGAAGTCAGGCAGGTTGATTCCTCCAGTTCCATTCTTCTTTCTCAAGATTACTTTGGCTATTCGAGGTTTTTTGTATTTCCATACAAATTGTGAAATTGTTTGTTCTAGTTCTGTGAAAAATACCATTGGTAGCTTGATAGGGATTGCATTGAATCTATAGATTGCTTTGGGTAGTATAGCCATTTTGACAATATTGATTCTTCCAATCCATGAACCCGGTATGTTTCTCCATCTGTTTGTGTCCTCTTTGATTTCTTTCATCAGTGTTTTATAGTTTTCTATGTATAGGTCTTTTGTTTCTTTAGGTAGATATACTCCTAAGTATTCTTTTTGTTGCAATGGTGAGTGGTATTGTTTCCTTAATTTCTCTTTCTGTTTTCTCATTGTTAGTGTACAGGAATGCAAGGGATTTCTGTGTGTTAATTTTATATCCTGCAACTTTACTATAGTCGTTGATTAGCTCTAGTAATTTTCTGGTAGAGTCTTTAGGGTTTTCTATGTAGAGGATCATGTCATCTGCAAACAGTGAGAGTTTCACTTCTTCTTTTCCTATCTGGATTCCTTTTACTTCTTTTTCTGCTCTGATCGCTGTGGCCAAAACTTCCAAAACTACGTTGAATAGTAGTGGTGAGAATGGGCACCCTTGTCTTGTTCCAGATTTCAGGGGAAATGCTTTCAATTTTTCACCATTGAAGGTAATGATTGCTGTGGGTTTGTCATATATAGCTTTTATTATGTTGAGGTATGTTCCTTCTATTCCTGCTTTCTGGAGAGTTTTAATCATAAATGGGTATTGAATTTTGTCAAAGACTTTCTCTGAATCTACTGAGATAATCATATGGTTTTTATCTTTCAATTTGTTAATGTGGTGTATTACATCAATTGATTTGCAGATATTAAAGAATCATTGCATTCCTGGGATAAAGCCTACTTGGTCATGGTGTATGATTTTTTTAATATGTTGTTGGATTCTGTTTGCTAGAATTTTGTTAAGGATTTTTGCATCTATGTTCATCAGTGATACTGGCCTTTAGTTTTCTTTTTTTGTGGCATCTTTGTCTGGTTTTGGAATTAGGGTGATGGTGGCCTCAAGACAGTATGGTACTGGCACAAAGACAGAAATATAGATCAATGGAACAGAATAGAATGCCCAGAGATAAATCCATGAACCTATGGACACCTTATCTTCGACAAAGGAGGCAAGGATATACAATGGAAAAAAGACAACCTCTTTAACAAGTGGTCCTGGGAAAACTGGTCAACCACCTGTAAAAGAATGAAACTAGAACACTTTCTAACACCATACACAAAAATAAACTCAAAATGGATTAAAGATCTAAATGTAAGACCGGAAACTATCAAACTCCTAGAGGAGAACATAGGCAAAACACTCTCTGACATAAATCACAGCAGGATCCTCTATGACACCCACCTCCCAGAATATTGGAAATAAAAGCAAAAATAAACAAATGGGACCTAATGAAACTTAAAAGCTTTTGCACAACAAAGGAAACTATAAGCAAGGTGAAAAGACAGCCCTCAGATTGGGAGAAAATAATAGCAAACAAAGCAACAGACAAAGGATTAATCTCAAAAATATACAAGCAACTCCTGCAGCTCAATTCCAGAAAAATAAATGACTCAATCAAAAAATGGGCCAAAGAACAGACATTTCTCCAAAGAAGACATACAGATGGCTAACAAACATATGAAAAGATGCTCAACATCACTCATTATCAGAGAAATGCAAATCAAAACCACAATGAGGTACCATTACACGCCAGTCAGGATGGCTGCTATCCAAAAGTCTACAAGTAATAAATACTGGAGAGGGTGTGGAGAAAAGAGAACCCTCTTACACTGTTGGTGGGAATGCAATCTAGCACAGCTGCTATGGAGAACAGTGTGGGGATTTCTTAAAAAACTGGAAATAGAACTGCTATATGACCCAGCAATCCCATTTCTGGGCATACACACCGAGGAAACCAGATCTGAAAGAGACACATGCACCCCAATGTTCATCGCAGCACTGTTTATAATAGCCAGGACATGGAAGCAACCTAGATGCCCATCAGCAGACGAATGGATAAGGAAGCTGTGGTACATATACACCATGGAATATTACTCAGCCATTAAAAAGAATTCTTTTGAATTAGTTCTAATGAGATGGATGAAACTGGAGCCCATTATACAGAGTGAAGTAAGCCAGAAAGATAAAGAACATTACAGCATACTAACACATATATATGGGATTTAGAAAGATGGTAATGATAACCCTGTATGCAAAACAGAAAAAGAGACACAGATGTACAGAACAGACTTTTGGACCCTGTGGGAGAAGGCGAGGGTGGGATGTTTCGAGAGAACAGCATCGAAACATGCATATTGTCTAGGGTGAAACAGATCACCAGCCCAGGTTGGATGCATGAGACAAGTGCTTGAGCCTGGTGCACTGGGAAGACCCAGAGGGAGCGGGTAGAGAGGGAGGTGGGAGGGGGCTCGGGATGGGGAATACATGTAAAACCATAGCTGATTCATGTCAATGTATGACAAAACCCATTACAATATTGTAAAGTAAGTAGCCTCCAACTAATAAAAATAAATGAAAAAAAAAAAAAGAGATAGTCTAGAGAGGATCCTAGTAAAAGACCTCCTAGTGCCGTAAATGAATTTATGTTCAGGGTTACAAATGAATTATATCTCAGTATACTAAGGGGACTTGTAGAAAAATAATTCCATCCCTGATGGGAATTTTTAAGTAGTAGATTTTTAAGAAGTAGTTACTGTTGTTGTTCAGTCACTAAGTCATGTCCAACTCTTTGTGACCCCATGGACTGCAGCACGCCAGGCTTCCCTGTTCGCTATCTCCCAGATTTTGCTCAAACTCATGTCTACTGATTCAGCGATGCCATCCAACCATCTCATTTTCTATTGCCCCCTTCTCCTCTTACCCTCAATCTTTTCTAGCATCAGAATCTTTTCCAGTGAGTCTGCTTTTTGCATCAGGGGGCCAAAATATTGGAGCTTTAGCATCAGTCCTTCCTGTGAATATTCGGGGTTGATTTCCTTCAGGATTGACTGGTTTGATCTCCTCGCTGTCCAAGGGACTCTCAAGAGTCTTCTTCAGCACCACAATTCAAAAGCATCAATTTTTTGGTGCTCAGCCTTCTTTATGGTCCAACTCTCACATCCATACATGGCTATAGTCAAACCATAGCTTTGACTATACGGACATTTGTTGGCAAAGCGATGTATCTGCTTTTTAATACACTGTCTAGGTTTGTCATAGCTTTTCTTTCAAGGAGCAAGCGCCTTTTCATTTCATGGCTGCAGTTACCATTCACAGTGATTTTGGAGCCCAAGAAGATAAAATTTGCCACTGTTTCCATTTTTTCCCCATCTGTTTGTCATTAAGTGGTGGGACTGGATGCCATGATCTTAGTTTTTTGAATGTTAAGTTTTAAGCCAGCTTTTTCACTTTTCTCTTTCACTTTCATCAAAAGGCTCTTTAGTTCCTCTTTGCTTTCTGCCTTTAGGGTGGTATCATCTGCATATCTGAGGTTATTGATATTTTTTCTGGAAATCTTGATTCCAGCATTTTGCATGATATACTCTGCCTATAAGTTAAACAAGCAGATGACAACATACAGCCTTGACGTACTCCTTTGCCAATTTTCACCCAGTCCATTGTTCCATGTCCAGTTCTAATTGTTGCTTCTTAACCTGCATACAAGTTTCACAGGAGGCAGGGTAAGGTGGTCTGGGTATTCTCACCTCTTGAAAAGTTTTGCAGTTTGTTGTGATCCACACAGTCAGAGGCTTTAGTGTAGTCAGTGAGAAAGTTTTTCAGGAATTCCCTTGGTTTCTGTATGATCGGAAATTTAATCTCTGGTCCCTCTATCTTTTCTAAATCCAGTTTGTACTTTGGAAGTTCTCATTTCACATACTGTTGAAGCCTAACTTGAAGGATTTTGAGCATTGCCTTGGTAGCATGTGAAATGAGTGCAATAATACAGTAGTTTGAACATTCTTTGGCATTGCCTTTCTTTGGGATTGGAATGAAAACTGACCTTTTCCAGGCCTGTAGCCTCTGCCGAGTTTAAATGGTTAGAGTCATAGACCTGTGTCCCAGGGCTTTTGTAAGAATTAACTTAGATGATTCATGGAAACCTAAAGCATTTGGTAAAGTGGTTTTTGTAATACTTGTTTTTGTTGTTATCATGCAGGACTGTTTTAAGAAGGGCACTAAAAAAAGTCAGGATCTGTCCTGAGGTAAAAAGTTTACAGACTTTACCACTTAAAGAGCATTTATAGGAATTGGAGTGATTAGTTATATATTGCTGTGTAACAAATTACCCCAAAGTTTAGCAGCTTAATCAGTAAACATTTATCCCACACAGATTCTGAGGCTCAGGAATTATGAAGCAGCTTAGCTGAGAGGTTTTGGTTCAGGGTCTCTTATAGAGGTTGCTTTCAAGATGTCAACTGGAGCTGAACTGTCATCTGGCGGCTTGACTGGGGGCTGAATAATGGCTCCTTCGCATAACTCTTGGATGAAGACTTCAGCTTCTTGCCACGTGGACCTCTCCATTGAGTGTCCTGATGACCGGGCAACTAGCTTCCCCCAGGGTAAATGTCAGAGAGAAAGCAAGGCAGAAGTTACAGTGCCTTTGTGACCTAGCCTCTGAAGTCACATACCATCCATATTCTATTGGTCACCCCTGACATAGTATGGGAGGCAAATTCACAAGGCCACGGATACCAGGAGCTGGGAATCACTGGGACCCATCTTGAAGGCCAGCTTTGATGGGAGCTATCACCACAGAGTCTCAGAGATTTGGAAGCTGACTGCAAATACATGATAGGACTGTTTTCTGGAAGAGGGAGACATTTTATGTGGCTTCCAAGGGCAGAGTCAAACTGATAATCAGAGAGTTTTCAGGGAGGCGTAAGTCAACTTGGTTTGAGGCAGAACCTCATTGCAATAAACTGACCCAAATAGAAGGAGTTGCCTTAGAGGGTAGTGAGCACCTGTGTATAAGAAGAGTCAAGCACAGCTGGATGCCCCCCTCAGGGACACCATATGGAGGGATGGGCTCTGGGCTAGCCAGAAATTTAGATATGAGCACCTCCATCTCTGTAATATTTCATTTCTGGGTTAGGGGAGAATCTGGGGGCATGGGACCCTTTACAGCCTTATTTCTATTATTTTGCTTTTGGTGGAAAGGAACTTTCATCAAAATATAAGATCTTTGTTTCTGAACCAATGTGGCTTGGAAAAACTATTAACAGGTAAAATGACCTTGGTGTTTCTAGAATCCCCTAATATTTCTCCTTTTAAGAACAGAGTTCTGATGTGCTTGGTTTACACTTAGTCTGTGGGGTTTAATGCTTTTGAACTGTGGTATTGATAAGACTCTTGAGAGTCCCTTGGACTGCAAGGAGATCAAGCCAATCAATCCTAAAGGAAATAAGTCCTGAATATTCATTGGAAGGACTGATGCTGAAGCTGAAGCTCCAATACTTTTGCCACCTGATGTGAAGAGCTGACTCATCGGAAAAGACCCTGATGCTGGGAAAGATTGAAGGCCATAAGAGAAGGGGATGACAGAAGATGAGATGGTTGGATGGCATCACCGACTTGATGGACATGAGTTTGAGCAAGCTCCAGGAGTTGGTGATGGACAGGGAAGCCTGGCATGCTGCAGTCCATGGGGTTGCAAAGAGTCAGACACGACTGAGCAACTGAACTGAACTGTGGGGTTTTAACCAGGAATTCTCAACTTTTTATGAGACAGAGGCTTTAGATCTTGGAAGGGGCAGGACTGAGTTTTTCTCTTTGGGAATCCCAGCAGACCTTGGAGAGAGGGGTGAAGATACAGTTCTGGGGGTACTGGCTGGCTCAGACATCTACCAGGGGGAGACCAATCCACTCTGAGCCTGTGGAAAGTACTCACTGACGCTTCATTGGGGATTCCATAGGGAGAACTGAGAATGCACTCATGGTAAAAATAGCTTCCTGGAAAAACTTAAGCGGTTGATGGGGGTGGTGAGGCAGTGTTACACTGGTTACCCTGTGTGCACATAATGTAAGAAATGTCATTTCCTACAGGAAGGGAGACTTGAGCATACCACTTTCATTCCTCCTTCCTCCCATCTGCCCTTGGACACTCATTGAAATGAGTGATCAATGGAACATGAAACTATTTCTAAATTTTCAGCAGTACTAGAAGCTCTGAAGAATTTCTGCCAGTGAATGTACAGATGGGATCCATCCTGCCCCAGAGCAGCATGCCCCCCTCCAGGAGGTGAGGGGATTTCAGGAGCAGAATCAACACCTTGGAAGACCAGGGTATGTGGGTGAGAGCTGGCCATGTGGCAGTGGGTTGAGGGGAGGTCCGTCTGTCTGGATCCTCTCTAAACCTCAAGAAAGGACACTAGTCAGGGCCTCCCTGAATGATGAGCTTGGTCAGCTCTTACTTTTGGCATGGCATGGGTGCCCAGCAACCAAGAGAAGAAGAAACTTCTGGTGCAAAGATAAAACCCTCTGTTGTACTTGCTCTGCCTCCTACTGAACAGATTCCTCAGATATTTAATACCAGTACTTAAACTTTGCCTTTTCTATCTTTATCTTTTCTATCTTTCTCTGATGGAACCTATCTTAACTCTCCATCATACTCTACAAGGTAGGTCTTTGTCTGTAAAGATGATGATGCAAGACTTTACTGGCCACATGAAAAGATTTATTATATGAGAAGAATATTCTTGAGGAATTTCAGTAACTGTCTCTATGCTAGGGCTACGCTAAGTCACTTCAGTCCTGTCTGACTCTCTGTGACCCTGTGGACTGTAGCCTGCCAGGCTCCTCTGTCCATGGGGTTCTCCAGGCAAGGATACTGGAGTTGGTTGCCATTCCCTTTTCCAGGGGATCTTCCCAACCCCAGGGGTTGAACCTGCAGGAGACTGTTTATCATGGAAAAGATGTTGAATTACCTCTAATTTGTGTCTTTGAGACTGAAGCTGACATTGCATCTATGAAACCACAGCAGGGAGCTATTAGTAGAAAATAAAAAAACACAACTGCAAGGAGATGAAAAAACATGGCAACCAATTTTGAATCCACAATGGACCAATGAGCAATAGGTTGGATATGACAGTAAATCACATCACTGGATTTTTTTAAATGACCTGAGCACTAGGAGCTCAGGGACACAAAGATAAAATTACTGAGGAGAAAAATGTGAAAAACAGAAATAAGTGATCCAATATACAGATAATAATATTTCCAAATGAAGAAAGAAAAGAGCAAACTAAGGTTGACACAGTCATGGGTGAATTAATTACAGATAACTTTTTCCCTGATAGCTCAGTTGGTAAAGAATCTGCCTGTAATTCAGGAGACCCCGGTTTGATTCCTGGGTCGGAAAGATCCACTGGAGAAGGGATAGGCTACCCACTCCAGTATTCTTGGGCTTCCCTTGTGGCTCAGCTGGTAAAGAATCCACCTGCAATGCGGGAGACATGGGTTCGATCCCTGGGTTGGGAAGATTCCCTGGAGAAGGGAAAGGCTACCCACTTGAGTATTCTGGCCTGGAGAATTGCATGGACTGTATAGTCCATGGAGTTGCAAAGAGTCAGACACGACTGAGCGAGTTTCACTCACTCAAGCGGAAAAAGATATGTCCTTAAGAATGAAAGCATGAACTTTCAACGTAACTTGAAAGTTACTTACAAAGGAAAAAATCTCATAAGCATCCAGGTGAAAACAAAAAACAGGTTTCTTAGAAAGAATACTACAATGAAGCCAGCTTTAGGCCCCTCATCAACTACAAGCCACAAGTCAATGGTAGGCGGCCTTTCAGGGTCTACAGATTGTGACCCAAGTGTCATTCACATACAAAGCCATAAACATGGGTGAGAAAACATAAAGATATTCTCTGACACGTAATATTCCACGAAGTAGACATACTCTCACAGGCTCTTCCTGAAAAATGTTCAAATATCCTCTATGGCTAGATAGCATGTGTATCAGGATTAAAAGCCCCCAAATGGGAACGATGTGGTGTAGAAAAAGCAGTGATGATGTGTGTCCAAGTAATGGTTGTTGATTTAGTTACCGTACTACAGATGTCAAAATTAATTCTTAAAGTTACATATAGAAATAATTAGGGACATGAAATCAGACTGTAGTAACTGGTAACTGGGGACGAGAGAAAGGGGGAAGTAAAAGTACACTACATTTCTTATCTAAAAGAATGTCTAGTTTCATTCTTAACTTTGATAATTAGGGAAAATAAATATTTTTAATTTAAAGATGACCATCAATAGATTAAAAGGGAAGATGTATATTCTAGATTGTTAAAAAGTCAAAGAAACATAGTCCTTGATGCAAAAGGACAGCAACAACAGAAAAAAGAAAACTACTAGAAAAAATAAGCATTTATAAAATATTTTAGAAAGTGGTAGTTATTTCTCAGCAATGGCAATTTTCCTAGCAGTTTTAGATTTTCTCAAATTTCTACAACGAACATGTTTAAATAACAAATTATAAAGTTCTTTCTGGGACAGTTATAAAAGTTGTTTTATAATAACACACTACCAGTAAAACTAAAGGCTGCGTGGAAAGCCCCCAGTAATATTGAAAAGATATTATCGAGATCCTTTAATGTAGATGGTCATGTATTTTTTCTGGTGATTTAAGATTTTATGACTGGTGAGATACAAGATGTAGCAATTTGGAGAAATTGTAGGGTACCACCTTCTGTATCAGGAGGACTGAAGATATAGTAGACACAGTGCTATCTTGCCTTGGTGATTTTTTGTCCAGAGAGATTTGATAACCTAGTAATGACACATATCATTTGTGTCGTTTCAGTCAAAACAGTTGGACCTTGCCTGCTGTAAATTGTGGCAGCAGTGCTTTATATTTTTTCATATTCTCAGACTTCCACTTGAAGAAATAGCCTTTGCTCAGTTACAAATGCTGGTCTCATAAACATTCTGCAAGGACAGGTCCTCCTGCCTCCCAAAAGACTGTTACCAACCCTGCAAAGGTGTGTGAGCATTGATCTGACCCTTGTAGGTTGAAGAGGGGACAGGACATACCTTAAGGTGAGGAGCGAAGTGTTCAAACTGGAGGCTTCCAATAAGAGTCAGGCGGGCTTGAGACTCTAAGTGTAAGATATATTGGTATTTGGCTGAGGTTCCCAGAAAGGACTATGGGAGAAAAGGAGAAAAGGAAGTGATTTATTAAGAGGATTTTTCCCTCATCAGAAATTCACTAACTAACCCCCAGACACTGTCCATACTTCAGGCTTAGCACTTGAGTTACACTCCCTGCTGCAACAGACAGACAAGCCTTGAATGCTATTTACTTCCTGCTTATTTCAAAGTCTGTGCAGGTGTGCCTGGCCCTTCAGACTTCTTCCCTTGCAGTTATCCAAAGACCCAGGCTCTGTGCCCCTGGAAGGACATTTAGCCAGCAGCTGGAAAAAGAAAAATGGAGATCCCCCTGCAGAGGCTTCTATGGACCAAAGTGGTGCATATAACTTCTGCTCACATCCATTGGCCATAACATGGTCACGCTTACCTGCAAGGGAGTCAGAAGTGTAGTCTGTGTGTCTAGGAAGGAAAGTAACACAGGTTTGGAGGAACTCATGGGAGTTTGTGCTGCAGATTTTTTCCTTCTCATTCCCTGCCTCCTTCACAGAATGGTTTCCCTACTGTCGTCTTTCAATTAAAAAAAAAAAGACATGAGTGTAGGAGTTGGAAGTGGAGTAGATAGTGGAAGCATGTGAGGTTTATGTGCCTAAGAGGCCAAGCCCAAGGTCAGCTTTTACTAAACATCTTTCATCTGAGCGTCATCTGTCTTCTCTAAACATTTATTTTCTGTCTCCCTCCTCCTTTTCCTTTATAATGATAAAACACAAGGCAGTGACATGATTTATGCTATGCAGATTCAAATCTAAATTTCTAAAGTTGGTTGTCTATATAAAAATTGTTTAAACTTTACCTTTTTAATATTGTGCAGTTTTAATGCTAAATAATAAAATTTGAAAAATAATTTTGAAAAAAATGATTGCCCATAATCCCACCACTCTCTCAACATCTCATGGTTTTCCTTCTGGAATATAATCTTGATTAAAGGACTCTTATCTAAGGGCAACCAAAAACCATCAATATAACACCCAGGTTGAAAAGGACAAGTCACGTATTTGTCATGGGACAAAGTCCCAGCCACAAAAAATCACATCTGTGTTTTTAAAGCTGTTGAGCTTTGCCTTAAATTTATCTCTGGATACTTCTGTTTCCTCACTTTACAATGAGGAGTGTCCTTCATCTACCCAGATTGCATCTGCAAACTGTAAAAGAAAAAGGCATCTGTCAAAAGTTCTGAGGACATAGAATGTTCTAGAAAAACAGTCATTCCAATAGTGCTTACGTATACTCAGTGTGGAGGGTTTGAAGGGATTATGGTTCAAAGACTCAACAAGAGGAAGCATTTTTTTCCTAAGGGTGGATTGAGGGTTTCCTGCCAACCTCTTCACCTAACAATTTTGATGTTAATAAAGAGGAGAACAGAAACACACAGAGCCTGCAGACCCAGGTAGCCCCAGGCTCCAACGGGGCTGCTCCTTCAACAAAGTCAGAAGAGAATTCCCCGTCTAGCGGGGCTCAGCTGTGGTTCCCAGAGCCGTTCACATCTGGACTCAGAGCTGGCTGGTGAGAGCCAAACGTAGATATCCTTGTTTACTTTGTAAATGGAAGTTTGAAATGAAATCTTTTCAAAATGCTGGTTGACACCCAAGAGGATGTAATTAGAACAAGGGGCTTTCTGGTTTGAAGATGTAGAAGAAAGAAATGATCTGTCTCTTTGAAATCAAATTATTAAATTGTAACAGAGATGGGAGGTTTGACTTTCAGTCTTCAAAGCAAAGTCATGATGGGCAATTTTCTTAGTTTGGTTTTTTGCTTTAAATCACAAAAGCCAAGGTAGAGAAGAAGCAATCAGGGGCCTGGAGAACGGGGTCTGGAGGAGAAAGAAGAGCTGGTTGGGGATGGGTGATCTTCCATACCCTGTGCATTTCCCTTCTTTTTCCAACTCATGGACTTAAAATGCAATTTGGGGGCTTCTTGGGGGCATCTCACGCATGCCTCTCTCTTCCTTCCACATGCACTTTAGGGGAAGAGGTGGTATTACTGGTGGAAGCTGGACACACGTTAGAGGCCAAGTTGAAATTCATAATGCTGCATATCTTCAGATGAGTAGCCCACACTTCACATGATGTCACTGAAATTTTATTTTAGATTCCTAAAGCCTCTTTGCTAATTAAAACCATTTTGCCTTGGGACTTTTAGCTCTTTTAATTCTAAAATAGCCCTGAGAATTTCATGGTAATTCCTGATTAGTTTACTCTTCAAATGAAAGAGTTGTCTTAACTGCAGAAGGTGCCCATGAGGGTTTAACCCTCACCTCACTCTTTGGCTCTTTCTCCCTCTCCCCAACCCTTTCCCTCTGTCTCTCCCTCTTTTTTCTCCCTTTCTCTCTCTCTCTCTCTCACACACACACCCTCTCTGAAGTGACACACTCTCAGGGGCTTTAGATTCTGCCAACCCGTGAGTTCTGGTTTCAGCTCTACCATTTGCTAACTTAGCAACATTGAACATCCTTAACCTCCCTTGGCTTTACTTTCCTCATCTGTAGACTGGGGTAGTAATGAGCACCTCACAGGACTTTGGTGGGGATTAAACAGAACTCTCTGTATAAAATGCTGGGTATTGTGCTTGCATTTAGTAGACAGTGTATTACTGGTATTGTTGTTGTTCAGTCACCCAGTCATGTCCGACTCTGCAACCCCATGGACTGCAGCACACCAGGCTTCCCTGTCCCTCACCATCTCCTGGAGTTTGCTCATTCATGTCCATTGAGTCGGTGATGCCATCCAACCATCTCATCCTCTGTTGTCTCCTTCTCCTGCCTTTAGTCTTTCCCAGCATCAGGCTCTTTTCCAATGAGTTGGCTCGTCACATCAGGTGGCCAAAGTGTTGGAGCTTCAGCTTCAGCATCAGTCCTTCCAATGAACATTCAGGGTTGATTTCCTTTAGGATTTACTAGTTTGATTTCTTTGCTGTCCGAGGGACAACTACTACTATAACTACTATTAATAATAACAGTAATCATCATTATTAGCATCACCACAGTCCAGCTTCAGAAAATCCATATTGGGTTAAAAAATTTAAGACCAGGTACTTTGTTTTTTAGAAATAGAATGGTGCTTTAATTTTAAGGAGGGTATTGGTCAAAAAAAAAAATTGCTGCAAACATCAAACTTAGTGGGAAACATTAGATGAACTTGCTTCCTATTTCACTCAGAAAATTTAAGCCATCAGAAAAGAACTTCTCCAGACTCTTACAACTCTATCTACCAATTTGCCAGCACCCATCAGTTACATGCTGCCTTCCTCTTGACTCATAAATACATTATCTGGGCTTCTATCCCAAGGCAACCAACCTCATATACACTGGACCTCATCTCTATACTTTACATAAGGACAGTGGTCAAAAATTTTTTTATCTACATGTCCCTTTTTTGGAATTGTTTTACATCATAAACCCAGGTACTTTAGATCAGTGATCCCCAACCTTTTTGGCAGCAGGGACCAGTTTTGTGGAAGACAGCTTTTCCATGGACTGGGATTAGGAGGTGGGGGGCTGTGGTTTGGGGATGATTCAAGGTATTACATTTATTGTTTAGTTTATCTCTATTATTATTATACCAGTTCATTAGATGAGCTGAGGTTAGCTGCCTTAGATGGGACATGAACCTAGCAAATTGTTTTTGTATTCATGTTATCTGATTCTCTTCTGTTGAATTAGAAAAAGGTACCAAAAGTAATGCAAGTTCTGCCTTGCCTTAGAAATAACCACAAGCAGAATGAACCCCATTGGTGTCAAATACTCCCAGTGAGTGATTTTCTCTCTGAATATGTATCTGTTTTCTTGTCTGTCTCTCCCCGCCCCTCCCCCCGCCTCACTCTCACACACACACAGGTGTTGTGTTATTTAAAGCCAATATCTTGGTAGGAAATATGTTGTCTGTGTTGTCTGTTTCTTCACCGATACCTTTCTTTGAATTTGGTTCCATCACATCTGATTCCCCTTGAGTCTTATCCTAAAGAGAGAAATGCTCAGAGGGAATTAAATTAGCTTGGATGCTCCCTTAGGTTCCCCCCCTGCCCCAGATCTTGTTTAAAGCTGCAGAAGCAATTCAGAGTCCAGTTTAGCCCTGCTCTGAGCCAGTAGCTCCCAGTTTCTTGGACATGAGCATCATGTAGCCTAGAGGTTGGGCTCTGGGGAGGGTGGGTTTTGTGAGACCCTTGGTACTATCCTGTGGGCCAGCCCCCACCCTCTTTGCAACTACTACTCAATTAACCATCATCTGTGGACAGAAATCTCTTTTGCATCTATGTTTTGCAGTCACTGCTCCCTCATGGGAATAATAAGTTTCACATGTACTGTCCCCCACTCCTCCCCCAGATAAAGTAATACTTCCTCTTGCTTCTTGTAAAAGTGCCCCTTTCTGATTACTAGAAAGTCATCTAGTTTCCTAACTGCCTAAGAAGCTAAGTGTTCCCCTTCCTCACAGCCATGTGACTTGCAGAGTCCGATTGAGTTTGATTATGTGCCTTCCCAGCATCTGTCTTCCTGGACTTGAATCGTGTTCTCATCTTCTACAGCTCTTTACTCTCTTAAAATCAAAGAGAACCGAGATAAAAGTCTAGTTCTAGTACTTTCTAGCTGCATTGGCAAGGTTACCTAAGCTTTAGTTCCGTTTCCTCATCTGAAAATTAGGGAATAGTGATGTTTACCCCACAGGTGGTATAAGGTGTAAGGATATAACATGGTCTCCATGCTCTTAAGTGGGGGTGGAGCAGTGGGCAGGGTCTAAAAGTCAGAGTAAGACCAGGGGAATGTGAAGATCAACTAGGGTCAAAACTAGCCAGTGTTAGAAAAAACTGCTTAAAACTGAGTAAATCTATATTTGGGGATCATGTAATAGGAAAAGTATATTATCTTTGATGTGTAAGATTTGCTGTCAGAAAATTGAGAGTCTCGGGATGGGGGTGGCAGTAACAAAAATGGTGCTCCCCTTCCCTCACCCCACCACATGAGTGGGATGGCAGGAGGCACGGCCGGGCTTCTTAGAGTCACTTTTCTCTCATTGCTTAACTATGACAAATGATCATTGCCCCTTAAATGATGGGACTGCGAAGCCAGGCTGCTTTCAGATTGCTTTGTATCTGTCCTTTTTAAAGTATTCGCTGTCCTTGGTTTGTGAATGAGTTGAGTGATTATATCACACCACCACCACACACAGCCCAAATTCAGCGGAATTGAGCTCCCCTCGATTGACTAGCAGCCCTTAGGAATGAGATGTATTTTCCTGCTCCTGTGAATGTAACTGAGATTACTCCCCTGTACTCTGCTGACTCCCACTGTTCACTTGAAACCACGCCCTGTTCATCTGCCCCTCACACTGGCACAGGAAATGATCTCATTGATGGCCTTCCTTGATGGTATGTTTCTCTCTGTGGTAAAGGTCAGAAGCGTTACCACACTCCCTGCTGACAATGCTCTTCCTCGTCAGGATCACTTCTAAAATTCATGATAGTTCTTTTTCTCACCCCCCTAATGCCCAGGGGAACCAGGGTCCCTGCTCGATCCGGGGAGGTGCCTGTGCTCTGCACCAGCCTTTTCTCTAAGCCCTGGCTTAGCACCTCTGCCGCCCAGGTGTAAGCCTCTGTACCAGCCTTCCCCGCACACGCCGGCTAACTCTGCAGGTTCATGCATGGCTCATGTAAGCCTGGAGTTCCTTCCCTGTAAAATGGGCTCACTGGCAGCCTAAAGCGAGCCTTCTCCACCCCAGAACTGAGACAAGAGGAGTTTGTGCCTCTGGCCTTGGCCCTGGGAGCACCAGCGAGCTGATCTCAGATGCACTCAGCTCCATCCGCTCCCCTAACTTCACAGGGGCTGCTGACCAGCTCCCATCTTCATAAAATTCATCTATTGCCTTTTCTCCTAGACATTCCAGAAGCATTAGTTGGCTTTCCCACTTTAGTGTCTGAAGAGAACATACTCAGCCCCAGGTGAAAAACCTGTCTGAAAATTCCTACTAAAAAAACAGGTGTCATTCTTAAACTGTCAGAAAGTTAGCCATATATGAGGAAGTAATGAAATGGCTATAAATGATGTAAGCTTCACAACAGGCAAATGTGTTCGCAACTGCTGATGTCTGGAGAAGAGAGTTGAGGAGTTGGTTTCCAGGGGCCAGCCCTACAGAAAGTCCAATTAGGGCTGCTTTTTAGGAGGGGTGATGGTCCTCAGCGGTGTGGACGCCCTTCCCCCCACCCCCAGGGGAGCAGGGGTGTTAGAAGGCGGTGTTCAGACGGCTGCCTCCGACCCTTCTGACTGCAGAGACCCCTGCTTGAGTTGAATCCGTGGTTTCCACATCCCCTAGATTGCTATTCCAGACCTTCTTCCTGTGAGTGGGGCAGGGGTTCCAGGCCCTATTAGTGGATCTGTGGTCTCGAGGCAAAGTTTTCATAGCTTCGTGAGAGAACAGCAGTATCTGTGAGATACGCATTTGGTTAACAAGCTGGGGAGGCCTCTCATAAATTTCAGAGCAACAGGAACTGAATGGCTTCGAAACTCCAACTGCAGATGGCCTTGGTATGAGGTCTGTTCCGCAAACCAGAGCATTTGATTTTCCAATCAGCCCACGTGTGCATCAGACCCAGTGCCTGGAGGAGAGGAGGGCAGGGTCTGGAGCCCAAGGGAGGGGGCAGCCTACTCACGCCTGCCTGCCTGGACCCCAGGGCCTCCTTGGAGTTTCTGTTGGCCTCACCTTTCTTTTCCAAGTGAGGTGGGGTTTTTCTCTTTTAAGTGTCTAGACCTTTCCTTCCTTCACTTTGATATTTCCTTGAGTTTTCAGAAAGAAGAGAAAGAAGAACTAAGAGGGAGAAAGTAGAGGAGGGTACAGCAAAAATAAGGAGAGAGAAGAGGGGGGAGGGAAACAGAGGGACAGAGGCAGGCTGAAAGACTCCTTCGCTGGGAAGATGCTGGGAGTCGGGGTGTTGCCTTGTATGGCTCATAGTTATGTATGAAAAGGAAAGTCGCTCAGTCATGTCCGACTCTGCGACCCCATGGACCATGGAACTCTCCAGGCCAGAATACTGGAGTGGGTAGCCATTCCCTTCTCCAGGGGATCTTCTCAACCCAGGGGTCTAACCCAGGTCTCCCACACTGCAGGTGGTTTCTTTACCAGCTGAGCCACAAGGGAAGCCCAGGAATATTGGAGTGGGTAGCCTATCCCTTCTCCAGGGGATCTTCCTGACCCAGGAATCAAACCAGGGTCTCCTGCATTGCAGGCAGATTCTTTACCAGCTGAGCTATCAGGGATGCCCCTCATAGTTATGAAAGTTACCAGCAAATCCTCCACCTGATGTGACCGCCCGCCCTGCCTGGCTATAAGGCCAGCAACCAGCATGTAAGACACACTCAGAAAGTGAAGCCATCTTCTCTCCTCCCAGCTGCGCCCAGAGCCCTTTCCTCCAGAGCATCCCTGGAGCTTGTGTTAGCATCAGTAGGACAGGTCTTTTCTGTGAGCATACCATACTACGGTGTTGGGGTTTTCACTGCAGATTCTAGTGGTGTACCTGAGGCAAATACCTATAAAAGCCCCAAAACAAGAATAAAATCCCACCCTGACCTGTAGGGAGCTTCGCACGCTGCACAGGGCTTTTAGGTTTCTCAGCCCAGGAGGCTTAGCCAGTGCTTCCCCCAGAGGCTGCTGCAAGTGCAGAGGGCCAGGAGGTGGCCCAGCCTCGGACCATGTCTGGTCCCCTCCTCCCCATCCATTTCCCCAGCACAGGTCACAACCCCCCCCCCCCCACCCCGAGCCATTGGACGTGCTGTTGGAAACAGGAACCACCTCACTGCACACATTGAGCTGCTCGGGGTTAGGCACCAGGATGGCGCCCAGTGCAGACCTTGAACTAAATGCTTGCTCTTAAAATGTTTGGGATGTCACAGAAGCTTATGTGACAGAATAGAAATAAGAAGTTTTCATGAGTGTGTGTGTGTGCAGGCACACAGACAATGGGACTATAGCCCACCAGGCTCCTCCGTCCATGGAATTCTCCAGGCAAGAATAATGGTGTGGGTTGCCATTTCCTTCTTCAGGGTATCTTCCCGACCCAGGAATTGAACCGGGGTCTCCTGCATTGCAGGCGGATTCTTTAGCAACTACGCCACCAGGCAAGCCCAGTTCTCCCGAAGTGGTGGATTAAAGATGAGTTTTATTCTTGAAAATGTTTTTTATTTTACATCGGCACTTACAAAAGGTTTCTACAGTGATGTATCACTTTTGTAATCAGGAAAAGGGGGTTTAAAATAAACAGTATTTTAGTGATCATGATCATCACTTAGCATCCCTTGGTCCTCTCAGCACCGGGGGTTGAGTGAGAACAGTGGGATTGTTGAGGACTGGGAGGCTACCTTCTAAGCATCAGACTCCCCACCTCACGCTGCTCTCTGACTGCAGAGAGCAGACCAGCAGGTATTCGCCTTCATCACTGTGACGAGGGCAGGGAGTTTCCCCACGGCCTGGACTCTTTGGCTCTTAGCTATTGAACAGTAGACAGTGACATTGGCAAGTGTCTCTGTGTTGTCTTCCTGGGAGATGTCGTCCACCATAACACTTGAAGTCCCCTTCGAAAGCAGCTGCAGAAGTTGCTCTCTGACCATAGACTCGGGCAAAGCTGAGCCTGTCCTGCATATGCAAAATGGGTGCATTTCTATCTAGTGGACTGTGTGCATCCTTGCTTAGATGACCTGGAGGCATGGAGGCACGTGCTCAGGACTCTCTGACATGTCTTCATGTGTAACCTGATACCTGACTTCTTAGTTCTTTTAGACCCCTGCCCTTGTATTCCTTTGTCTGCTCTGTCCTTCCCATTCTTACTGCCTGTCTGTCTCTGTCTCTCTATCCTTCCTCTTTCCCCCACTTCCCTCCTATGCCCCTCTCTCCATCTGTCTCTCCTTCCGTCTCTCCCTTCTGTGTATCTTCTCTCCTTCCTCCCCTTCCCACCCAATTCTCCCTCCTTCCCTCTCCATCTCTCTCTCTTTCTCTCTCTCTCTCTCTCACACACACACACATACGTCTTTCTCACTTGCATCTCCTTTCTATGGTACCTATTTTTATAAAGCCTCAAGTCATTTATGAGTGGAGGCAAAATATCCATAAATACAAGATTGCGACACTGAGTCTCCTCCCGCTCCATCAGCTCTGGGGAGTAGTGTTCCCAAAGACAGATTCCGAGTGTTCCTTTTAATATGTTTCTATTGACCTGACACTTCACCACCAGGACCGTCAGCGGATTGTAGGCTTCAGTATCACAAAGGAGCTTGGAGAGCTGGAAGATGATCGGCTCCAACAAGCGTGCCTTTCAGGAGCCCTGCTGTTTTTCTTTTCTGAGACGCCTTTGTCTCTCTCCTTTGTTTCCTGTGATGCTAACTTGGTTCTGGTGATGATTGCCCATCAGAATCACCTGGAGGGCAAAAGGTACTGTATGTCAATTCTGTCTCAATAAACCTGACTTTTTTAAAAAAAAGTCACTTGGGCTGGGCAGCTTGTCACACAAATTCCTAGACCCCACCCCAAGGATCCTAACCCCGTAGTCTAGGGTGGGGCCCAGGAACTTGGCTTTCTGACAAGCTGCAGGGATGTGAAGCTGTCGGCCCACAGATCATACGTGAAGGAGCCTGGCTGTGAGCCCTGACAAGGGACTTGCAATAGCCACTTGGAGGGGGTTGTCTAAAAAGCCTTTCATAGAGCTTATCAAAAGCCTTTTTCGACATCTAATCAAATTAGATCCACTGGTCTCCAGGTCCTTCGTCTCTCCATATTTGCCCCTTGATGAGTTTAGTGAGCACAGAAATGCTGGTTATGTGACCTACAGCAGACCCTTTCAGCCTCAACTTATCATCCCAGTGTCTGCTGTCAGCAAGTGGCCAAGCCACTCATGAACCACCTGGGCCCAGGACGTGCAGATAACTGTAGTCAGCCCCCGTGTCCTGGAGGCGACTGCTGGGCAGGGACGTGCTGCAGGCAGGAAGAGGGCTGGCCAACTGCCCTGGGTTGCCACCTTCACCTGGCTTTGGGCTTCTCTGCTGATCTTCACATGTGAAAGCCGCTATCTTCAGTGACTGAAAGGCACCCCTGGACTTTTAGTTGCGCTGCAGTGAACTTAGGCAGAGAGGAGGAGATTATATGAGAGTGGTCTGGTCACATGTGGGACTCATTAGCATCATGGGATTGTAGGTGCTGATAACAGAAGAGCTAACAGTGAGCATAGTACTTACTAGGCTTGACCTCGCTCAACCTCAGAGCCACCACGAGGCAGAGGACTCGCTGCCTCCCAGGTGGAAGCTCAGAACGGCATCCAGGCAGCAGAGGCAGAACCCTCATCCTTGTCTTTCTGCCTCCTCAGCCCAAGGTCATGGCCTCTAAGGGCTCTCTGCATCAAGGATTCTGCTGTATTTTTTCTTGTTCAGTCGCTAAGTCATGTCCAACTCTTTGTGACCCTGTGGACTGCAGCACACCAGGCTTACCTGTCCTTCACTGTCTCCTGGAGTTTGCTCAAACTCATGTCTATTGAGTTGGTGATGCTATCTAACCATCTCATCATCTGCCTCCCCCTTTTCCTTTTGCCTTCCATCTTTCCCAGCACCAGGCTCTTTTCCATTGAATCAGCTCATCACATCAGGTGGCCGAAGTATTGGAGCTTCAGCATCAGTCCTTCCAATGGATATTCGGGGTTGATTTTCTTTAGGATTGACTGGTTTATTCTCCTTGTAGTCCAAGAGATTCTCAAGAGTCTCCTTCAGCACCGTAATTCAAAAGCATCAAAGCTGTACTTTTTAGGCTCTGTTTTTTTCCATTGGAATTATGAGTTTTCCAAAATTGTGATACTTCTAGAGGCAAATCATAAATAGATAGCAACATGAGTTTACTATTTCATGATGGTTGAAAATCTTACAATATGAAATTGGAGTTTGATTCACTCAAAAAAGCAAGAGCTCCAGGCACATATGTTTTTCCCTCCAAAAAATATATGAGAACGACCTACTCCCTAAATGCCCAAACACAAATATAAGAGAATCTTTTGTTTTTCTTTTTCTTTTTTTTTTCCATTTATTTTTATTAGTTGGAGGCTAATTACTTTACATCATTGCAGTGGTTTTTGTCATACATTGAAATGAATTAGCCATGGATTTACATGTATTCCCCATCCCGGTCCCCCCTCCCACCTCCCTCTCCACCCGATCCCTCTGGGTCTTCCCAGTGCACCAGGCCCGAGCACTTGTCTCATGCACCCAACCTGGGCTGGTGATCTGTTTCACCCTAGATAATATACATGTTTCGATGCTGTTCTCTTGAAACATCCCACCCTCGCCTTCTCCCAGAGTCCACAAGTCTGTTCTATACATCTGAGTCTCTTTTTCTGTTTTGCATATAGGGTTATCGTTACCATCTTTCTAAAGTCCATATATATGTGTTAGTATACTGTAATGGTCTTTATCTTTCTGGCTTACTTCGCTCTGTATAATGGGCTCCAGTTTCATCCACCTCATTAGAACTGATTCAAATGAATTTTTTTAACGGCTGAGTAATATTCCATGGTGTATATGTACCACAGCTTCCTCATCCATTCGTCTGCTGATGGGCATCTAGGTTGCTTCCATGTCCTGGCTATTATAAACAGTGCTGCAATGAACATTGGGGTGCACGTGTCTCTTTCAGATCTGGTTTCCTTGGTGTGTATGCCCAGAAGAGGGATTGCTGCGTCATATGGCAGTTCTATTTCCAGCTTTTTAAGAAATCTCCACACTGTTTTCCATAGTGGCTGTACTAATTTGCATTCCCACCAACAGTGTAACAGGGTTCCCTTTTCTCCACACCCTCTCCAGCATTTATTGCTTGTAGACTTTTGGATAGCAGCCATCCTGACTGGCGTGTAATGGTACCTCATTGTGGTTTTGATTTGCATTTCTCTGATAATGTGTGATGTTGAGCATCTTTTCATGTGTTTGTTAGCCATCTGTATGTCTTCCTTGGAGAAATGTCTGTTTAGTTCTTTGGCCCATTTTTTGATTGGGTCATTTATTTTTCTGGAGTTGAGCTGGAGGAGTTGCTTGTATATTTTTGAGATTAATCCTTTGTCTGTTGCTTCGTTTGCTATTATTTTCTCCCAATCTGAGGGCTGTCTTTTCACCTTGCTTATAGTTTCCTTTGTTGTGCAAAAGCTTTTAAGTTTCATTAGGTCCCATTTGTTTATTTTTGCTTTTATTTCTAAAATTCTGGGATGTGGGTCATAGAGGATCCTGCTGTGATTTATGTCGGAGAGTGTTTTGCCTGTGTTCTCCTCTAGGAGTTTTATAGTTTCTGGTCCTACATTTAGATCTTTAATCCATTTTGTGTTTATTTTTGTGTATGGTGTTAGAAAGTGTTCTAGTTTCATTCTTTTACAGGTGGTTGACCAGTTTTCCCAGCACCACTTGTTAAAGAGGTTGTCTTTTTTCCATTGTATATCCTTGCCTCCTTTGTCGAAAATAAGGTGTCCATAGGTTCATGGATTTATCTCTGGGCTTTCTATTCTGTTCCATTGATCTATATTTCTGTCTTTGTGCCAGTACCAAACTGTCTTGATGACTGTGGCTTTGTAGTATAGTCTGAAGTCAGGCAGGTTGATTCCTCCAGTTCCATTCTTCTTTCTCAAGATTACTTTGGCTATTCGAGGTTTTTTGTATTTCCATACAAATTGTGAAATTATTTGTTCTAGTTCTGTGAAAAATACCGTTGGTAGTTTGATAGGGATTGCATTGAATCTATAGATTGCTTTGGGTAGTATAGCCATTTTGACAATATTAATTCTTCCAATCCATGAACCCGGTATATTTCTCCATCTGTTTGTGTCCTCTTCGATTTCTTTCATCAGTGTTTTATAGTTTTCTATGTATAGGTCTTTTGTTTCTTTAGGTAGATATACTCCTAAGTATTTTATTCTTTTTGTTGCAATGGTGAATGGTATTGTTTCCTTAATTTCTCTTTCTGTTTTAAGAGAATTTGAAAGATGCAACAAAAACATCTATTATGCCATCTTGAAATAGCTGCCTACTGTGTCTGAAGGGTTATTTGGACAAAGCACAGATATTGGAGTCTAATAAATCCCTTTGGGCTGGTTAGTAGGTGACGTGTGGTTCCTTAGAGTGCTTCTGAGTAGCCTGAGAGGTCTGATGATGCCCCAAGCTCCTGAGAGCCACAGAGCTCTGAGTGAACCCAACTCTCCCCACCACCACCCTGGCTTTCCCAGTCCTGCCTGTGCCATGCCCAGGTGGACGTGTTTGCACTAAGTCATCTTCATGGCGTGATCACATGCCACCGTGTTTCTGTCATCCTTCCCAGACTTCTTCAGGTCTAAATTTCTGTTTGTTTACATAGAATCATACTCTACAGACCACATTGGAAATGTATTCCTTCTCTTACAGTTATATATCATGAACACCTTTTTGCATCATAATTCTTCCTCAGCATCAACTGGATGGTTAAATAGTACTCTTTTGTACCTTCCTTCAGTTTCCTGCCTTTAAAACAGATTTTTATGGAGGCTGTCTTTTGAAAAAATGATCTCTATTATTTTGCAAAAGTAAAATTAGGTTGTTCTTGGGGAATAGGCTTTAAATAGTAAAATTGCTGTGATATCTCTGAATTACACTGAGGCTTTTGGGGAGACTGTTTTGTTTCCTACAAAGCTAAGTAAGTAAAGCCCCCTGGCAAGCTCACAAGCAGGTTCTGGACTGGCCATTAGATAATTCATGAAAGCTGAGGAGGAGAAGCTGGGAGGGACCAGAAAGCCCAGCCATCCGGGCCCCTTCTCCAGGGGGGCGGGGACCTGTGGGATGTCTTGCTGTGCCTTGAATCTGAGCCACGTGTCTTCTCTCTCCCCAGCAGACCCGCCCGTGGCTGCAGCTGTGGTGTCCCATTTTAATGACTGCCCAGATTCCCACCGTCAGTTCTGCTTCCATGGAACCTGCAGGTTTTTGGTGCAGGAGGAGAAGCCCGCGTGTGTGTAAGTGTCCCTGTGGTTCTGCGGTGTTGGGGCTGCAGGCGTCCCAGCCACCACTTAAAACAGCATTTACCTCCACAAGCCATGCCAGAGCTGCCTGAGCGCCCTGGAGCCAAACATAATGGAGAACCAGAACAGTGGGCTGAGGGACACCGGCTTCAACCCTGCTGGTCCCAGCCCAGAGCCACTGAGGCAGGAATCCTAGGACGTGGAGCCTGGGTGTCTGCATTTTTAGCAAGCATCTCAGGTGGCTCCTGGGTTCCATAAAGTCTAAAACTTCCTGGATTCAAGTGAGGTTTTTCCTTTTTTTTTTTTTTTAATTGAAGTATAGTTGATTTGGGCTTCCCAGGTGGTTCTGCAGTAAAGAACCTGCCTGCTAACGCAGGAGACACCAGAGATGAGGGTTCCATTTCTGGGTGGGGAAGATCCCCTGAAGGAGGAAATGGCAACCCACTCTAGCATGCTCGCCTGAAAAATCCCATGGACAAAGGAGCCTGGTGGCTACGGTCCGTGGGGTTGCAAAAGAGTCGGATATGACTGAGCGCATCTGCATAGTTGATTTACAGTGTTATATTAGTATCAGGTGTGTAGCAAAGCAATTCAGTTATATACTTATACATATAATATATGTATTCTTCTTGAGATTCTTTTCCATTATAGGTTGTTATAAGATATTGAATATTGTTCCCTGTGCTATACAGTAGGTCCCTATTACTTACCCGTTTTATATATAGTAGTATACATCTGTTAATCCCAAACTCCCAATCTTGGATTCAAGTTTAATTCACTACTTAGAATTTTTGGAGAGCAAGACACTGGGTTGAATCCCTTTGAGTGGCCAGTAGCTCAGAGGTGAGGTCTGTGCCCTCTGGCATCTTTACCTCACAGCTAATAAAATAAGCCAGAAGGGCACACAAAGGGTTGGTGTGCCTGATTGGCAACAGGACAAAACAACTTGGGAATAAAGATGGGCATAGCAGGCCCAGCATGAGGTGGCGGGGGGTGGGGTGCAGGGGGGGTTGCTTCTTAAAGTATAGCTGAGCCCACCCACACTGACTGAATCAGAATCTCTAGGGATGGGACCCTGGAGTCACATTTGTTAAAAGCCACCAGTGATTGCAATGGTCAGCCCAACTGGGCAAGAAAGGCACATAAGTAAAGCCTTCTAGAGCAGGTGTTGGACTTAGGCTAATAGGGAAAGCAGAGAAGTTACTCAAGGCCTGGACACTCATGCACCCCTACCCTTTGCGTGCACTTCCGGCTTATTTTATTAGCTGTACTATACTGTTATGGGTCAGTGCGGCCACAGCAGGGAGGAGACAAATCTGCAGGTGAATTGGAGGCCAGAGCCTGTTGGAAGTTAGCCTTTATTCTCTAGCCAGTGGAAGCCATCAGTTTGGGAAAGGGATGTTTCAAGAAAGTTAACCTGTGCATGGTGGAATACTGTAAGCTGGCCCTGTACTCAGCCTTGGCACTGTGGGCATTTGGGGCTGGGTAACCCTTTGTTGTGTGGGCACGCCTGTGTGGCTGAAGGATGTTAGCATCCCTGGTCTCTACCCCCCCAGGTGCCAGTAGCACCACTTCCCCCCAACAGTCGTGGCAATCAAAAATGTCTCCAGCCATTGCCAAATGTGCCCTGGGGTGAGGAGATATGTGGAGGAGGCAGAATTGTCCTCCACCCCCTTTAAGAACCATCCATCTCTACGAAGATGCCATTTTTATAGGTGGGAAATGGAAGTCAGCAATTTCATATGATCCAACCTAATAGTACCAGTGTGTGTGTGCTAAGTCACTTCAGTCATGTCCGACTCTTTGTGACTCTATAGACCATAGCCTGCCAGGCTCCTCAATCCATGGGGATTCTCCAGGCAAGAATACTGGAGTAGCATGCCATGCCCTCCATCAGGGGCTCTTCCCAACCAGGGGGGTCAAACACACGTCTCTGGCATTGGCAGGTGGGTTCTTTACCACCAGCGCCATCTGGGAAGCCACTGGTACTGGTAAATAATACTAAATGTTAATAAAAAGCCAACGTTTATTGAGCTTTGCTTCATGCCAGTCACTGTTCTAAGCACGATCCACGTGTTAACTCATGTAATCCTCATGATGACCCCAGGGTGTGGAGAGGTTGAGCCCTGATCACAGAGGGGAGCGCACATTCAGACCCGGCTGGTCCGGCTCCTAAAGCTGCTTTCTTACCCACAGTGCTGAAGGGTGTCAGGGGAGTAGCCCAGGGGCCCAGGAGAGCCTGCCGCCGTAAGCAGTGGTGGGTAGGACTCCCCTTTTCCTGAGGCGCAGCTGTGTGAATCTGTGCAGTGGCCCCTTGGGGTGCCTCTGGGCCTCACTTGGGGGGCACACTGGCTGCCTCCCTCCAGGAGAACTGGATAAGGCCCCAGGTCACATCTGCAGAGCCAAGAGCCCTCCTGCCCACCCCATACATTCAAAGCACGCTGATGACAAGAGTCACAGTCATCACGACTACCACTCTTAGGAAAATACACACGGGAGCCTTGGGGACTGATGGGATTGTTTTCGTGACTTGCCTGATCACTGTGGAGAAACACTGGCCCTGAAGGAAGTGTGGCTCTTTAGCCCAGAAATCAGGAAGCCTCCAGTGCAGCAGGTGGAGGGTCTTCTCCCTTCCAGTCACCTCTCATGCCAAGACCTCAGGCTACTCCTGGCTATGCGATGAGAGGGTCTTCTTTGGAGAGAGAGGACAGTTTTGACCAAAATTGTGTCAGAAGGTTAGTGTTTCCACCAGATCAGGGGCTGTTCTAAATGTTGAGAGCTGGCAGCCTTGAGCCGGGGTCAGCAGAGACCCAGAGCAATAACCCTACCTGTGTCTGAGCCCCGTTGGCTGGTGGAAGCCTTCTGAGAGCGGGACGTGGGTGGCTCTCTTGTTCTCCTCAGTCGGGGTGCCAAGCTCTGCTTTTGGCTCATGGAGATCACTGTCCGTCACATTTACGCGCCATTAATGTTGGTTGTCTGGACAACTGGCCGTCTCTCTGCCCACTCACACTGTAACTATTACTGTAAATGATAATATTAAGCTCTGGGTAAAAACTGTGACTGTGTGCCAGCCCCAGCACCACATACAGTGACTAATGCCGCTCTCTCATCCTTCCTCTCAAGTAGAGATTCTTGCCCTTATTGTGTAAATCAGAAAACTTAAGCTCAGAGAAGTTAGGCAACTTGCCCAGAGGCCCAGAGCCCGCATACAGTGGAGCTGGGATTCAGTCCCATCAGTTCCAGCCCCCAAACCCATGTTCTGTGCTGCTGCCCCAGAGGGCACTCTTTCTGCCTCAGCCTCACAGAGTTCACTCCAAAAAGCTAAGTTTTTGTTTCCAGAAAAGGTATTGGCACTGTCCCTCTGCAGGCAAACCTTCCTCCAGGGGAACGTCAGGGTCATTCCCTACCTTGTTGCCCTGAGCACAGACTCTCAAGGATTCCTTCCTGTGGGTCAAGGGCAGAGTCTATAGAATCCACTTTTGCAGGATGGGAAAGCTGAACGTCTCTGGGGAGGCGTGGCCATGCAAGACTTTGCCTCCTGTTTACCTCAGTTTCCCCACTGGGTCTTGGCGGCCTAGGGTCGGTATTCAGTGCACAGACGTGTTTCAGGCAGCGATAGGTGAATCTGAATTATTATTTGGTGGCTTTAATTAATTGCTTGCATTTTGGAAGTCAGGTTTACAACTCCAAGCAGACAGCCAGCTTCTCTGGAGCGCAGCCTGCCCTCCCCAGTTCCCTAGTTTCCACCTCTGCCTACTGCTCCCTGACGCTGAAGCTGCCGCTGGCCCATCATCCTATCGCCCTTCTTTTCTGCTCACAACAGCCAGCTTTGATCATTTCTGTCTCCACATGAGCCTGTCAGCTCGGTGAGGGCAGGACCATACCTTATACCTTTTTGTACTTTCATTACTTAGAAGAATGTTCTAATTCACTCATTGCCTCTAGATCAGAAATTCTGAGTCTGTGCAGAGAAAGCAAAGCCTGCTGTTCCTGCTTTTAAGAACCGCCCTAGCTCTGGGGGAGCTGACACATTCATCTTCAGTAAAACTCGCAAACCTTGAGGTTAAGGGCATGTCAGTCACGGACTTACAAGGACAACCCACAGGGGCCGAAGATTATAGTCTGAAAAGAGGGAGTTCTTTCTAAAATACTGTTGGCTCTTAAGCTTTGTTTTCCATAATAACAATAGTCTTTGGGTCTCCAGAGTTAAAATGACATCTCACACTAAAATATGAAATAAAAAAAAAGTTAAAACAAATAACTAGTCAGAAATTGCCAAAGTTAATGAACATCATCCTGAAATATTTATGCTTCACATGAACCCTAGATTGTATTTTTTGGTCTCTCTTTAATAAATCCCTGCTAGGCACAAACCACTTTAGAAAACAAATAGGCGAAGAATTTCCAAAGGCAGTTAGTAAAACCAGAGAAATGCAAGGTTAGGACTCAAGCACCATTTTTTTCCCCTGAGGCAAATTCTGCAAACCGTTGGTCTGCCGCTTGCAGGAACCTTCAAACAAAGGGAAACAGTTGAAGGAAGCCACCCAGGTGACAGGTTTTCAGGGTTCCAGTGTTGGCAGCCAGTGGCGATTCGCTGAAGTGTCTCACAGTCCAAAATGCCCTTTCGTGACTGAACTCCCTGACTTTCCCACAGCAAAGTGTGAAAGCACATTGCTGTCGGCCAAGGAAAATATTTCACCTGGCTCTGGCACAGTGCCTTCCACTGGGAGCTGAACAGTCAAACACCCAGAGAGGGGTGACCGCCTTCAGTAAGCCCGCAGACTGCCTGTGTAACCGAGAACATGCCTCCCGAGAGACCAGGATGGGGGTGGTTTTCCTGCTGGTGCTTAAGCCACTTCATGTAGATCTATCACCTCAACAACCAGCAGGTGGTGGGGTTAGGGGGAGAAGTTAGGACCTCACCCAACCACAGATCTTGAGGAAGTGCACGCCTTCTCTCTGCCCTCACCGGAAGCAGATACTGAGGGTCACACACCAGGCAGGAACACACAGCAGTTAAAAGCATAAATTTCAAGGTCAGACAGACCCAAGTGACTTAGCACCATTAAGCCTCAGTTTCTTTGTGTATAAAATGGGGAGATGAGTATTTCTCAGGATTGTAATGAGGCCCCAGTGACCCTAATACATGTAGAGCTTTTGCTGTCCAAGTTAAGAGCCACTAGTCATGTGAGGCTATTTAACTTATTTAATTAAAATTTCATTTTTCAGTCTTGCTAGCCACATTTCAAATACCTAGTACCTCTGGGCAGCGAATGGCTACTATATTAGATGCCACACATACAGACACTATTTGTATCGTTACAGAAAGTTATTTTTAAATTTATTGTTTATTGAAGTATAGTTGACTTATAGTATTGTGTTAATTTCTGCTGTACGGCAGAGTAACAGTTATACATATATATATATTCTTTTTATATTCTTTTCTATTATGGTTTATCCCAGGATATTGAATAGAGCTCCCTGTACTATACAGTAGGACTTGCTGTTTGTCTATTCTCTGTGTAATAGTTTGCATCTACTAACCCCAAACTCCTAGTCCATCCCTCTCCCACCCATTGATCCTTGGCAACGGACAACTCTGTTCTGTCTCTGAGTCTGTTTCTGTTTTGTAGATAAATTCATTTGTGTGCTGTATTTTAGAATCCACATATAAGGGATATCATATGGTATTTGCCTTTTCTCCTTCTGACTGACTTCACTTAGTATGATAATCTCTAGTTGCATCCATGTTCCTGCAAAAATGACTTATTTACTTCTTTGTTGTGGCTGAGTAGTATTATGTTGTATATATGTGCCACGTCTTCATCCATTCATCTATTGAATTACTACAGAAGGTGCTATTAGAGCATTGGAGAACATCCAAGCCCAGTTCCCAGCAGAGTATAAGAGTGGCCTTCATCAGCACCATCACCATTGTGATCAGTACATTGTTAACCATGACCACAACTGAAGGATTCAGGTCCTGCTGAAGGAGCAGTGAAAGTCTAGTAGACCATGTGCCGTGAGGAAGCCCCTACCCCTCCAGAACACTCCTCCCCAAGTGCCCCAAGCAGAGAGGTTATAGGTCATGGCAAATCTTGTTCTTGAGGCCAAGAATGTGTGCTTAGTCACTCAGTCGTGTCCAACTGTTTGTGACCCCTTGGACTGTAGCCCGCCAGGCTCCTCTGTCCATGGGGATTCTCCAGGCAAGAACACTGGAGTGGGTTGCCATGCCTTCCTACAGGGGATCTTCCCAACCTAGGGATGGAACCCAGGTCTCCCACATTGCAGGTGGATTCTTAACCGTCTGAGACACCAGGGAAGCTCATGAATCCTGGAGTGGGTAGCCTAGCCCTTCTCCAGGGGATCTTCCTAACCCAGTAATCAAACCGGGGTCTCCTGCATTGAAGGCGGACTCTTTACCAGCTGAGCCCCCAGGGAAACCCCAAGGCCAAGAATGGGTAAAACCAACAGAAGAGTCCGGAGGCTCAGTGTCCCCACTCCCACCACAGCCCTGTGGATTTTCTCCATGGTTAAGGCAAGTTGGTATAAATATTTTTCTAAAACCTTAGTCCCTAACTGTTGGTCAACTTGATCCTTGGCCCCCATATTAAAGACTTTATCTTAGGGTCCCTGCCAAAAGTCTTGATTAAAATTCAGAACACTAGCCTCCAGCCAGAGAGTACATTATTGTTTATGAAGACAGTGTCTCTCAAGAGCCTTTAAAATGCTCTCATTCTTTTATTTACATTTTCAGTACTCATGCAGCCCTTTCTTTGTGTCAGGCACTTCCCAAGACATTAGCTCATTCAATGCTCATAACTCTATGAGGGAAGTTTTGTTACTCTGTTTTACTGACACAGAATCAGTGGCACAAAGAGGTTAAGTAACTTGCTCAAGGTCACACAGGCATTAAGTGGGGAATGGGATTCAAACCCATGACAGTTTGGCTCCAAGTCTATACCATGCTGTGCCCACTTATGGGATCCTATCCTGAGGAAGTAATCGCAAATGCAAGCAAAGTGTGTGCACAAACATAATCCATTGGCATTATTTATGAAGTCAAAATTGGATGCAGTCTAGACGGTAAGGGTTCAGTGAAGCAAACCCTGTGTAAATTACTTTACAACCATTCCAAATAACTCCTGCATGTTTCTAATGACATAGTAAAATGGTGAAGAGATGTCAAATGAAAAATTGATACAAAATAATATTTTTTAAAAATCTTAACTTTGTTAAGAAAACTATATAGAAGAAGTACTTGTCAGTCAGATGTGCAGTAATGTGGACTTTCTTTTTCTCTCCACTCTATTATAATTTATGTACTTTATAATTTACTTAGAAACGTTTTTCTAATTAGAGGATATTTTCCTTAAGAAGAAAAAAAATTATAAGGGCAGAGCTCTACATGCGTTATCACCATTTCTTTAAAATTTTAAAAGGCACCGTGAGCCAGGTGCAAAGGGGACTTAGGGGGAAAAACTGGGCAACTGGACAGGGCTAGAAGGTCTGAAAGCCCTGAGCAGAGGAGAAAGAGAGGCATGTCATTCATCATTTAATTTTTGTCGTTTGCTCCTCAGAAAGCACCAAAGCCACCTCCAGGCTGAATCAGCACACACAAGAGAAGGTCCCAGGGACCCCCTGGTTGGAGCACATGGCCCCTCATCTTCAGCTGAAGACAAACTCAGCATTCCTTGTTGTTGACATACCCATTCTCAACAGATGAAATAGAATGGTCAAATGGTATTTAAAAAATGCTCAGGCTTACACATTTGCCATTCCCCGTGGTGGCAGAATAATTCCTATTTTATTCAGATTCCTTTCTTAAACGGAGGTGCTGCATCTCGGGTTTCTCCTGCACCTGAATGAGAGGCCCACTGTACAGCTCCCGCCCTGGGGAAATGCCCAGGGAGAGATAGGAATAGCGGGGAGAGCGGAAAGGGGCAGACTTTGGAGTGTTGCTCTCGAGTCTACAACTTAAATGACCGTTCTGCCTCAGTGGTTCTCAGACCTGGCCACACATTAGAGTCACTTGTGTGCCCAGACCACTTGGTCAGGGGCATCTCCAAGGGGTGGCCTTGGCCTTGGCATTTTCCAAAGCTTCCCAAGTGATTCTGATGTGCAGCCAGGTGGTATCTGGTGCCTACCTGAGGTTGAGACAGCAGCTGAGTCAAGCGTGAGTCATTTGTGACCAGGTGAGGTGATGCTTCCTCTCATTGTGTGACTTATGCTAAAATAATTGGCATAATTAAGTCTAATATTAGTAGAAGCTTGGGAAATTTTTTAAAAATGTTTGTCACCAAACCTTCTCCCCCCCCCCCCCTGCCCAGTAAAGAGCAACTGAGAAGCCTGCCTATATTACAGATGAGTGGTGGGGAAAAAAAGGACCTCTGTCTATCCCAAAACCAGCAAGTCTAAATTGCCTTAGAAAGTCTAACCCTGGCTGCCCGTTGGAATCATCTGGGAGCTTTAAAAATACTGTTGCCAGTCCTTACTCCCAGGGACTCTGACTTACTTGGTCTGGGGTGTGGCCTGGACATCAAGGTTTTGTTTTTTTTTTCCAAGCTCCCCAGGCCATTCCAATGTGCAGCTAGAGTTGATTTCACTGGTCAGCCTTCATGGTGGCTTTCAACTTTGGCTTCATGGGAATCCCTTCAGACATTTCTTTAAGACCCCAGGCTCCATTTTCCAAGAGGCTTTGATCTGGGAGGTCCTGGGAGAAGCTCGAGTATCTAGACCACAGGCTATTCTGCCTCCCAGTGCAGTTGGGCTGCTTGGTGCTAAGACTCGCTGCTCTAAGAGCCCACCTAGGCTGTGACCTAGTCTTATGTACTGGGTTGGCCAACAGGTCTTACAGAAAAACTCAAATGAGCTTTTTTGCCAACCCAATATTTGGCAACAACTCATGTAACTCTTGTGCCTCACCAGGGAAGGTTTCATTCAGAAACACACTGAGCACCCTATTTCAATGAGACTGGGGTTTGAGTGTTTGCAGCTGTGACCCTAAGGGGACAAAGAGGCATTCTTTTTGGCATGAAGACATTCCTAATGGGCTCGGACCTCCACTGGAGCAGTTCTGAGGCAAGGCTGGTTGTGAAGGGCCCAGCACTCACATGTTAGGAAGAACAAGAAAGTCAGCAAAGTGTGACTCAGTCTGGGGGCTGTCTTTCCTGGTGAGTTAAGATGGCATTGTTTGGGGGCATCTTTGCAATTTGCTCTACCCACAGCAGGAAAATCTCTTTACAGGGCAGTCAGCAGCCCATCTTCCCTTTTGCTATGTGGTTTGTGAGTTTGCCATTGAATCAGTATCCAAGAGTATCTTCCAAATCAATTTGCATTACACCAGAAAGGTCTCCTTCACAGTTGAGATCCTTAGTTTTTAAACTCTAGAATCCACTCCCCACCCTCTTTCCCCATCTGTAAAACAAGGTAAATAGCTGCCCAGACCTCACATGCAGTTGTTATTATTGGGATTAACAGAGATGATTCATGTAGGAGTTTAGCATAGTCTTCAATAAGCTAATGTTGTAATTAGCACTAGGCTCCCACTCTTTTATTTAAATAGGATTTCTTGGAGCCCCCAGCACTGATTTGTTGGTTCATAGCATTTCCAGAACCAAGCAGTTGAGGCAGTTGAGGAGATGTTTGAATCCTTCTCTCCCAGGGCCTGTGGGTTAGAGGAGTTTAAGATGGGTGAAATTGCCTCTCCTACAGCCTGGACCTTTCATGGATGGCTGTGCAAATCGTCATCACACTTGCCTCTCTAGGAGGAAGCAACACCAACACCCAACTACAGAGAAGTCTCATTGACTTGGCCACAATTCCTGGTTAGACATCTAACAAAGCCCAGGCTCCCCAACCCTCTTCTGTTCAGTGGGTCACCAGAAATTTTGTAGAGCTCGGTCTTTCCTGCAGGAGCCTAGAGGCTGGCCTCCTCCAGTGAAGCTGGCAGGAAGGGCAGTCACAGAGGTTGGCGTAGTCCTAAGGGCCTTTAGGGAAAGACAGGCTATAAAGATCAATGGAAAGAGCTTTGGAAAGTGGATGGATGGATGAATGAATGAGTGAGTCTTCAATTTATATCTTCTTGGAGAAAGTGGTCTTTGAGATGGAGTTTGAGGAAGGAAGTGAGGAATAATGTCGCAGGCAGAGAAGGTAGCAGGAGCTGAGATGGACAAGGGGAAGGTAATCATTCATTCACAGACAGGTATGTCCTGAGTGTCTATGTGCTGGCACTAGTTTAGTTGACACTGGGGCGTGGGGGACTGATGGGTTGGCTGAAATCTAAGTGACAGAAGATAAAGTAGAGGGGGTAGAGTAGGGTCCTGCAGATGTGGGGTGTTGGATGCTAAATGAAAGGAGGAGGAAGCCCACAACCCAGGTGAGAGCCGTCAGGGTGCAGAGTGAAAACTCAGAATGGCTGGTGGGAGCATCCTTTGCAAGATTCTCGGTAGACACTCACAGCTTGTGCATCACCTGTGCCTGCTGTTTATCGCCTCTCAGTCTCAAGTTCAGTCCACACTTTAACTTTCTCCTGGTGGGAAGGGACCAGTGCCTTTGTTTTCTCCCCGGCCTACAGGGTGAGCTGTTTCCTGACTTTGGCCTTCACGTGATCCTGTTATTAAAACCAACCAAAAAAAAAAAAAAAAATTGCCCCTGTTTCATAATGCCCCGGTCATCTCCCTCCTAGCCTGAGCCTGTGAGAGTCTGTGCTCTTATGCACACTTCTGTGATCCAGATCCTTTCTCAAGCAAAGTCTTCTTGCCAGAACTCCCGCATCTTCCTCCTCTCCAGAGCCTGCTCTCTCCTTAGGTCTATGGAGAACCCTGCATTGTTGGACCTAAAACCTCAAATCTCCTTTACTGTTTCAAGATCAAGAGCTTAATCTGCAGTGTTTTTATCCCAATCCCAGGTAGTATACAGGGGGAGCAGCTTGCTGAGTGAGCCAGAACCCAGACCTGGGGTCCACAGATCTGAGAATGTGTTTCTCTCTCTTCCTTGGCAGTCTGGCTCTTTGCAACCCTATGTAGCCCACTAGGTTCCTCTGTCCAAGGAGTTCTCCAGGCAAGAATACTGGAGTGAGTGGCCATTCCCTTCTCCAGGAGATCTTCTCTCTGACCCAGGGGTTGAACCAGGCTCTCCCACATTGCAGGCAGATTCTTTACCTCCTGAGCCTCCCTGGCGTAGCGGTCACAAGCAGATGACTTGACTTTTCTGTGCAAAGACTAAATGAGAAAACATGGGTCAAATGTAAATTAATCTTTAACTGAAAGCAAGTACCTGAATTCAAACTAAAAATGCCTTTAAATGAGGTACATAACAATTGAGCTTTGGAATAAAGAGCACCAGTGGGAAACTTTTCCATTAAGCAGCCTTAGAGACTGAAGCTGTATGCTCCAGTATCCCAGGCTGTGGTCTTAAGCAGCCATTTTTGCAACATCTTCTGTTTTCCTTAATCGTAAACCCATACAGTACCTGTTCTTTTAACATTAAAATGATTAAACTTTCGTTAACATTGAGCAGAAGCTATGCTCCAGGAAAATACCCTGTATTTATCCTGTGACTCCTGGCATCTGGAGTCTGGAAGCCCAGGTTTAAGGGAATCACAGATGTGAGACCCCTGGGGCTTTTCAGGTCCTACAGTTACCAGACGGTGCTGCTGGTTCTACCCCAGTATGTGCCCCTGTGCACTGGATCGGCTGGTAAATGCTTGCAGGACTAATTAACCCTGACAAAGAAGATAAAAATCAAGCTACAGTCTTTGTCTCCTGCTGGCTTAGCGTGTTTTCTTTCTCTCATCACTGGGAGTTCTGACTACACACATTTGGTTTAAAAATAACCTGGGTTTTTATGAACTGCCAAAATGAGCTTCACGTCCTAGACACATTTGCTGCCTTCCTCACTCCCCCAGGATCTGGCATAGTAACCATGATAACAAAGTGCTTCAGTAGCACCTTGCCTCCGCAGATGATAAGCTGATGAGTTACCTCGTTCTCCAAGCAAGAGAAACGTATGCGGGGAAGTCGGAGCGATTTTACCGACACCTTTGCCTCCAGTAGCCAAGGCTGGAGGGGCCCCTTTGGGCTTTTTTGTAGGGCTTGGGTCTCTCCAGTCCAGTCCTCCTGGGGAGTGGGGCGAATGAGACCTCTGCCCGGAGAGGGTGCTGATGTCCCTGTCTTCCTCAGCTGCCACTCTGGGTACGTCGGTGCACGCTGTGAACACGCAGACCTCCTGGCCGTGGTGGCTGCCAGCCAGAAGAAGCAGGCCATCACTGCCTTGGTGGTGGTCTCCATCGTGGCCCTGGCTGTCCTCATCATCACGTGTGTGCTGATACAGTAAGTCTTCACTGCCCCTGAGCCGGGGCCCCCACCTGCCTGCCTTCCCGGGGCCATCTGCAGCGCTCCCAGGTAGCAGGGCCACCTCGGCAGTTTACTGCTGTGATGTCTGGTTGGTGTTAGCAAAGCGAAGAGGGATTTTGGTGAAAGCTGAGTGGTATGAAGGGCACACAGCCTGGGAGATCTCCAGCAAATGGGTCAGAGCAGAGCTCTGACTGGAAGCAGAGCCAAAGGCTTGGAGCCTTCACCGTTGTGATGGGTGTGTGCAGGGGTTCCAGAGGGAATTGGAAAAGCCTCCGAGCCTCCTGTGTGCAGTTAACAGTCACACTTCCTCTCTGCAAATCCTAAAGCCACTATTGCTGTTACTCCCTCTTCTCTTCCTCCAGACCTCAGTCGCTGCCTGGCATCTTCCAGGATGCCTTCCTGAACCCCTTTTTGGGTGTTTTTAGCCTCATTTGCTTGCCTATATCTCCCAATTGGACTGTTCTGCAAAGGGACAGACCCGAGGGTTGTATTTCCAGTATTGGGCCAGAATACTGGCCCGATATTCCCTGGAAATATGGGTAACCGGTGCGCTGAGAGGATGGGTTTGCCACGACCAGAGAGTGTCAGTCTGCGGAGACAGATCTGAAGCCATGGAGTTGCTTGGCTCGTTCTTTCGTTCCTTCCGTGGGTCCATGCAGGCTACCCCAGTCCCTGCTTTACTGCTCGCTGGCTGCTCCTGATGGATGACCCCCGTCCGGAGCCTTCACAGCCCTGCCAGCCTGAAGCGGCTGTTTTGGCCCAGTCCTGACAGTGGTTCTAAGTGACCAACTGCTGCTTTATGGAGCAGACAGCTGGGCCGCCGGGGTGGGGGTGGGGAGTGACCGGTCGACTGGAGCGCATTTGGTCAACCCAGACAGGAGCGGCCACACAGAGCCGGTCTTTGGGGTGGCCAACAGGTCCTTCCGCGAGTGGCCCCAAAGGCCACCTCCTTGCAAAGCCCTCAGCCCTGTGCTGTGATTGTCCCTCTGGAAGCTCCAGGGGAAGGATGGGTTAGAGCCCGGAGTGGCCCGGCAGGCCCCTCCGGCAGACGCTGCACCAGCTGGGCACTCCTGCGGGCTCCTACCCAGCCCATGTTCTCTGCACCTTTGCAGCTGCTGCGAGGTCCGAAAACACTGCGAGTGGTGCCGGGCGCTCGTCTGCCGGCATGAGAAGCCCAGCGCCCTCCTGAAGGGACGGACTGCTTGCTGCCACTCAGAAACAGGTAAGGAAGCTGCCTCGAGGGAGGACTTTTCCCTCGGGAGACACTTTTGGGTAGAGAAAAGGTCTACCTTCTCCAAGTCAGGGCAGAAGTTCTTGGAGGGTGAAGCAGAAAGAAGGGAGAAAAAGAAAAGGATATTTATCCTACCAAGTCAGATTCAGTTTATTCCAATGTGGCCTTTCCTCAGAAGGTAGCTCTGTTATCCTTACCTGTGACCATGTGACCTTTAACAAGTAACTTAATGTCTCTGAGCCTTGGTTTTCTCATTAAAAAGATGTCGTGCAAATTAAATAAGTACTGAGATAAAGAACCTGGTGTATCACAGACTGGAGACACACAACAGACATTCTTTCTCTTTCTCTTGAGAAATCATCTTCTCTTTCCCATCAATGAAATGAGAGATGGGGCTTTTAGAAGGACTTGAAGGACTCTGAGCTCTTAGAATCCTGTGATCTTCATTCAGCTTACCATTGTTCCATGAATACTTTCTCCAACATCCGTGAAAAAGATAGGACATCTGGCTAGGATGCCAGACTCACATCTCCAGAGCCTTCTCCAAGCATCCCTAGCTCTGGGCTCCTGGAGTCAAATAGCAAATTAATCCAGACAGGCTCTGAAAAGTCACACATGAATGAGTTTCTGGAATGCTTGTTTGACCAAAAAGACTGTCATAAACTTAGCATTCCTTTTTAGGAAGTGGTTTGTCAAGAGACAGTCACCCCAGCCTCATCCACCTGAGGGTGGCTTCTCTACTAAACAGTCAGCTCAAGGTTGCATGGACTGGGCAGGGAGAAAAGTACCTGCTCTATTCCTTCGGCCTCCTGGTGATCCGACCTGGAGGGAACTGAAGGCAAGGGACCTCCGTTTACTTGATCTTCATTTCAAGAGCCATAGTAGTTGTGTGTGAGTGGTTGTTTTGATTTAGGAAGGTGCTAATTCATTGATCCTCTCAGTAGTCTTGAGGAGGGTGTGGGTAAACTGAGTCTGCCAAAGGTGTGTGTGGAAGGTCTGAGTCCCTGGGGGAGCTAGGATGAGACCCAGGGCCTCTGAAGTCCCCACTCCCATTTCCTCCGCTACCTCGGGGGACCATGCATTGAGCTAATGAAGATAAGCATTTTTGTTTTGTCTTTTAACACCAACAGAAAAAAATTGTGTATGACTTTTTAAGAAAATTGATAGTATTTTTGTACCCTCAGTCTGCACCTTGGCAGAGTCATTTAGGGTGGAGTAAATTTCTTGTTAATGTCACTTCTTTACCTACATTTTGAGAGAATGTTGGCTTTGAACCCAGCGATGGGTCTGACCTTGCAGAGATGGCCACCAAGGCTAAAGCCCCCTCTTCTTAAGGTGATGGGTATGCTCCACCTCCAGGGAACCCGGGAGAGGCCAGTGCAGGAAGATGTCCAGGCTGGACTGGACTCTGGAGCTGCTGGGGACTGGGTGCACCCTGCTTCCCGTGACAGGCGCAGAGGATGCCCTCAGGGCCCAACCACTGAGGAACAACGGCCTTAGAGGAAGCCATTCTGCTGCCAGAGCCCTTGACCAGCTCATGAGCTGCCCACTAAGCTGCTGCTGATGAGGCAACTGGCTGCAGACAGGGGCTGAAGTACCTCCAGTTGAATGAAGGCCTTCACACAGTGTGTGTCCCTGTTTCCTTCTTTCCTTTGGTGCTGAAAGCACAGATTCAGGAGCTACTGCCCCTGTGGTCGAACCAGCAGAATGTGGATTTGACTGCCCAAGAGAATCCAGTGACTTGGGCTGGTGCATCCCCAAGTTTTCCCCATGCCAGTTTTCCCAGCCTGGCTGGAGTGTGTCCTGCAGACCTTAACCTGTTTTTCCTTCCTTCCAGTGGTCTGAAGAGCCCAGAGGAGGAGTTCTGCCAGGTGGCCTGCAGCAGCCAGAGGGAAAAAGGACTTTTTGAGTTCGGCACAGCCAGGGCTGCCAGGCGTGGGTCAGCAGGCCCTTCCTTCTCCGCCTGCCATCGCCTGTGCAGGCTTTTTGTCTTATGTGGGCCTTCCTTCAAAATTCTGTCCAGAACTCTGTCTGCTTGGGGTTATCCGATGCGACCTGGAGAAGAAATCGGTGGACCACAGTTTAAAGACTGGTCAGAAATGAATGGCATGGGGTGGACCTCCTATTTACCTAATGACCTATGTGCTTCGTCATCTGCATCCAGGTGTGTGTAGGTGTGTTCTGCCAGTTACGGATACCAGACCTGTCTCCCCACAAGTCTCCATCGTGCCTGACACTGGAGTTCCTATAATTGTTACAGTTTTTTTCTTATCTGCTTATTGGGGAAAATGGTGAAAAATAGCATCACTGCTTTTTGCTACATGAAGACACCAGTGGAGGAGGAGCCATACCAGTCCTCTGTCATGAAACCCTCAACCAGCCCAGTGTCTTCCATGGACACATGATGCTGAAGACCTTCCTGAGCTGTCACCATCCTCAGAGATAATTTATTTATTAGATGGATGATGATTTTATTTTAATCTCTTAAGTCAGTGTAAAACGCGTAAAAGCCTTTCAGACATCTACATCAATGATCCATGTATTGCTGGCCAAAAAACTAGACTGATTAGAAATGTCTGGTCTCTTTGGGACAGATAAAACTTGGTGGGCAGGGGGAGAGCACCAAGCTGGGTGGAGATGGAAGCAAGGAGGAGTTACTGATGGGAGCAAAGCTTGGGGTTCAGAGGTCATGCCATTTAAGACACAAAACTGGTAAATGCCCCAGGATACATTCCTGCTGAAAAATTAGCAGATCTTACAGTGGAGACCTGGCACCTTATTGAGGAAGAGGAAGAGAGTCTGTGTGTGTATCTACAAGGAGGAAACACAGCAGTGACTACACCGCTCTTATTAGACCTATTAACCTTCTGGTGGGCTGTCCGAGAATCTGTTTAGACATAGAACTTTAGCAGAGAGCAGCAGGCATCTGGGGTTGCACCCATGAAAGGGGACCCGTCACTTATTTTCCATGTTGTTACTTGGTTGATTTGCTGCTTTATTTTGAAAAGGACAAATTGAACTTTCCTATTTATTTTTGAGCATTAGGAGAAATATTCCAGTGATTTTATTTTTCTTTTCCATTCAGGATGCTAGGTTTTTGTTTTTTGTTTTAAAACAAAAACTCTTAAGAAGCTGCCTCCATCATGTGAGTCTTGCTTTTCCCTCAGAGAAGGAGAAACTGTTCTCCTGGGTACTTTCCAACCCAGTGGGCCTGCTTGTGGGAAACCCCGGTTCACTCCAACTTCATGGTGGAGCTCATCCCTAGGAATTGTTATGAAAATTTGGAAACAGGGAAACAATGAAATAATTTGTAAACTCCTTATGCGAGGGAACTCTTATTCACTAATATTTGAAAAATGGGAGATCACTACCTATTAACCCTTCAGTGCCTCTAGCTCCTCACTTTATGAAAGGGACTTTTAAAATATGTCAAGTGAGCTTGAAATTCCTCCCAGGTCATTTTGTCCTCCTGGAATTCTTCTGCCCAGTATGTCCATTTCAATGCACTTTCTCTGTTGAGAAAATTATATGACCTGTGTCGCAATTCTGGCACTTGTATTGAATGACGCTGTACCCAAAGCACCGAGATTAGAAATGGGATCTGTTCGCCAGCAGTGTAACTGACATAGCTCCTAGGGTCTAGTCATGAGAGAATATATGCTTAAGTTTGCATTCCTTACACAGGTCCTACAGCAGTGGATCTGAGGGCTGGGGCTTCACCCCTGGAGACCGATGCAGTTGACACTGGTTTGTGGACCCCAGTTTGCCCTCCCTTTTTTCATCAGACTCTCCTGAAAGTCTGATTCCGGTGTAGAGAGACTAATGAAAGTGGAGTGGCATCACTGGTTTTTAACTTGAAATCACATTTTTACTTTAGAACAATCTTTCCTCAGTCTTTTAGAGACTGTTTGAGGTCTGGTTGCCTTTCAAGAGAAAGAACTGATATTGAGAATGTCTTGTGGGGTTTTCTCCATCTACTGGATGGAAGGATCAGTGTCCAGTCTGTAGGCACCTGAGAGCCTCTGCAGAAGGGTGAGGAGGTGAGAACCAAGAACCTCCCTGATTTCCTGTGGGGACTTCACACTTAGGGTCTGTGAATGCTCCAGTCACAGCTGCTGGTGCCCCTCCACCCTTCCAGTGCTGATACAGCCTTGCAGCGCACGGGCTCAGGTGCGTGCCACCCTGGGAGAGTTGCAGGCGGAGGCTGGGGTCAAGGCATGCCCGGGTGGACCTTTGTCCATGTCCAGGATGTGAGAACCTTGCTTTTTTAGTGAGTTTTCTCTTAGAAATCAGAATGGCCACTAAGCATTGGATTCCTATGCCATTTGTGGCATTGGTACTTCTTTGGTTAAATATAAAAATGCCCCCTTTTCAGGTTAAAAATCATCTTCTAATCCAACTCTGTAGGTTCCCTGTGTTTCTTTGCTTTTTACAAAGCCTAGTTCATTATGATTAGGGACTTGTTCCCAAGATCTGACCTGGTGAGCAGCTGCACACTGGGGGATGGGGAACACAGCTGTTTCCAATATCTGTCTCAGGAGAAATGCAAAACCCCCATTTAAAAGGGGCGGGGGCAGGGAGAGACTGCTTCCAAATCTTCAGTGGAGCCTGGATTCTCCCATTGCTGGACAGGCTGTGACTTCCTTAAGCATGCTGGCAGGAAATGTCTTCTTCTAGATGGAAGGATATACAGCAGCCAATCCTGATCTGGAAGACACATTTGAACACATGTGGTAAACAAGCAAGACTTGAGCTTGCCATTGTGGGCCAGCAGAGGAGAGGGGCAGAATGTCCCCAGAGTCTATTTTCCCATGAAAGAAGACGGAAGAATTGACATTACCCCCACCTGCATTGGTGAGGGAGGAGGGGTACCTCCAGAGCTTTTGGGAGCCTGCTCTATGCAGGTGGAGCAAGTGTCTGCATCTTCAGGTTTCCCGGGTCCAGGCTGCTTCAGTGCACATGTACCACTGGCTGCTCTTCCACCGGGTCCAGGCTGCTTCCTTGCATGTGGACTGCTGGCTGCTCTTCCAGGCCATCTTGACAGGAACAGTTCAAAGAGGCTCCAACACTGCTCAGGAGACCCTGATCCCATAGTGGGATCTAGGCTTTGATTTCTCCCAACCTGCTCAGCTGAGGAGGGGTCAGGGGGGTGATTCAAAAGCCCAGGACCAAGGAGGACATCACAAAAACAAGAGGAACACATATATTTGTTCTTAATGTTCTAATAGAAGACCTGTTCTCTAGCCCCTGATTTCATCAGGCTTTCTAAAAGGTCTCATGGTAAACACACACATGGTACTGAACACAACGCCTCTTCCTAGTGTAATAATACTGAAATGTTCAACTTTTCATTATCTTATTATAACAAACCCGATGCTTTTTTTTTTTTTAGAACTTGTTACTCTGACTTCTGTATATGTTGCACTGAAAAGGTTAATATTTAATGTTTTAATTTATTTTGTGTGGTAAGTTAATTTTGATTTCTGTAATGCATTAATGTGATTAGCAGTTCTTTTCTTTAATATCTGAATTATACTTATTTAAAGAGTAGTGAGCAATATAAAATGCAGTTGTGTTTTTCAGTAATGTGTATTGTTGTCAGTTGTACTGTACCTTGTTTGGAAGGATGAAGGAATGAACTTTTTTTTTTTCTTAAATCAAGACTGAAGCTTTTCTTTCGTGAGGTTGGGAGATGGCTGAAGTACATTAAGATTTTTCTCTGCAAATGTGAATGGTGCGAAAAAAAATGGATGCTCTTTTGCAAAATGTGGGAATCCTAAAATTAACTTTAGTTGATCCCTATATGCTTGTAAAAACCAAATTCTCTGAAATTCTTCTCAATATATACTTCATTTACACTGTGTCCAACAATACGCTAACTAGTGTGGAAGATGAAACAGACAATCCCTGCCCCAAGGAATCAGAATCTGCCTGAGATCAATTGACATGCAAAAAATAATTCCAGACTCATTCCAGACAAAATACAAATAAAGCCTAAAATTGAAATGTAGAGGAGTTTGTGTGTTAATAGCTGTAATTCTGCACATGTGATCCCCAGACCAGCACCATCGCATCACCTGGGAACTTCTAAGTAAGGCAAATTTCAGGGCCCACCCCTGACCTATTAAACTCTCAAGATGTCATGCCCTCTCTACCTTCCAGATGATTCTGATATGTATTTGAGTTTTGAGAACCATGGTGCTATAGGATTCCAGGAAGGGCAAACTCATGTGGGCCTAGAGTTTTTAGGAAAGGTTTTCTAGAGGATATTCAGGGGAAGTGAAACTTAACACAGTTTACCCCTTAGCTTTCAAGGTTAACGGCCATCAGGTAGTACAGCCTTGAGGTAAGGCTCGCATTTATTTGGCTCTTCTCAGCCTAGTTGAAGAAGAAAACAAGCCTGCCCATCTCCTTCCACACCACCGCTCACACCCACCCCCACTCCCCTCTGCTCACTTTCTAACTGTAAGGACTTGTTCTAAAACTGTCAACCCAGTTCTTACAAGCCTCACTGCACTTAAGTTCCCATGCAAGCCTCTGCCCTTCTAACCCATGCATGGACCACTGGTGTGCAAGGTGGAGAAGCAAGGGAGAGTGAAACCGTTGCTGGGAGAAGCGAGAGCTAGGTTGCAAGGCAAATCCAGCTCTTTGTAGTGAAGGAGGTGCATGTGGAGCCCGTTGTCCAGGCCTCGAAGGTCTTGGCATTGGCCTCACAGGAAGACAGCCACCCAGGCAACTCCTTGTTCTGAGTGTCCTGTCTGGTATCTGTCCCTCCGCAGAGCCTTTACCCACCTCTGAGGAGAGGAAGGGACAGACCTCTATCTGAACTCGGTGTCCCCCTCATGACCCTAATCAGTCTTCAGGGACATCTCCAGGCCCGATTTCTAAACCACGGGATTTTCTAGTTGACCCCTGTCTTCCCCTTAATTTCCAAGCCTTCCTGCCAAGGTTCCCTCTTCCATATCTGGTGTCTGGTGCACTGGACTGTCTAGGGTGGTGGGGAAGGACCTATCCCAGGAGAAAGCCCCCTTGAACTTGGAATCAGCCAGACCTCCCGTCATTTATCCAGGTGATGTGTGGGTGCTGTTGGCCCTCACGTCAGACCCCTGCTTTGCCTGGTTGCTCTGTGCCCTGACTTCTGCCCGGCCAGTTTGGGGTTCTGAAGTGTGGCCTAGCCTTGCCTGCACTCTAGCTTGGAGCTCCCTGCCCAGCAGCAGCCTGGAATTCTAACCCAACTCTCTTTCCCCATCTCCTGAAACTCCAACTTCTAATTTGCTCTCCCCAGGACTCACTTACCAGGTCTTGAGCCTTATGCCTCTGCCTTTTATCCTCAGAAACAGGAAATGACATGCCCATGGTCACACAAACTTGGGTCTAGCAGCCTGCTCTACTACGCTAGCATCTCTCTCCCCAGATCAGTTGAATCCTAGAACCTGTGGGGGTGGAGCTTGAGCATCTTTTAAAATCTCTCCCCATGATTCTAATCGTATCCCTACCGACCTCTGGAATACACCAAGCCCCAGGGAGCATATGGTTTAAGAGAGGGTTGATGCCCAGAGCTGAGATATCCTCCCAGGGCTTGCCACCCTAGTCCATGTTTAAGAATCCCTTAATACCCAGCAGATGTTAGCCCTGGGGAAACATGGAGGCTGGGCCCTCCTTTCAAGTGAGACAATCTAAAGCAAGGAAGAGAGAGAACACCTGTGGGAACTGGGGCCCCTGAGGAGTACCACGGGGTGCTTGAGGTTAGGCGAGCCTGGCCGATGGCTTTTCAGGAGCCAGATTTCAGATGTCAGATTAAAATATGGTGACATTTATCCAGAAAATAAAAAGGAGATTGGGGCGAAGAAAGGAAAAAAAACAAAACCTCTCCCCAGGCACATTTACCTCATGGAAGCTTCAGGCCCTGAGATGCAGCTGTATAAAGTGCCGCAGGACTGGAGGAGCCCCCGCTGCCATGACGTCCTCTAGGGCAAGTCCAAGCCCACCACTGGAGCCCCTCTCAGGGTCAGGGGAGTGGGGCTGAGAACTGGGCAGGAGAAGAGCTCCACTCCTGAGCTTAACTGCCCTGCGTATTCCAGGGAAGGACTCTCCCCAGGTCTGGAAATGTGCCATCCCAGAAGGACTGTGCTGTGACAAGCTGGCATCATTTAAACCTTGTCCCATCAGAACTGAGCAAACAGTGCAGCCCCAGCCCTGCAGCGTGGTCTCCCCCTGCCTCTGTACAAGAAGCCCCCCAGACAGAGCCAGGGGCCCTGGGGCCCTGTGGCGGAAGGAGGCCTGGAGGCGCAGACCTGGGCGTGGTTGCAGCCCCGCCTGGGGCTGTGTCACCTGGGGCGGTGTTGAGTCTTTCTGAGCCTCCAGTCCCTGCCTGTTTAGCTCAGGGAACTGTTGAGACAAAACTTATAAACACCCACTTGTTCAGCCTGATTCTTGAAATAAAACTAATGCCATTGATAAACTGTCCAGCTCAAGGGAGGCCGCCTCCTCCATTCTCTAGAGACATTCAATTCAAGGTAAAAGCAGGCATGGGGGAGGGGGGATGTATGAAAAATATTTCCAGAGAGCCAATGGTGAAAGGGGCCACGTTCAGAGGGTCATTGTCGCAGGTCACCACCTTGAGAGGTGGTTAAGGACCCAGAGGAGTGAGGAAGACTGTTCTTGGATGTAGGAAGGTATTCAATGTGCCCTCTAGTTGCCGGGCCAGAGGCAAAGAGGTTGACTTCAGCTCAGCAGCAGGTCTTTCTCATGGTCAGAGCCATCCCCTGGACTACTGTGCTCCCTAACACCTAAGTGATCAAGCAGAGACTGGGTGACCAGCAGAGACATAGGGGGTGCCCTGGTGAGGTACCACGTGAGCCAGAAGACCTCTGAGGGCCATCTTCCTCCAGCATCCTGACCACTATCTCCAGCCCAAGAGCCCCTGTGTTATCCCAGCACTCCAAACCTTCACCTACCACTTCACCCTTCTAGAATAGTCTTTGGGAACCCAGACCTAAGCCTCTGTCTTCCCCCTGTTTTGCTGTGGGTCTTGTAGCCTCCTGGAGCTTCTTGGTGATGGAGGGGCATCTCAGGCTCTGTCCAGCCCCCTTCCCTTCTGCCTGCTGGCTTCAGAATCTGTGGCTTAACCATATTCAGGAGGGTCCCTATGCAGGGATCACAGGAGAGGGCCTTTCCTGACTCTTCTCCATCCCCACGTGCCTAGATATACTGGAGCCTTCCCAGAGCCACTCTCCACCCCTCTCTCTGTGCCCGGCTGTGGACAGCCTCTGTAGGGTTCTCTTGCCCTCTGGCTTCTAGTTCAGCTTGTGGGAGGCTCTGAAGGAGAGATCAAGGTTATTTGTTTGTTTTTAAGGTGCAGTTCTTATCTGTTTTATTAAATTTGCCTGTAGTTGATTTACAATATTACACTGGTTTCAGGTGTATAGCATAGTGAGTTAATATTTTTATAGATCATATTCCATTTAACCTAGACAGCATATTAAAAAGCAGAGACATTACTTTGCCAACAAAGGTCTGTCTAGTCAAAGCCATGGTTTTTCCAGTAGTCATATACGAATTGTGAGAGTTGGACTATAAAGAAAGCTGAGCGCTGAAGAATTGATGCTTTTGAACTGTGGTGTTGGAGAAGGCTCTTGAGAGTCCCTTGGACTGCAAGGAGATCCAACCAGTCCATCCTAAAGGAGATCAGTCCTGGGTGTTCACTGGAAGGACTGATGTTGAAGCTGAAACTCCAATACTTTCGCCACCTGATGTGAACAACTGCCACTTGGAAAAGACCCTGATGCTGGAAAAGATTGAAGGCAGGAGGAAAAGGGTTCGACAGAGGATGTTTGGATCGTGTCACCGACTCGATGGACATGAGTTCGAGCAAGCTGCAGGAGTTGGCGATGGTCAGGGAAATCTGGCGTGCTGCAGTCCATGGGGTCGCAAAGAGTCGAACACAACTGAGCGACTGAACTGACTATCAGGGAATTCCCCAGTGGTCCGGTGGTTGAGACTTTGCCTTCCAACGTGGAGGGGTGTGGGTTCAATCCCTGCTCAGGGAGCTAAGATCCCACAGGCCTCACAGCAAAAAAAAAAAAACAACCCAAAACCAAAATATAAAACAGAAACAATATTGTAACAAATTCAATAAAGCCTTTAAAAGGTCCACATAAAAAAAAAACTCATAAAATAATTCCTACAAAATAATGGCCACATTTTCTTGGGTTGTTTAATATATTATTATTGCTTATATGAGACTGAGGTATTTTATCCCCCCTTCCTTCCAGGGCTTCCCTGGAGGCTCAGTTGGTAAAGAATCTGCCTGCAATCCAGGAGACCCGGTTTTAATCCCTGGGTTGGAAAGATCCCCTGGTGAAGGAAATGGCAACTCACTCCAGTATTCTTGCCCGGGAAATCCTATGGACAGAGGAGCTTGGTGGACTACAGTCCATGGGGTCACAGAGTCGGACACGAGTGTCTAAACCACCACCCTTCCAGTTCCATTGCTGTGTTTCCAATGATTACACCTCAAGCCCTGGGCTCCCAAGGCCCTTCCTCCTCCCAGCTCTCATCACGCTTCATTTATGAAACTTCCTCCCCTTGTCCCTTTGGCTTTGAGTGGTAATGGTTCCCCACAGTTGCTAGTTTTAATTCTGCCAATCTTGGTTCCCTCAACCTCCACCTCTTGCTCTGTAATTTCTAGGAGTGCTTAACCAGAGGCTAAAAATTCAAATGCCACCAGGAGTGACGCTGTGAATCTGAACTAGGGCAACTGCTGGGTGGGAGCATAAATGTCCATGAGTAGATTGAGCCTGGCGTGGGAGGGGGACATTGGGATAAGCTGGGGTGCACAGGACTCTTCTGAAGGGGGCGATCATGTCACAGTTCCAGCCCATGATGAGTATATCCAGCAAGGTGGTCTGCTTTTCTATTTTTTTTTTTCAAAAGAAGCAGAAAATTTGGACTTTTTCATGAAATATTTCCATTTCTAAATATTGCTCAAATTCATAAACCTACCCTGGGGCCCCAACAAAATCTGTCTGCAGGTCACCATCCGTTTGCAGCCTTCACTCTCAAGCTGTTCGCTTGTCTGCCAGGCCCCTTCACACCTCTCTTCATTCGCAGTTCTCTTTGCTAGGAATGCCTTTTTCTGCTTCTTGGCCTGATCAAACTTGTGGTCCTTCAAGAACAAGCTCACACCTCACTTTCTCTCTGGAGCCGTCTTGAAGATCCCATGCAGCGCCTTCTCTATGCACCCAGAATACTTTGTACATGTTAATATTCATGTTAAGACAGTCATCTCACTTTGCTGCCACTGTTTGTTAGCAAATTCTCCACAAGTTGTCCTGTGCCCAGGATCATCTTGTGTCCCAGGTCATGAGCTTCTCAAGGTTAACAACCTCTTTCCTATATATCTTTGTGGCCTGAGCATTTAGCCTGATGGCTGAAGCAAGGTGATGCAATAACTTTTTGTTAAGAAAGATCCTCAGATATGCAGGGCTTTAGTTGGACCAATGTCTGTCTCTGGAGGCAGGAGACCAACGTCATGTGGGCTCACTGGGTCCTGTGGGTCAAGGTTATCCAGACCTGGTGTTGGATGCTGTGCTACCATTAGACATCTACAGGTCAGATAGGTCTTGGGTCTCTTGTTTCCTATCTATCGTAAGAGCTTTGATTCTAGGCAAAAAGACATTTTCTGACCAGTATCTTACCATGAACTTTGTCACAATCTAGGTGAATTTGACAGGAGTATTTTCCCCCCAGGTTTATAGAGATAGAAATGACATATGACATTGTTTAAGTTTAAGGTGTACAATGCAATGATTTGATACATGTATCTATTGCAAAATGATTACCACCGTAGAGAAATGAACACTTCCCCTCCCTCACATGGATACCGTTTTTGTGTGTGCACTGAAGACATTCAGAATCTAATCTCTTAGCAAGTTTCAAGTATATAATACAGTATTTTAAACTATAGTCACAATGCTGTACATTGTATCCCCAGAACTCATTCATCTTGCAACTGTGAGTTTGTATTCTTTGACAAACTTCTCCCCCTTCTCCCCGGACTCCACCCCAAGCGCTGGGCAGCCCTACTCTGCTCTGTTTCTCTGAATTTAGCTTTTTTAGATTCCACATATAAGTGAGGGCATACAGTATTTGTCTTTCTCTGACTTATTTCACTTAGCATAATGCTCTCAAGGCTCATCCATGTTGTCACAAATGGCAGGATTCCCTTCTTTCTCACGGCTGAACAATATTCCATTGTGTGTACAGGGTACATCTTTATTCATTCATTCATTGGTGGACACTTGGGTTGTCTCCATAGCTTGGCTATTGTGAGTAATGCTGCAATGCACAAGAAAGAGAACCAGATTTCATTTTCTTTAGTTATATACCAAGAAGTGGGATTGCTAAAATATATGGGTGTTCTGCTCTTAATTTTTTTAGAAAAAATTTTTTTTAAATTTGCATTTCCCTGATGATTAGTGATCTTGAGCGTTTTTTCGTGTACTTATTGGCTGCTTGCATGTCTACTTTGGAAAAAAATATCTATTCAAATCCCCTGCCCATTTTTGAATCTGATCGCATTGAGTAGCATGAGTTCCTTATGTGTTTTAGGTATCTACCCCTTATCAGATAGATTTTCAGATATTTTCTCCTATTCCATGGGTTGCCTTTTCATTTTATTCTTATTTTGCTGTGCAGAAGCTTTTTAATTTAATGTAGTCCCACTTATTTATTTTTGTTTTTGTTGCTTTACTTTCGGGTCATATCCAAAAAATTATTGCCAAAAGCAATTCAAAGAGCTTTCTCCCTATGGTTTCTTCTGAAAGTTTTACAGTCTCAGATCTTACATTTAAGCCGCTAATCCATTTCAAGTTCATTTTTGTGAGTGTAATAAGATAGGGGTCCAATTTCCTTTTTCTACATGTTTTTATCCAGTTTTCTCAAAAATATTTATTGAGGAAACTATCCTTTCTCCACTGAGTATTCATGGTTCCCTTGTGAAATGTTAGTTGACTGTATAGGCAAGACTTTATTTCTGAGCTCTAAATTCTGTTCCATTGGTCTATGTGTCTACTTCAGTGTGACAGGAATTTTTTAATCCTTTACCATTCTGCTCTCTAGGTTAGCCCCATACAAAAGAGTGGAGCCTTTGGAGAATGTTCACTCTCTCCATGGCTCCGTTTATTTTCTCACGGATAGTCTGTACCGAGTAAGCTTCCTTTAGGCTAGTAAATTAACTACTAGGCCCTGAGCCCTGTGAGCAGCTTCTGACTGGAAATGAGAAGATATGTACTGATGAGAGGACAAGATGGGAGGGGTTTTATCCTAAGCCTTTAGTCATTCTTGAGTTTGTCTGTAATAGGGATGGAGCAGGCTTGCAGCACGCAGCGAGTGGTATGAGACACAGCCACTCAGCCAGTCGTCAGCCTCACTGTGGTCCTGACAGAAGGTTCAGTGAGAGGCGGGTCTCAGCCTCCTCCCCAGGGCCCTCCAGGCCCCGCGGCCTCGGGCCAGCGAGTGAGCTGGGGGCCCCGGGGACAGGCTGAGGGCTGTGTCCTGCAGAGCTCCAGGGCCCTGGCCATGGCTGTCCGTCGGCCGGGCCCAGACCTCGAAGCCGCTGAATCTCTCCCTCATCCCCACCACTTCGACCTGATGGTGGTGATAGTATCCAGGAGTGGCAGTTTGCAGGACCCAGCCCCTGTTTGTGTTGCCTGAGGAGCCTGAGGGCCAGCTGAGTCCTGGGCGCCTGGCTCCCTCAGTGAAGATGGCTGGGCGGGATCTGGGGAACCTGGCCTTGAGATCTGCCTCCTCAGCCAGGCCTCAGCACTGGCGGGAGGACCCAGACTGGGTGCTGGGTGAACACTCTTGGGCAAGGTAACCGGCCTGTGCAGGGATCCCTCCTCTTAGCCAGGACATGGACCTCAGAGGGTGAAAGTTGAGTCTTGGGACCTTGCCCGTTTTTGTCAGAACACAGAATAACATTTGTTTTGGTGAGGTTTACAGGACCATTGTAACCTCAGGAGACCTGAACTCAAAAACAAAGGATCTGACACAAAGAAGTTTGCAACAACTAACCATGCCCCACCCACCCCCCACCCAACCTCTATAAAAGTGCTTTGCTGAAAGTTTTCGAGGGAGTTCAGGGATTTTAAGGCATGAGCCCTGCGATAAACCTTTCTCTGCTCCAGACTCTGACGTTTTGGTATTGTTTGCTTCACTGTGCGTAGGGCATGTAGACTTGCATCCAGTAATAATTTCTATGGATTCCTATATGTTCTCTAGGGAGACCTCAAATCAAAACATGCAGTGATGTGAATTATACACTTATTTCAATGGAAACATTTTTTATATGTTGGAAATAGGCAGTAGAGCAAGTACATGAGCAATCTAGCAACTGACTGCTAAAAAATTATATCTCCCTTCCATTATGCCAAACTTTAACATTTGTGCACTTTAAAATGTGGATTCCCCCAAAAGCAAGGTCTGAGATGAAAACTTGAAGATAAATAATTTATTTTGGAGGTAATCCCAGGAAGCAGGAGTGAAGGACCAAAAAGAGTGAGGAAAATAATGAGAAAAAGCCAATGATAGGTACCTTGAGCTAGTTACCACTGTGTGAAATTGGGTTTCAGTCTTACTGGGCACCCACTGAAGAACAATGTAATGTCACCACTGAGGAACCATATAATGTCACCTCCCAACTGAGCCTCTGAAGATCTGGGGCACTTATCTATCAACTCCCATCATCCTCTGGTTGGAAGTTGCCATAGGATCATTAATTTCTACCCTCCGCTACTTGGACACAGACACACACACACAAAATCTTAGTGACCTGTGTAATGCTAACAGTGGAACAATCTTCCGAAGCTACAGCTGAAATTACATGGTCCAACAGCATATGATGTGACCAAAAAAAAAGGCATGTGCTATAATTAATTAAACATTTTTAATTAATAGAGGTAATAAAAATCACATTTTTTGGTGAAATTTGGACTTTTTTCTTGTAAACAGAAGTTCCCATTTTGCCTTTTGGAGATATTCCAATCTAGTGCACTACTGAGACTAAAAACAGCCATTTAGCATTCAGCCAAATGTGTACTCTGTTATGCCTCCAACACATTTCAAGATGCCTGTCAGAGAGCATCCCTTCTTACAAGATAGCTCATCTTATTGCCCCAGAATGTGACAGCCCTGAGTACCCTGAAAAGCCAAATGATTGTGATAGGCCTCTGATTAGTCCATGAATTACCAGGAAGGAGAAAGACCATGGTGGGTAAAATGGGGCTGGGGAAATGGGGCCATCTATGAATGGGTTTTGAGCAAACAACCAAACTGAGGAAAAGATTGCAAAACTAATTCATAGAAGAGAAAAAAAAAAGCATGCCACATCTAGTGGAAAGAGATAAAGTCACTCCCATTCCTAAGCACTATCTAATTTAGTCTCTGATGATACCTGGCTATACAGAAGTTTCTGCTATATTGAGTCCCTGAACTTTTACAATAATTCTCTTTTTACTTGAGCCAGTTTGAATACACTTTTATCTCCTAAAATCAAAAGACCCTGGACTAGACCAAATGCTTCTTTTGCATCTCTTGAGGTAGATATCTCGGTTTTTCTCCTTTTATTTGTAAGATAATAAGTTATATTAATAGCTCTCAAAATTGAACCATCCTTGCTTTCCTGGAAAGCTTTCTCATTCCAACTCTTCTGTAGCCAGCTCCTTCTCATCCCTTATTCTCAGTTAAATGCCATACCAACAAAGAAGCCCTTACTTTCCACTCAATCTATCTTGACTAGCCCTCCCACTACAATTATTCTCCATCATTGAATTATGTTCACTAGGAAAATAGTTGTACTCATCATGGTTTTTAATTATATATATATTTTTTGACTAGATTAACGTCTGTCTCCCCCACTAGATAATAGCTCCAGGAATTATGTCTGTTTTCTTCACCACTAAATATTTAACATCAGACTTATTAATATGGCATATAGCAGTTGCATAAATTAATTGAAAGGATGAATGAATGGGTGGATGATGGCTAAATTCCTGGATAAATTGAATGGATAAATTAACTAGATAGTGAATTATTATTTTGTTATATTGCAGGAGACGTTTCACTGACCTTAAGGACTTTACACCTAAATCCTTTATCCACTAAAAATATCTTCAATTAGGACAAAAGGTCAGACAAAAGGTGAGATAATTCATTAGCAACAGCTTCGCACTGTAAGTCATACTAATGAGTACTCTATACAGGGGAACACTATGTTACTTTCATTCTGGAAAAGAAAGTACAAATGATGTAACTCTAGTAAAAGCATACTGAGAACCCAGTGCCAATGGTATGGTTTTTGAGTTAAACTTTGAGAGGTCATAAACACTCTTTTGAGAGCATTCAATTTGTGACTGGGATGTTTACTTGAGTATTTGAAATACTGACATAGGATAAAGGGCATATATAACACAATTTGGAAACAATCTTTTTTTCCATAAAGCCATGCACTTTGAATTAAAGAAAATTTTAAGGTTGACCCAGAAAGTATATGATTCACATTCTCTGAAGACAATATATTAAAATTATAAATTAATCATATGATTTGAACATCTACAGGAATAATAACAATTTACTCTTTTCATTAAGAAAAGACTCAAATAAGGTCTTCCCCAGCGGTCCAGTGGTTAAGACTACACACTTTCATTGCAGGGAGCACAGGTTTGATCCCTGGTCAAAAATAAAATCAAAGCTATGCAGTGCAGTCAAAAGATAAAAAAAGAAAAAAGAAAAAAAGCCTCAAATAATTTTGACCAGGAGATAGATGAATAAATATAAAATTGAAAACCAACTACAAAATAACAGAAAAACATTATATATCAAAATCTATAAGCTTTGGTCAATTGATTCAGAAGTAAAATAATCTCTATTAAGGTAACCAAAGAACAAACAAAATAAATGCTCAACTCAATAATTTACAAAAGAATTGATTAAATGCCTAAAGAAAATGGAAAAAAACAATAAAGATAAAACCGGGAATATATAAATCAACAACGAAAAAAGCATTCAGTTCAATGAATAAATTCAAGACTGTTTTCTTGGAACAAACCTCAAGCAAGTTCAAACAAGGAAAAAATGGTAGAGAACTCCAAAATTCAAAGTAATAAAGCATTATAATAATAGTGAATACTTTTATTTTCAAAGAAAGCTAATCATTATGCTAGTGACTTTTAAGCCCCCATAGATTGATCAATTTCTTGCTAAAAATGTAAGTCACCAGCAGAAAATTTAAATAGGCAAATCACTCTATTTAGGGAAAAGTCTGAGAAATGTATTTAATATATTTCCCAGCACAGCCAAAATTTAAAAAATAAAATTCATATGGAATTGAGAGTGATCTAGAATAGCTAAAACAAAGGAGAACAAAAAGAACTCATTGTTCCTGATTCCAAGACTTACAATAAAGCAATGGTAATCAAGGCAGTATGGCATAGGCACAAAGGTGAACAAAATTGACCTAAGAATAGATTAATGGAATATAATTGAAAGTCCATAAATAAAACCATACATCTATGGCTAATTGATTTCTGACAAGGGTGCCAAGACAATTCAATAAAGAAAGAACAGTCTTTTTGACGAATGGTGCTAGGACAAATGGATGTCCACCAGCAAATAAATGAAATTGGACCCCTATCTCACATCATATATGACAACTAACTCAAAACAGTGCCTTGTTGCTGTTGTTCAGCCACTAAGTCATGTCTGACTCTTTGTGACCCCATGGACTGCAACACACTAGGCTTCCCTGTCCTTCACTATCTCCCAGAGTTTGCTCAAATCCATGTCCGTTGAGTTGATGATGCTATCCAACCATCTCATCCTCTGCCACCCCCTTATTCTTTTGCCTTCAGTCTTTCCCTGCATCAGGGTCTTTTCCAATAAGTTGACTCTTCACATCAGGTGGCCAAAGTATTGGAGCTTCAGCTTCAGCAACAGTCCTCCCAATGAATATTCAGGATTTATTTCCTTTAGGATTGACTGGTTTGATCTCCTTGCAGTTCAAGGGACTCTCAGGAGTCTTCTCCAGCACAAAAGTTCAAAAGTATCAATTCTTCAGCACTCAGCCTTCTTTGTAGTCCATCCATACATGACTACTGGAAAAACTACCTACAGCTTTGGCTATACAGACTTTGTTAGCCAAATGATGTCTCTGCTTTTTAACATGTTGTCTAGATTGGTCATAGTTTTTCTTCTAAGGAGCAAGCATCTTTTAATTTCATAGCTGCAGTCACCAGCCACAGTGATTTGGAGCCCAAGAAAATAGAATTTGTTACTCTTTCCTTTTTTTCCCCTTCTATTTCCCATTAAGTGATGGGAGTGGATGTCTTGATCTTAGTTTTTTTTAAAATGTTGAGTTGTAAGCTAACTTTTTTCACCCTCCTCTTTCATCCTCACAAAGATGCTCTTTAGTTTCTCTTCACTTTCTGTGATTAGAGTGGTATTATCTGCATATCTGAGGTTGTTGATATTTCTCCTGACAATCTTGATTCCAGCTTGTGATTCATCCAGCCCAGCATTTTACATGACATACTCCATATAGAAGTTAAATAAGCAGGGTGACAATATACAGTATTAATATACTCCTTTCCCAATTTGGAACCAGTCTGTTGTTCCTTGTCTGGTTCTAACTGTTGCTTCTTGATCCTAATATAAGAACTAAAACTATAACTCTTAGAAGAAAGTTCAGTTCAGTTCAGTCACTCAGTCGTGTCCGACTCTGTGACCCCATGAATCACAGCACACCAGGCCTCCCTGTCCATCACCAACTCCCGGATTTTACTCAAACTCATGCCCATCGTGTCGGTGATGCCATCCAGCCATCTCATCCTCTGTCGTCCCCTTCTCCTCCTGCCCCCAATCCCTCCCAGCATCAGGGTCTTTTCCAATGAGTCAACTCTTCTCATGAGGTGGCCAAAATATTGGAGTTTCAGCTTCAGCATCAGTCCTTCCAATGAACACCCAGGACTTACCTCCTTCAGGATGGACTGGTTGGATCTCCTTGCAGTCCAAGGGACTCTCAACAGTCTTCTCCAACACCATAGTTCAAAGGCATCAATTTTTTGGCACTCAGCTTTCTTCACGGTCCAACTCTCACATCCATACATGACCACTGGAAAAACCATAGCCTTGACCAGACGGACCTTTGTTGGCAAAGTAGTGTCTCTGCTTTTTAATATGCTATCTAGGTCGGTCATAACTTTCCTTCCAAGGAGTAAGCATCTTTTAATTTCATGGCTGCAATGACCATCTGCAGTGATTTAGGAGCCCAAAAAAATAAAGTCTGACACTGTTTCCACTGTCTCCCCATCTATTTCCTATGAGGTGATGGGACCAGGTGCCATGATCTTAGTTTTCTGAATGTTAAGCTTTAAGCCAACTTTTTCACTCTCCTCTTTCTCTTTCATCATAGGACTAAATCTCTGACCTTGGGCTAGGCAAAGTTCTTAGATTAGACAACAAAAGCACAAGCAATAAAGGAAAAATTAGATAAACTGGATTTTATCATAACTAAAATCTTTTGTGTTTAAAAGGACACCATCCAGAGAGTAAAAGGACTGTCCACAGAATGAAAGAAAGTATTTTCAAATCATATCCAGTAGGAGTCAAGTATCTGTAATATATGAAGAATTTACAAGTCAATAGTAAAAATAGCCTGATTTTAAAATAGGCAAATAATTTGCATAGACATCTCTCCAAAGTTATATAAAATGGCCAACACACATGAAAAGATGCTCAACATCATTAATCATTAGAATTTGTATCCTACTGTTGTGTGAAAATTGTATAAATCTTAATTATGTTGAATTGGTTCACAGAGCTTTTCAGGTCTATTATATCCTTTTACTTCTCTGTATATTCATTCTATTAATTTTCACGAGTTCGATATTGAAATTCCAACTAAAATCTTAATTTATCTACTTTAAAAAAATGTAATATATAGTGGAACTATATGTAGCCTTGTTCTGTATTTTTCAAGTCTCCTGTAAATGTGTTATCATACTTCGTAATTAAAAAAATAAAAATTAAAAAAAGAAATGCAAATCAAAACCTTATTATCAAGAAGTCAGATGATAACAAGTGTTGATGAGGATATGGAGGAATTAAAACCTACATACATAGCTGGTGGAAATGTACAATGACACAACCACTCTGGAAACAGTTTAGAAATTCCTGAAATGATTAACCATGGAGTTACCAAATGACTCAGAAATTTGGCTCCTAAGTATAAACACAAGAGAACTGAAAATATATGCCAGCCTAAAAACTGGTGCATGAATATTCATAGAAGCATTATACATAACAGCTAAAAAGTAGGAAAACCCAATGTCAATCAACCAATGAATAGATTTTTTAAAGTGATATATTCATACTGAAAGTGAAAGTATTAGTCAGTTGCCCAGTCATGTCCGACTCCTTGAAACCCTGTGGACTGTAGCCCACCAGCCTGCTCTGTTGATGGAACTCTCCAGGCAAGAATACTGGAGTGGGTTGCCATTTCCTTCTCCAGGGGATCTTCCTGACCCAGGGATCGACCCAGGGCCTCCTGCACTGCAGGCAGATTCTTTACCGTCTGAGCCACCATAAAAGGAATACAGTACTGATACATCTGCAACATAAATGAATCCTGAAAACACAACACTAAGAGGCCAGTCACAGTAGACACACCTGGGATGGTTCTATATACATGAAATGCTTAATATATAAGATAGATAAATCTGTAGATTAGTGGTTGTCAGGGTCTGAGGAGGGGAGAGGAAAGTGTCTGCTCATGGGTACAGGGCTTCTTTGTGGAGGAAGGTAGTTATGTACTAAAGCAATGGTGATGGTACACTGGCACAATTTTGTGAGTATACTAAAAACTGCTAAAGGTATACTTAGAATGGGGGGAAATTCGTGGTATAGCAAATACATCTCAATAAAGCTATTACTAAACAAAAAATATAACTAAAAACCCCATTGTGTAGAAAAGGGAAAACAGATGAAAAAAAATCACTGAACTGAAGAAATGCACTATTTCCATAGTTTTTGTCTCAATGTACATAAATACACATTTGCTGAAAATACTATTGCTCAGCATGATGAAGATAGGGTTTTAAACATTCAGGACAAGTAGGTGAAAACAATTAGATAATCTGTGATTTTTTTTCTTGTAACTGATAGAAGCATAAATATAATTAATATCATACATGTAAGTGAACCTATTCATGGAATCCAAAGGTATTGTTTGCTTTGGTCTTTAGGTGGGAGTGGGGGCAGTTAGCATGAGCAGAGTTTTTGGACATATGACCATATTAGCACAACATTGAGAAATAAATTATTTTGCATTGAGAACATTCTTGAAAAGTTTGATGTGCAAATGTCAAAATTAGTCAGCATAACTACAAGCAGTGCTGTTGCCATGCTGCTCTTAAGCAGGCATTTTGTGTGAAACAATTCGATGGAGGCCTCTTTCATTATGGAAACATAATTTAAGTTTGTTGTGTCATTCACCAAGAATCTCTTTGTTGCTAAAACATTAAAAAGAGAACACATGATGACTACAGTAATTAACTCTGTGTACTAGATTCCCACCCTGGCTTAACCCAGACATTTCAGTACACAATGTATTGGCAGCACAATATGGCGGGCTGCAGCACTGCACAGAAGTTATGTAACTAACTAGTGTCTTAATACGAATGGAATTTTTTTAACTGTGAGGGGGGGGCGGAAATGCACTGCTCACGTCCTCTGAAGGAAGGTGTCTACCTCTGCTCACTAATTAAAATTGGATTAAGCCTTGGCATTTTTCTTTGTCAAGATAATATCTCCAAAATGATTTTGAAGGGCATTCACAAGTACTGTAGTTCCTCCAATGTGTGATTTGATTTTTTCATTCTAGACAGAATGTGTCTTTGGGAAATTTATTTGACAAGAAATAACTTTGAAAAAAAGAAATAACTTGACTCGCTTTCCTACACAAAAATCAGCTTTCTAGTAATGAAAGTGAAGATCTGAAATTCATTAATTTGTTCATGTATATTTATATCACATTAGATGTTTCTCTTCATAGTTCAATAAAAATAAAGTTTGCTAATACTTAAGGCAGATTATTTTTTCTACTGGGCTTGTTTCATTCAATTGTGTTACTTCCCTCACTCCTGTAGGCGTTTTTATCCCTTTTTTTCTGTGCTGTTTAGACATATACAAACATTTATACACTTGTACAGTTTTTTTTCCCACAAATAATAGGTTATACTTTAAGTATTAACTATTCAATTTGCTCTTTTTCACAAAATAGTACATTATTAACACCCCTCAAGGTGAATAGACATCAGTTCAAATCACTCTAATAGTTTTACAACATTTTATTGTATGAATATGCTAAATACATTTTATTGAGCTGTATGGCTTTTGATAGACATTCCATTTGCTCTCAGTACTTTGCTTCCAAAAATCAATATTATGCATAAATTTCTATATACTGGTACTTTAATTTCTTTAGGATGGAATCTCACATGGGAATGGCTAGGTCAAAATTTTGCATGTGTCTGCTTAGAGGTATATTTAGCTACCAGTAACAGAAATCCTACTAACAAAGGCTTAAACAAATAAGGGTTTTTCTTCCATAACAAGGGTCTGGAGGTAAGTAACTGTAGGTATTGCTTGAGAAACCCAAGCTCTTATACGTTTTTCTGCTCTGATATCCTTAGTGTGAACAAAAAGAACAGAGTATTGCTCATTATCCAGTTATACAAAGGGTTAAGTTGCAACCCACTGTAGTCACCCACCTAGAGTGAGCTTTCAGGGAAATTCAGGATGGAGAAAACAGGATAAAGCATTCCGTGAAAAAAGCTGTGGATGCTGGATAGGCAAGTAACAGTGTCTGCCATCAGTTCAGTTCAGTCGCTCAGCCATGTCCAACTCTTTGCAACCCCATGGACTGCAGCATGCCAGTCCTTCACCAACTCCCAGAGCTTGCTCAAGCTCACATCCATCGAGTCGGTGATGCCATCCAACCATCTCGTCCTCTGTCATTTCCTTCTCTTGCATTCAATCTTTCCCAACATCAGGGTCTTTTCCAATGAGTCAGTTCTTCGTATCAGGTGGCCAAAGGAACTTAGCGGACTACAGTCCACAGGGTCACACAGAGTCAGACACAACTGAGTGACTTAGCACACAGCAGGCTTGCTAGGATTGGTTCTAAATAAATTATAATAATTCACATATCTATCTTTAGATTGAGTGCCTATTTTTTGCATCCTTATCACCTCTATATATTGTAAAAAAAAAAAAAGCATTTCTCATTTTTACTGATCTAATTGATCTAAGTTGGACTTGGCCCACAGTGGCTTGAAGTAGGATTTGGGTTCCTGGCCAGGGATTGAAGTCAGGCCGCAGCAGAGAGAGTGCTGAGTTCTGGACACAGTGGCCAGTGACAAGGCCTTGGCCTATACAGCTTTGCAGAAAATGAATATCCACAAAGAAATGGAAAATAGTGAAACAAGTGTTTATTAGGAGGGAAAAGAGTACTTGTGGACAGACACAGGCAGGCTCAGAGAGAGAGCTGCACCTGGTGGTAATTCGAACAGCTTTTATGGAGCTTTTGAGTTCCTTTGGCCAATCATCTTGCTTTGCCTGGTTCTGAGTCTGTAGTTGGTATATCTCAGAAAGCTCCCATGTTGTGCGCTCCCATCTCTTAGCCAAGCTGGATTGCAGTCAAGAGACCTGTGGGTAACTTGACATTACTCCACTTTGGACCTCCAAGGAGCTTTATCATAGGGAAGCTTTCATTGAATTTAAGAATGAGAAATATGTGATCTCTTCTCTTTTATCTTGGGAGGGTCCAGCCTCCTCTCTTGCTCCTGCTATTTTGGAGTTTCTGTCTACTGGGAACAAATTCCAGCTGCTCACCCTGGGGCCCATCTATCTCCTGCCTCATAATATGTGAAAAAGTGTATCAGTGATGTTTTAACTTACATTTTCTGACAATTAATGACATTGAACATCTTGTTATATGATAATTGGCCATTTAGAGTTTCTCTTCTTTGAATTATTATTCAAATTCTTTATTCATTTTTAATCAGCTCTTTTTCTTTTCCTTATAATTTGAATCTTTTTGTGTGTTAGTAACTATTTTCTGTCATTTGTATTATAAATGTTTTCCCAAAGTGTTTATCTCTTGACCTTATGGTGTATTGTGCTGTTTTAGGGTTTCCCAGGTGGTTCAATGGGTAAAGAATCCACCTGCAATACAGGAGATGAAGGTTTGATCACTTGGGTCAAGATCTCCTGGAGGAGGGCATGTCAACCCACTCCAGTATTTTTGCCTAGAGAATCCCATGGACAGAGGAACCTGGTGGGCTACGGGTTGCAAAGAGTCAGACACAAAGCAAATGAGCACACACGCATACAGCATTAAAAATATTATGTATGTGGTCAATTTTGTCTATTTTTTCCTTCATTGCTTCTGGGTTTCTTGTCTTGCTTAGGAAAGTCTTCTTTTTCTCCTTCATTGAATTAGAATCATTCCAGAGCTTTGAGAGCTGTTCATTTCAAATTCAAAGCAAAAATAACAAGATGTTCAAACAACTTTGGGGAAAGAGAAACAGAGAGAACTATAGCTCAGTCTCATTTATAGATGAACGTTGAAAAATTCTAAATAAAATTTTAGATTTTTTAACTTGAAGTCCATTTAAAGAAAAAATACCACAACCAATAGGGTTGTAGGGCAACAAAATTTGCAACCCCAAAATGTCTCTTTGTCATGAAGATTATTTCAAGCTGAAGACAATCAAGGCCAAAAAACTCAAGAAGAAACTTTGATCTTCCTTCTAACTGCCTGAAAAATGTAGATAGAGGAGCTTTCTAGGAAGGAAGCCATCACCATAGAAAACTATAGTTTGAACCAGGTGTGTAGGCAGGGAGGAACCGCAAAGTTTATTAATTAAGATTCTGTGTCCCATTGTCTCTGCATGGCCCATCAACCATTTATTTATCAAGCACTTACTTTTTCATCTCAATGTGAATGGCCTTTGCTTTTGAAGCCCCAAACCACTATCCCTTTTGTCTTTAGCTGAAGATGGTACATATGGTGAGAGCTTCAGCCATTTCAGTGAGTTGCTCGGTTTTCCGGATCTCTTCCACGTATAACCCACCTGTCAACACAGAAGATGTAAGAAATGTGGGTGTGAACCCTGGGTTGAGAAGATCCCTTGGACAAGAAAATGGCAACCCACTCCAGTATTCTTTGTCTGGAAAATTCCATGGACAGAGGAGCCTGGTGGGCTACAGTCCATGGGGTCACAAAAAGTTGAACACGACTGAGTACCCCATGTATACATGTTATTAAATTTTGTGTGATTTTCTCTTGTTCCCCTGTCTCTTGTCAATTTAATTCTTAGACCAGCCAGAAGAACCTAGAAGAGTAGAAGAAACTGTCTTCCTCCCCGAAGGAGCATATCCCAGTACTACAAAGATAAGGGATAGCTAAAAATACACTATGGGGCTTCCCTGGTAAAGAATACACCTGCCAGTGCAGGAGACACAGGTTCGATCCCTGACGTGGGAAAATCTCCTGGAGAAGGAAATGACAACCCACTCCACTATTCTTGCCTGGAAATCCCATGGGCAGAGGAGCCTGGAAGGCTATAGTCCATGAGATCACAAAAGAGTCAGACATGACTTGTGAGTCACCCAGCCCCCCATTTTGCATAATGTACGAAATATAAGCTAAATGAGCAGGGTGACAATATACAGCTTTGATATACTACTTTCCCAATTTTGAATCGTCCATTGTTTCATGTTCAGTTCTAACTATTGCTTCTTGTCCTTAATTAGAAATATAAATATTTTTAAAAGAAGAAATATTACAAGTGGTTAAACTGTACACTTAGAAAAACATAGCAAAGCAACTAAAAACTCAATTGAAATTAATTTAAAGAATTCAGTTCACAAAAACAAACAAATGGGACCTAATTAAACTTAAAAGCTTTTGCACAACGAAGGAAACTATAAGCAGGGTGAAAAGACAGTCCTGAGATTGGGAGAAAATAATAGCAAATGAAGCAACAAAGGATTAATCTAAAAAATATACAAGCAACTACTGCAGCTCAATTCCAGAAAAATAAATGACCCAATCAAAAAATGGGCCAAAGAACTAAACAGACATTTCTCCAAAGAAGACATACAGATGGCTAACAAACACATGAAAAGATGCTCAACATCACTCATTATCAGAGAAATGCAAATCAAAACCACAACGAGGTACCATTACACGCCAGTCAGGATGGCTGCTATCCAAAAGTCTACAAGCAATAAATGCTGAAGAGGGTGTGGAGAAAAGGGAACCCTCTTACACTGTTGGTGGGAATGCAAACTAGTACAGCCACTATGGAGAACAGTATGGAGATTCCTTAAAAAACTGGAAATAGAACTGCCATATGACCCAGCAATCCCACTTCTGGGCATACACACTGAGGAAACTAGATCTGAAAGAGACACATGCACCCCAATGTTCATTGCAGCACTGTTTATCATAGCCAGGACATGGAAGCAACCTAGATGCCCATCAGCAGACGAATGGATAAGGAAGTTATGGTAATATACACAATGGAATATTACTCGGCCATTAAAAAGAATTCATTTGAATCAGTTCTAATGAGATGGATGAAACTGGAGCCCATTATACAGAGTGAAGTAAGCCAGAAAGATAAAGAACATTACAGCATACTAACACATATATATGGGATTTAGAAAGATGGTAATGATAACCCTATATGCAAAACAGAAAAAGAGACACAGATGTACAGAACAGACTTTGGGACTCTGTGGGAGAAGGTGAGGGTGGGATGTTCAGAAAAAACAGCATTGAAACAAGTATACCATCAAGGGTGAAACAGATCACCAGCCCAGGTTGGGTGCATGAGACAAGTGCTCAGGGCTGGTGCACTGATCCCCAGAGGGATAGGATGGAGAGGGAGGTGGGAGGGGGGATTGGGAAGGGGAACACATGTAAATCCATGGCTGATTCATGTCAATGTATGACAAAAACCACTACAATATTGTAAAGTAATTAGCCTCCAACTAATTAAAAAAAATGAGAAAAAAAAGAATTTAGTTCATTGACCAAATGTAAGCTTTATAAAAACTGGTAACATTTCAGCTCTCAGCTTGTGTCCTTTCCTTGGGAAGCTCTCCTTCAGCCCTCCTGACCTACTGGAGGTGTTATGTTTTGGTTGTTTGTTGTATGTTCTCATGGGCCTCCGTTTCCTCATTATTAAAACTCAGAGAGTTTTCATGAAGCTTAAATAAGTTAATACATAAAAACCCTTAGCCCAAAGACTGGCACATAGCAAATGCTCAATAAATAACTATCGTATTCATTATTTAGCAGTACAAACAATCTGCACCGCACATCAGTTTGTTTGGTTGGTTTCACCCTCATCGATCCCTGGGAATCGTGTTACATGCACACAAAGCAAGATCTCAGCGTAGGTGTGTTGTGAAGGATCTTTGAAGCTGGTTCCCTCTCCCATGTCAGGTGTCCGTCAAGGGAACATGGTAGAGACGAGGGGAGCCAAGTGTTCACTGGGGAACTGGGCCAGCCAGGTTTCATCATGCCAGCTGCCTGGGAAATGCATTCAGACCTGTGCCCAGCTGCTCAGCCGTCATTGCACAAGGCACAGGAACGCACCCTCGGGGAGACTCACACAACAGAACAGGCACAGTGTCTCTGCCCGGGCCCCCCACCCCTGAACCAGAGGGCAGTGGAGGTGACAGACACAAAGATGAGACTCAGAGGCCGTGTGACCACCTGACTCTCAGGGACTCCTGCAGGCCCTCCTTGCTCACACCTCTTCCAGCCCGCCCCAGGGCACCTGCCCGGGAGGGGACAGCTAGAGGACCTCACGTGCTGACTAACTGTGGGAAACTGCTGCTCAGCAAGTGCTTTTTAAACCATTTTTTAAAATTGCAGTAGAGTTAATTTGCAATGTTGGGTTAGCTTCAAGTGTACAGCAAAGTGACTCAGTTTTATATATATATATTTTTTTTTTCCAGATTCTTTTCCCTTATAGGTTTTTACAAGATACTGAACATAGTTTCTTGTGCTATACAGTAGATCCTTGTTGTTTATCTATTTGCTACATAATACTGTGTATATGTTAATCCAAAACTTCTAATTTATCTCTCCCTGTCCTTACACACCCTATCCCCTTTAGAATCCATAAGTATGTTTTCTGTGTCTATGAGTCTATTTTTGTTTTGTAAATACATCTATCTGTATTTTTTTAGTTTCCACTTATAAGTGATATTTGTCTTCCTCTGACTTATTTCACTAAATATGATAATCTCTAGGTCCATTCGTATTGCTGCAAACAGCATTAGTTCATTCTTTTTTTGACTGAGTTAATATCCCACTGTATATATGTGCCATATTTTCTTGGTCCATTCATCTGTTGATGGACATTTAGGTTGCTTCTATGTCTTAGTTGTTATACATAGTGCTACTATGAATACTATGGGATACTATGTACTATGGGGCACATGTATCTTTTCAAATTAGAGTTTTCTCTGAATATATGCCCAGGAGTGGGATTTCTGGATCATATGGTAATTCTGCTTTTATCTTTTTAAGAAACCTCTATATTTTTCTCTATAGTGACTGTACCAATTTACATTCCTACCCATAGTATAGTGGGTGTGGAGAACATACCCTGTCCAGCATTCTTTATTTGTGGACTTTTTAATGCTGGCCATTCTGACTGGTGTGAGTTGATATCTCATTGTAGTTTTGGTTTGTGTTTCTCTAATAATTAGCGATATTGAACATCTTTTCATGTGCCTGCTGGCCGTCTGTCAGTGAGTACTTTGATTGACCAGGCATGGATTTGCTGGTACCCTTTCTTCCACTCTTAACCTGGCAATCTGAGAGTAACATTAGCAGAATTAACATGTAGACACTTCCCACCCACTCCCAGAGCCCCTAAGGAGCCCAGAAGCCCATGCAATTTACACCCAGGATGTTTATTTAGTTAAACTTTCATAGAAGGAATCCCCCTTTGGCGTTTAAATTCCACTTAAAGATCTCCAGTGACTGGCTTAGTCTTGGTCCTCTCCTTAGATTTCTCTATCTGCCAGATTTTATTCTTTCCTATCACCCCCCACTTTGCTCCCAAGCATGGGATGCAGGCATACTACAGCAGTAGCATGACAAGTGACACGTGTAGTGAACACAGCAACCAGCCAAGATTCAAGTTTTTTTTTTTCCTTTTTCTGACAGAATATTTGGGGTTACATGAGACACGGCCTTGGTAATAGATTTAAATTCAGTTTAATTCAGCTCAGTCTCTCAGTCATGCCCAACTCTTTGTGACCCCGTGGACAGAAGCATGCCAGGCTTCCCTGTCCATTACCAACTCCCAGAGGTTGCTCAAACTCATGTCCATCGAGTCGGTGATGCCATCAAACCATCTTGTCCTCCGTCATCCCTTTCTCCTCCTGCCTTCAATCTTTCCCAGCATCAGGGTCTTTTCCAATGAGTCAGTTCTTTGCATCAGGTGGCCAAAGTATTGGAGTTTCAGTTTCAGCATCAGTCCTTCCAATGAATACTCAGGACTGATTTCCTTTAGGATTAACTGGTTTGAATTCCTGGACGTTCAAGGGACTCACAAGAGTGTTCTGCAACACCGCAGTTTAAAAGCATCAATTCTTTAGCATTCAGCTTTCTTTATGGTTCAACTCTCACACTCATACATGATTACTGGAAAAACCGTAGCTTTGACTAGATGAACCTTTGTCGGCAAAGTAATGTCTTTGCTCTTTAATATACTGTCTAGGTTGGTCATAACTTTTCATAGATTTAAGTTATTGCCATTCATAGATTTAAATTATTTATAGATTTAAATTGTAGATTTAATAGATTTAAATTATTCCCATTGAAAAGTAAGTTTGCCAAAAGATTTAATGATGCTCACAATCTAAAGTCAGGAAGGAAGTCTGCAAGAGAAAAAGAAAAAAAAAAACTATAAAAGAAAAGATTAAAAATTAGTGTTTCTAGTGTTTCTTTATACAGCAGAGTTGTGAGTGGTTTTCTTTTTCAGGCTTTTCTTTCCTATAGTGTGCTTTTTAAGCTCATTTTCATGTTTACCACCCAGACAAGAATTCAGCATCTCTCCCTCAAAAGCCCAAGCTCCTGCCTCTATCTCTCCCACCCACTTTTCACTCTTAACCCCAAATGCCTCTGTCCCTAGGTTCTGCTTCAAGATGTTTCTGCCTAAACGCACATGCTCACCACACAACAGGATGTATCCCTCACACACACACATTTTAAAATCAGATTTCAGGTTTCTCTTGAGAGATCAGCAGACCTATCATATGGCTCCAGGATTTTCATGTGGCAACAATCACTTGATTCCACTGACACATTTCATCTTTAGATGGGCACTCTTTCCAGTCCACTGTATTTCCCTAGACTATGTCTCCCCACCAACCTGGAGGCTGAGTTTACTTTTCAAGAACAAGTCTTCATTTCTCCATTCCCATAAAAACAATGAAAACAAAAGATCCGTCTGCACTAAGAAAAATTAAAGAGAGCATCTTTCTTCATGAAATAAAGGCTATTTCTACATGTTTAATAAGCAAACACCAGCCTGTGCATTCATTTAAATCACCTGCCTGCCCTCTGACCCAGATGATAGCCAAGATGCCTTTCCAGCCTATGATTTCCGGATGTGCTGGGCACTGGCATAAAATAAGAGTATAAGAGAGCCTCTCTAACAGACTGGTGGTGCCGAGGGGGAGGCGGTTGGGAGAGGAATGGAGTAGAAGGTTGGGGTTAGCAGATGTGAGCCTTTATATGCATGCGTGCATGCTCTGTCATATCCGACTCTGCTCCCCCAAGGACTGTAGCCTGCCAGGCTCCTCTGTCCATGGGATTTCCCCGGCAAGAATACTGGAGTGGGTTGCCATTTCCTCTTCTGGGAATTTTCCCAACCCAGGGATCAAACCTGCATCTCCTGCTTGGCAGGTGGATTTTTTTACCACTGCGCCACCTGGGAAGCCCGAGCTTTTATATACAGAATGGATAAACAACAAGGTCCTGCTGTATAGCACAGAGAATCATATTCAATATTCTATGATAAGCCATAACAGGAAACAATACTTTAAAAAAGAATGTATACACACACACACACACACACACACACACACACACACACACACACATATATATATATAACTGAATCAGTTGGCTGTACAGCATAAATTAACACAACATTGTAAACCAACTAAACTTCAATTTAAAAAGAATGGAGGAACACACACCAAAAAAAAAAGAAAGAAAGAAACTAAAGCCTTATAAATTCTAATTTGTGCATGGTTCACTCAGTGGCCTTTTCTTTATGCTTCTGGATAGCATATCACAATGTTCCTGTATCACATCAGTACATGTCACCTCTGTACTGGATTCACCTCCTTGAAAACAAAGACTGTGCCTTTTTGTCTGGTCACCACAGCACCTAGAATAGTGCCAAACAGGTACTAGGTACTTAAGATAATATTTGCTGAATAAATGAACAATGCTTAAATATTAAAAAAAAAGACGGGGGTCTCTCTGACCCCTGTCCTGGCCCCTGCCCCCCACATCTGCATCAGGCCAGGCTACAGAGTCAGTATTCAATAATACATCCTGCAGTCTGCAAGCCTGACCTTGGGAAAATCAGGAAAATAAACAGTGCCCACAGTAACCCCAGGACCCAAGCCAGGAAACAGTCATCCCATTGGACTGTGTCTTACCTAAATAATACTCTGGGCTGCAAGTAACTGAAGATCCAACTAAAGGAAACTTAAATAAATGTGGGAGTTTGGGGCGGGTAGTTTCCAGAGTTAGTTAATTCACAGGCTTATGACCTTAAAGAACCCAAAGGCTTTCCACCTTTCCACCAACCTCAGCATGTTGACAATATCCCTCCTCACAGTTGCAAGCTGGCTGCTGTGGTTTCAGGAATCACATACATGTATGGTAACAACTGTGAGGAAGAGAAGCTTTTCTTCCCATATATTTATTCTCATGAGGGACGGAAACCTTTACCAGAAGCCTTCCCAGACATCTTCCCCTAAGGTCCTAGTGGCCTAATCCAATGGCTGAAAGGGGAATCACTGTGACTTGTATGAACCAATCAAGATTTCCCATCTGTGGCTGGAGTCAGAAGTAGCTTGCCTGAGCACATGAGAATATGAAACACGGCAGCAAGAAAGAATGAGGGAGGGCTTGGGAGGAGTAGGTGATGCCTCCGTTTTCTAGCTTGGACTCTGTAATTCTGTACACAGGAAAGAGAAATCAGGGGTTCCCAGGGCCTTGACTGTACCTTCCTCTTACTGCATTGCTCACTAATGCTTTGGGTACAAGAGGATACCTTCTGGGGAACAGGGAAAAGAGCCCAGGAATGAGATCGGAGCCAAGCTCGCTGCAATGAGGCAGCAGCAGAGAGAGCACAGGGGAGGCCGACCTCTGGGTTGTACTCGATCACAGAAAACTCCCTGAATGCATAACACTGGCTCAGGTCCCAAGGGAAGAAGGGACCCCTCAGCTGCTGAGCTGGGCTGCTGCCGTGTTAACTCTGGTGCCTGAGTCAGCATCCTGGCAGAGGACGTAACTTGTAAACGAGCCATCTTAGTGCTGAAAGCACATGCAGCTGGAGAGGAGGGAGGGACACTTTCAAATACCACGGCGACTGTGGGTTGGAAAGAGCCCCAAACTTTTAATTAAATGAGATCAGATTGATCTAAACACTGTATCTTAAATTTCTCTAACTTAAAAGAAAGGAACATAGAGCTATTTGGAAGATCATGCTCTGTGATTTGAAGTGTAGGAGGAACTGCATTAAAATTATCTCCAATTGAGTTGAAATGTCTCTAAGAATAGAATATTCAGAAAGACCTTCCTCACACTGAATAAAGCCTGCCTCTGGGAACTGAAGCTGGTTCCCAGCAGAAGGAGTACATATCAGCTACCAAAAGACCTACCATTCAGAAATGGTGAGTCCGGGCTTCCCCGGTGGTTCAGTGGTAAAGAATCTTGACTGCCGATACAGGGGACATGGGTTCGGTCCCTGGTCCAGGAAGATCCCACATGTTGCGGAGCAACTAAGCCCATTGCAAACAACCACTGAGCCCCAGTGCCACAACTACTGAGACTGTGCCCTAGAGCTGTGCTCCACAACAAGAAAAGCCACTGCAATGAGAATCTCATGCACCACAACTATTAATAGAGAGTAGACCCTGCTCACCGCAACTAGAGAAAAAACCGTGCAGCAACAAAAAGCCAGTGAAGCCAAAAATAAATTAATTAATTAAATTGTTAAAAAAAAGAAATGGTGAGTCCTTCCAACTGTCCCTTCCCATTTCTATTCTCCAGCCCAAACAGTCTTTATTTACTTTTTTAAACTCACTCCTTTAATCATTTTTGCTCATTTCTGTGGCTTGTTTCCTGTTCCTCATTTGTAGCACCTCCAAATCGCTTCAGCAGGCAGTCAGGAACCCAAGCCATGCACAGTACAATGAGGAAGCTGCCAAGAATTTTTCTGCCATTCTGAATTTCTTTTCCCTGAAAAATAGGCAAAGGATATAAGCGGGCACACCGCTGGAGATGAAATATAAGTTGTCAATAACATAGACCCAATTTCATCAATAAAGTCATACAAATCAAAATAACAATAGAGCAGGTTTCATCTATCAGATAAGCAAAGATAAAAATGATTCTTGGAACTTCCTTGGCCATCCATTGGTTAAGACTCTGCACTTCCACTGCGAGGGGGCACAGGTTCCACCCCTTGTCAGAGAACACTGCATGCTGTGTGGTGCTGCTAGAAAAGACAGATAAATGAATAAAAATTATTCTTAACATTCAGTATTGAGAAATTTTTCAAATTCTACTGATACGAATATAATTTGGAGCAAACTTTATGAGGGTAGGGCATAACTTGCCAGTTGTATGTAATTTTAAAAATTTTATTTTTTTTATTTTTGGCTGTGCTGGGTCTCTGTTGCTGCTTGACAGCTTCCTCCAGTTGCAGAGAGCGGGACTACTCTCTAATTGCGGCACTCGGACTTCTCATTATGGTGGCTTCTCTTCTTGTGGAGCACAGGCTTTAGGCATGTGGGCTCAGTAGTTGCAGCTTGCAGACTTGAGAGCTCAGTAGTTTTGGCACACAGGCTTAGCTCTGCAGCATGTGGTATCTTCCTGGACCAGGGATTAAACTAGTGTTTTCTGTATCAAAAGGCAAATTCTTAACCATTGGACCACCAGAGAAGCCCTTGTATGTAATTTTAAGAGTAATCACTATCACCCATCTGAATCCCACTTTTGTAAATTTATCCTTCAGAAATATTAGCACTAATGTGTAAAGATCCATGAAAAGTCAGCAGTTTTGTTCATAGTAGGAAAAAAAATGGAAACTGAACATTCAGTAATCAGATCAGTTCAGTTACTCAGTCACATCTGACTCTTCGCGACATCATGGACTGCAGCATGCCAGGCCTCCCTGTCCATCACCAACTCCCAGAGTTTACTCAAACTCATGTTCATTGAGTCGGTGATGCCATCCAGCCATCTCATTCTCTGTCATCCCCTTCTCCTCTTGCCTTCAATCTTTCCCAGCATCAGGGTCTTTTCCAGTGAGTCAGTTCTTCCCATCAGGCGCCCAAAGTATTGGAGTATCAGCTTCAACATCAGTCCTTCCAATAAATATTCAGGACTGATTTCCTTTAGGATGGACTGGTTTGAACTCCTTGCAGTCCAAAGGACTCTCAAGAGTCTTCTCCAACACCACAATTCAAAAGCATCAATTCTTCAGCTCTCAGCTTTCTTTGTAATAGAGACTGGTTAAATAAGTCATGATAAGACATACAATGGATTCCTATGCAGCCATTTAAAAGAACGATCCCAGGATGGATTGGGAGTTTGGGACTAGCAGATGCAAACTATTACATATAGAATGCATGAACAATAAGGTCCCACTGTATAGCACAAGGAACTATATTTTACATCTTGTGATTAAACCATAATGGAAAAGAATATGTAAAAGAATATATATATATATATATATACACATAACTGAATCACTTTGCTGTATAGCAGAAATTAACACAACTTTGTAAATCACCTATACTTCAACAAAATAATTTTTTTAAAAAAAGACGATGCAGATTCTAATCTACAGAGTTGAATGCTGTCTGTTAAATGAAAACAAACAAATTTTAAAATTATAAGTAAAGCATGGGTCCATTTTTAATCATCTGTGCATATGCAGAGCTATAGAGATATGTACTTGTGTACACGTAGGGAAAAAAAACACTGTAAAAGTGGTTTTTTAAAATGAGTCCCAAGTACCAGCAGCTTCAGCATCACTAGGGAATTCATTAGAAATGCTAATTCTCAGGCCCCTTCCCAGACAAGCTGAGTCAGTCTCCAGGGGTGAGGCCCAGTAATTTGATTTACAAGCCCTCCACGTAAATCTGATGCTCACTGAAATTTGAGAGCTACTGTTCTAGAAAGAGCATTTATCCAGAGGTGCAGACAGAAGAGACCTAGCTTAGGGGGAAATTTCTACTTGTTTATTCACTTCTGTACTGTTGAGAAGTGTAATTATGTTAATAAAGAATGCTCCTCAAAGTCATGTACACATCTTACTAGGCTGTGCTAGCTTATCAGTTGAATCGACTTCTATGCTCTACTTGAAGAAAATCCAACATGGAAAAATCCAGATTCCTCTGTACAGCAGAAATCAACACAACGTTGTACATCAACTACGCTTCAAAAAATTTTTTTTAAAAATTCAGATTCATGACACCAATAACACTGGGAAATTACTGAATGGCTTCCAACATCACCAGAGTAAAGTAAAATGTATGCACACATTAGGAATTGAACTTGGGGCTCTGCTATGTTAGCTGAGGGGCTCAGTCTCTGGGCCTTGGTTCTGCCTCTGTAGCTGATGATGACAACAGCCACCCTGTCTCATCAGATCACAGGGAGGAGCAGGTGACACGTGGAAAGCCCACTACTCATTGTCAGATTTTAGTATCATGATTTCTTAAACACTGAAATGCCCTCAACAACTTGATTGACTCCCTTGGTTTTATAAAAACATCATCATTGCATAAAATCTTCCGAGAATTGTCCTCTTAGTAGAAAGGGTTCTGCCAGAGAGACTTGACACATACCTGCTCAGATCACTTTTCCTACTGAAACCTATAAAACTTGGACGAGCCGGTGAATGTGTGCAAATGATTTCTTTCCGCCATTCCCAAGGCCTCCCGCCCATTCGCCCCAAGCCTGCTTTGTGTGGTGTCTCTTTTACAGTCTGTGAAAGGCCTTCGTCTTGTCTCTCACCTCCCTGTCCTCAGACAACAAAGCCGGCTTTTCTGTTTGCACAAAGTGCTTGTTGCTCTCTTGAGCCATGAGAAAACATGGAGCAGAAGAGTAATAATGTGCTCCTTCTTTCTGCTCCAATAAAAAGTTATGAAACAGAAGCCTGGGGCCAAGGCAGACTCACTGTTGTGTGTTTTGACAAAGAAACAATTTCTGTAAGCACAGTCCCGGGGCAGATGGCAGTAAACTAGCCTGTGGCACAGATCATATAATGGAGAGGCTCCTGTGCTGTTCATGAGATCCTGGTCTCTGGACCCAGTAGGTGCCAGAGCAGCAGACAGGATTCCGACCTTCCATTCAGAAGCCCCTCTCTCCACTCAGCGAAGAGGAGTGGAGGGGGCTGCCCACAGCTGCATGAGACTGAAGGCCCCTGGGGCTGGCCCCAATTCCCAGCCCTTCAAGGATCTCCATCTGGCCACAGGGGCAGCTACTGGGACAAATACAGGCATATTCTCAGTTTTCCCCACTGAGGTACTAAACTGATCGGTCCGAGGAAGAGTCCAGGAATCAGTGTTTTGTTTTCTTTTTTAGCTTCTTCGGTTGTTTCTGATGAGCAGCCAAATTTAGGAAGCTGTTTTAGAGTCATCTCAAATGTTTCCCTGTCTGTGAAATGCTGACTCTCCCAGGCAGAACTGGACTCTCGACCTGCCTTGGCCTTCTCTCATTTTTTACACAGGTTGCCTAAGGGAGACCATGCCAGTATGAGATCAATTACTCTCTTGATATGTCTCTCTTATTCTCCAGAGGTTAGTAGAGATCTGCTTAACTGGGTCCCACTCCAAGCGTTTCTCTTACCAGCCCATGCCCCTGGTGAACTGACTTAAGCATTTGAACATGTTTCCTCAGCTATAAAATGAAAATCATAAATACTGCAAAGAGTAGCTGAGTTGAAAGGGATCAGATAGAGTCAAAGCTATGGTTTTTCCAGTAGTCATGTACGAATGTGAGAGCTGGACAATAAAAAAGGCTGAGCGCCAAAGGATTGATGCCTTCAAACTGTGGTGGTGGAGAAGACTCTTGAGAGTCCCTTGGACTGCAAGGAGATCAAACCAGTCAATCCTAAAGAAAATCAGTCCTGAATATTCATCGAAAGGACTGACAATTAAGCTCCAATAATTTGGCCACCTGATGTGAAGACTTGACTCATTGGAAAAGATCTTATACTGGGAAAGATTGAAGGCAGGAGGAGAAGAGGATGACAGAGGATGAGATGGTTGGATGACATCACTGACACAATGAATATGAGTATGAGCAAACTCCGGGAGATGGTGAAAGACAGGGAAGCCTGGCATGCTGCAGTCCATGGGGTTATAAAGAGTTGGACATGACTGAGTGGCTGAATAACAAATGGGAAAGCAATGGGCACTTACTTTTAAGGCATCGGCTAAAGCTAACATCCTTGTTCATAGGCCTTGGTTCAGAGCTCTCTTCCCAGCTGGTGGTCCTCAGATGGGCTCCTGGCCTTTTAGACACTCCACAGTGAGCAGCATTTTTAGCTGATCTCTAACCATTCTCCTGTGGTGGAGGGGAGAGGGGTGATGAGACCCAGCAGGCAGGACCTTGGATGTATCTGTACCCTGCTTGGACGGAGGAACTCTGCTCTGAGTAGTGTCTTCAGCCCCACAAGAGTTCCTTCAGAGAAAAACATACCTACACTGAAATATATAAAGCCAGGCAGGGATGAGTGTGGGGGTGATATATGTGGAAGGATTGGTCCCCTATGTTCCAGAAACTCTATTTATTATTGGGGACATAAAGAAAATGATAACAGCAAGACTTCTTCACTCGATTTCCAAAAGGCAATCTTTTCCCTTGGCTTGCTCGTCTTGATCCATCACTAAATTTTCCCATGTGATGTCCCCCAAGTCCCTCAGGCTCTTCATATGGCTCTAAAAGCCCTTCAACAGTATTGAGAAGTGTCCCATGTCCAATGTATGTACCATTCCCAACTCCCTTCCACCACAGTACTGCAGGGCCTGAAGTTCAGGAACTTCACATAATTCACATCTCTCCCTCCCTCCTCTTCTTCCCTCCACTCTGATCCCCACACCTTTCCCCTCCTTTGCCAGAAACAGCACTGGATTGAGGGCAGGTGTCCTTGTTCTAGTCCTGGCTCTACAGCTAACCAGTGGTGAGACCTCAGGTCTTTTATTTCAGGATTCTGACCCTCATTGTTCCCAATAGTAAAATGAAGAGGTCCAGATAGACATTGGTCTATATTTCCTCTAGCCTCTGACCTGTCTCTTCTCCATTATGGACATCTATAATAGACTTTGATCTAAAAGTCTAAGTAAGACTTGACCATGCCTACTGACTCAGGACAGAAATGAGGAAATCATGCTAAGGTATCTGCATCTTCCCTGTAGGTGATTTTTAGAAAGAGGGGATATAGCTTGAAGAAATATCAGGATCATACCCCCATTGTTGGGTGAGCTAAGGGTGAGCTTGTTTGATGTTTCCAACTAATAGAGTGGATTTGTCTATTCCTTCTTTCCATTCCATCAGCATTTGCTTTATGTGTTTTGAAGCTCTTTCATTAAATGCATGTACATTTAGAGTTGTTACTGCTGCTACTAAGTTGCTTCAGTCTTGTGCAACTCTTTGCAACCCTGTGGACTATAGCCCAGCAGGGTCCTCTGTCCATGGGTTTCTCCAGGCAAGAATATTGGAGTGGGTTGCCATGCCCTCCCTCCTTCAGGGGATCTTCCTGATCCAGGGATCGAACCTGCATCTCTTACAGTGTGTTCTTTACTACTAGTGATGCCTGGAAAACCCTAAGAGCTGTTGAAAGTGAAAGTGTGAAAATGTTAGTTGCTCAGTCACATCCGACTCATGGCAACCCCATGGACTGTAGCCCCCCATGCTCCTATGTCCATTGGATTCTCCAGGCAAGAATAATGGAGTGGGTTGCCATTTTCTTCTCCAGGGGATCTTCCCAACCCAGGGATCAAACCTGGATCTCCTGCATAGCAGGGGGACACTTTACTATCTGAGTCACCAGAGAAGGCCCTTAGAGTTGTTATGTCTTCTTAATGAACTGACTCCTTTATCACTATGCAGTATCCCTCTTTTTAACAGATAATAAAAAGTCTACTTTTTATTATCTGAAGTCTACTTTTCAGTCTACTTTTCTAGTATTCATATAGCCATTCTACCTTTTAAAAAATTACTGCTTACATGACATATCTCTTTCAACTTTTTTACTTTTAATCTATGTCTTTTTATTTAAAATAGGGTTTTTTGAGGAAACTATAATCAGACCTGCTTTTTTTTTTCCAATCTGAAACTCTCTGTCTTTTATTTGGACTATTTAGACATTTACATTTAATGTAACTATAAATATGATTGGATTTAAATCTACCATTTGATCATTTGTCCCATCTTTGTTTTTTCTCTTTTCCTGCTTTCTTTTTGATTAATGAGAATTTTTTGTATAATCCATTTAAGCTCTAATACTAGTTTAATGGGCTTCCCAGGAGGCACAGTGGTAAAGAATCCACCTGCCAATGCAGGAGATGTAGCAGACCTGGGTTTGATCCCTGTGTTGGGAAGATCCCCTGGAGGAGGAAATGGCAACCCAGTCCAGTATTCTTGCCTGGAGAATCCAATGAACAGAGGAGCCTGGTGGGCTACAGTCCATAGGTTCACAAAGAGTTGGACACAACTGAACACACACACACAAGCACACTGGCTTAATAGTTATACCTCTTTATTTTACTTTTGGGTGATTACTCTGCAGTTTACAATATGTAGTTTGCTGTCAAATATAAGTATAGTTGTAGAATGTTACAACAGTATACTTCCATCCCTCCTGCTCATCCTTCATGCTATTTTGACTAATATTTGGATTCTACGTATGTTTTAAACCCCTAAGCAGATTTCCTTTTCCTCCCCTAGCAGATGGTTTTACTTACACCTCTAGTCCAGTGATAGCAGCTTTTTGCCTATGGCCAAGGGACTACAGATTTTCCTTCCTGTCCTCACTCCAGAAGCATGTGGCTTTTGCATCATATGAAAGAAGAATCTGGGGGAGCAAAGAATCTGCAAAACAGAGGAGAGGGCTTTCTCAGGTCTCCATCCCCAGTCTTCTCCATGAGAACTTGGTAGAAGCTCAGACAAAACAGCTGGCAAGGAATTGTGGGTTCCCCTTGGGTCTGGGCCTTCTGAGGATTCTAAATTGTGCTTGAACCTAAGTCGACTCCTAGGAATTCATTAAAATTTCAGCTGTTTTCTTCTTATCTGTCTGCTCTTTTGGCAACTTCTTCTTTCCTCCATACTCTAGCAAAGATGCGTATGGAAGCTCTCCTCAGAAGAGCTTCTCACCCCTTTGGAATTTGATTTGAGACCTCAGTTCTCTAATGGATGCAAAAACATTTAATGACTTTCTAAAATCTTTATCCAGCTTTTTCTCATTACTAGTGTGTTTACTACAAGCTCTTATGGCTTTTTATATTCTAAAAAGAAGCAAAATGTTCATGTAATTTCTTCATTGAAATAGAATTTAGGAGTTACCATAAGGTGAAACATGTTAGACGTAGCACCACTTCTATCTAAGTGTTCCATTTCTGTCTCTCACTGAGAAATCTAGTGAAAGTGAAAGTGTCAGTCACGTCCAACTTTTTGTGACTCCCATAGGGAGCCTAGCGCGCCAGGCTCCCCTGTCCATGGAATTCTCCAGGCAAGAAGACTGGAGTGGATAGCCATGCCCTTTTCCTCAGGATCTTCTCAACCTAGAGATCAAACCGAGGTCTCCTGCATTCCAGGCAGATTCTTTACCGTCTGAGTCACCAGGAAAGCCTGAGAAATTTAATGCTTTATGCTAATACTTCTTACTTCAAATCTTAAGCAATGCTTTTTAAACATCATTCAACAATTTTTAATGTTCTTTTTCTGAAAGATGAATACATCCTAGTTTTTTTGCCATGCTGTTTTCTGTGTGTTTCATCCAGGAAGTTAGGATGTGTTTCTCCAATAGTGTGTGACTTTGTCTTTCCTCTTGCCTGGAGAACTCCATGGACAGAGGAGCCTGTGGGCTACAGCCCGTGAGGTCACCAAGAGTTGGACACGACTGAGCGACTAACACTCTGTCGCATTAGAAACTTCAGAAGGGACTTTAAACTTGTATTATTAAGTTTAATAAAATTTCCTTACAAACAGGGCTGATTTTTCATGACTTTAAACATTTCTGAAAAGCTCTAGAAACCTGCCTTCATGTTTTTCGTGCCTAGTTGTTTTTTTAATACATTGCTAAATGTAACGACTTTATATCATCCTTTGCTATTTTCACTTTCATGCGCTGGAGAAGGAAATGGCAACCCACTCCAGTGTTCTTGCCTGGAGAATCCCAGGGACGGGGGAACCTGGTGGGCTGTGTCTATGGGATCGCACAGAGTCGGACACGACTGAAGTGACTTAGCAGCAGCAGCAGCAGCTATTATCTCAAAACAGGCTGTAAACTTAGAGGGAGGGTCTCCATAAAGATAGTGGATGTAAATTCAGAGTATTTGTACTCTTCTTTACCAGTTTTTTCCTTTGTTACCAGCATCTTGTCAGATCTGATTGGATTGCCATTGTTTTTGTTTTGTAGCATGATACAGTTCATTCTGGAAGTGGAAATGTTTCTCTACTATTTTCGTTTTTTTATATTCAAATTTTAGTATTATTTTCAACCTGTGGAAACAGTGACAGACTTTATTTTGGGGGGCTTCAAAATCACTGCACATAGTGACTGCAGCCACGAAATTAAAAGATGCTTGCTCCTTAAAAGACAAGTTATGACCAACCTAGACAGCATATTAAAAAGCAGAGACATTACTTTGCCAGCAAAGGTCCATCTAGTCAAAGCTATGGTTTTTCCAGTAGTCATACACGAATGTGAGAGTTGGACTATAAAGAAAGCTGAGCACTGAAGAATTGATGCTTTTGAACTGTTGTGTTGGAGAACTCTTAAGAGCCTCTTGGACTGCAAGGAGATCAAACCAGTCCATCCTAAAGGAAATCAGTCCTGAATATTCACTGGAAGGACTGATGCTGAAACTGAAACTCCTATACTTTGGCCACCTGATGTGAAGAACTGACTCATTTTAAAAGACCCTGTTGCTGGGGAAGATTGAAGGCAGGAGGAGAAGGGGACGACAGAGGATGAAATGGTTGGATGGCATCACCGACTCAATGGACATGAGTTTGAGTAAATTCCAGGAGTTGGTGATGGACAGGGAGGCCTGGCGTGCTGCAGTCCATGGGGTCGCAAAGAGTCAGACATGACTGAGCGACTGAACTGGAGTGAACTCAACCTGTGGCCTCTGTTTAAGCCATTTGTTCACTTTGTGAAGATTATTTTAAAATTCATAAATCCATTCCTGTTCACCAGTTTGTCTCAATACACTAAAAATGAGCAAACAAAAGCCTGGGGATGCCACGTCAACTTCTGCATGACTGTAACCCCCACCCCACCCCCAAGATGCCTCATAAGCTGGGCATGCAGGTACTAGTTTCCATTAAATACAAGTTTACTTAATTTCGGGGCTTCCCTGGTAGCTCAGCTGGCAAAGAATCTGCCTGCAATGCAGGAGACCCTGGTTCAATTCCTGGGTCAGAAAGATCCCCTAGAGAAGGGATAGGCTACCCTCTCTAGTATTGTTGGGCTTCCTGGGTGGCTCAGAAGGAAAAGAATCCACCTGCAATGCAGACTTGGGTTTGATCCCTGGGTTGGGAAGATCCCCTGGGATCCCATGGGAGAAGGACATGGCAACCCATTCCAATATTCTTGCCTGGAGAATCCCCATGGACAGAGGAGCCTGGTGGGCTACAGTCTGTGAGGTCCTAAAGAGTTGGCCATAACTAAGGACAGCACAGCACATACTTAATTTCTTTCTTATTTATTGGATGAGAATATAAATGTAAATAGAAATCTAAGTGTGCTCTTCTTACACCCCAGTGGGTTGTCCTTGAGGATCTCACACCCACCCTGGAAAGAATTAGTGTAAAAAACACAGAGTGGGTGCCTAGTTAATGCGAATTCTCTTCCCTGGGGGAAATGTGTTTGGAAAAAGACACTTGGGATGGCATCCTGTCCTTAGCTCTCCGGCGAATCCTGGAGGTTTCTCTCTGTGGACAGGACTCAGGGAAGAACAAGGAAGGAGAACCAGTAGTGAGGGCACTTGAGGACTCCTGAGTATGGCTTGATGAGACCAGAGCCTGAGTGGGGTTGAGGAATGACAGTCACTGAGTCACCACCTGGGGGTCCTCACCGAGGCCATAACCTTTGCGATGGCCCTCAGCAGAGAGAGCTCAGCCAGATGTTCTTGGAGGTGGACTCTTCAGAAATGGCAGCGAGACTCTACTGGGAGAGCCCAAGCCCCAGCCAGGCAATCCAACCTGCGGAACGGCTGCCTTTAGCTGACAGGAGCCATAGAGGTTCCTGCAGACAAGGAGCCTCCATCTAATTCCCAGCAAGAGATAATGTCCCTGACTTTAAAATGCAGCTCTTCTCTTTTCTAGGTATTCTCTTAAAAACAAAGTAGATGGAAACTGCAGCCAAAGTCACCAGCCTGAGGCGCCAGCATCCGTAGATGTGCCCATGAATACGGCTCGTCTCGCCTGCTACTTCTGGGATCTGGATAAACCCCATAGGCCTCCCTCTCAACTGTATCCTCCTCCCTACAGAGGAGATGGAAACCAGCCCTGTGGCTCCTCTGAGGGGCAGCCCGACAAGGAGTCTCTGTGCCCACACAGGAGCAGCTCTGTGCCCAGCGGCCAGCCCGTGGCCTTTGGTAAAGCCACACAGGGGAAGCCTCTTTCAGGCGGCAGGCATAGTTGGCAGAGCATGTACTGGCCCATAGCAGTCCTGTGATCATAGGTTGCTGCCTCCCTGCTCCAACCCTCTTCAGAAGCACAACTTAAATAACAGCTTTCATGTGAAGCTCTGAAGTGAGCCAAGGTTTGTGAAGCTCCTGGCTTTTAAGATGTGGCTTTCCTCCTGTTTTGAATGGTCTCCTTTGACTAACCCTCAACCTAGCTATCAATCAACGAAAATTTATTGAGCATTTACTACTTTTCATTTCATTTCAACAAACATTTTTTTAAAAAAACACATTCTGTTGTAACCAGCTACAATCAAAGCTACAAATAAAGAGACGAGGTAGAAAATAAATGCATGGTCCTGGGGATGTAATGTACAGCATGGTGACTAGGGCTAATAATACTGTATTTTATATTTGAAAGTTGCTAAGGGCCTTAAATGTTCTCATCACAAGAGAAAATAATTGCAGCTGTGTGTGGTATTGGATGCTAACTAAACTTATACAGTATCCTCTTATCCACAGGCATCCAAGACCCCAGTGGATGCCTGAAATCTTGGCTAGTACTGAACCCTATATATATTTTTCCCTATACATACATACCTGTGATAAAGCTAATTCATAAAGTAGGTACACTAAGAGATCAACAATAACTATTATAAAAATAAAGTACAATTGTAACAACATACTGTAGTAGAAATTATGTGAATATGGGCTCTCTCCCTCTCAAGTGTCGTGTACAAAGTCAATGCCTTTTCCATCTTAACTGAACACTGATCGTACTCTGTGGCTTCAACTTCTGCAGTCTGAGGTGCAGCAACAAAGCTACCATGAATTTCTTTTTCCTTCCTTACAGTTTTTTAGATAGAAAAATCTTCCTTACTGTCGATCTTAACAATCTCAGCAGACAATTTTGTTTTCTTTCCTGATTAAGCTGAGAACGCTCACCTTTTCACTGAAATGAAGCACTTTATACCTTGTCTTCAGCATATCCGAATTGCCAGCATCACTACGCTTGCACCTTGGGGCCATTATTAAATACAATAAGGGTCACTCTAACACAAGCATTGCAATACTGTGACAGTCAATCTGATCTGGTGACCAAGATGGCTACTAAGTGGCAAGTGAGCAGAATATGCTGGACAAAGGGATGATCCATGTCCCTGGACGATGCAAGATTTCATCATGCTGCTCAGGATGGCACATGATTTAAAAGTTATGAACTATATACCTCTGGAATTTTCCATTTAATATTTTCAGACCATGGTTGGCCAAGGGTAACTGAGACCACAGAATGCAAGACCACAGATAAGAGTTACTACTGTGTTCACAGTAATCATCACAACAGACACAGATATCAAATCATTATGTTGTTCACCTAAACTAATACAATGTTATATGACAATTATATCTCGTTTCAAATTTTTAAAATTTGCAAAAATTAAGAAAAGCATGGGACTCCAGAGCCAGAAGAGACTGTAGCTTAACTTCTGTTTAAAGATGGCAAAATGGAGGCCTAAAAGGTTTAATAACCTGCCCAAGGGCCTTCAGCTAATCCCAGTTAATGAAGAGCATTAGAATTTGAATCATAGGCTCTCAGAGTGAGGAAGGACCTCCTAGGCTGTTTCATCCAGCTGGATTTCAAGGTCAGTTTGCTGCCTCCTGGCTCCTTCCCCGAGATATGCTGATGCAGGAGGTCTGGGAAATGTCCAGCTGTGTGTCTGCTCTGTCATATCCGATTCTCTGTGACCCCATAGACTGTAGCCTGCCAGGCTCCTCTGTCCATGGGATGTGGGGCAAGAATACTGAAGTGGGTTGCCATTTCCTCCTCTGGGGGAATCTTCCTGGTCAAGGGATCAGTCTTGGGGCCAGGTCATGTTTCCCCATCAATGAATACCCAAAAAGATCTTTCAGTCTCTGTAAGATTGTTCAGATAGGAGAAATTAAAAGTTAATGATGATATGCTGCCCACAAACACAGAGACCCCAGGTCAGTTGAAACCTAAAGACTGATGATGCGGGCTCCTACTTACCTCACCACCAACCCATCAGAAGAATTCAAGTCTGTCACTGCCTTGACCCTTACCACCTATTCCCCTGACCAGGAACCCTGTCTACAAGATCTCTTCCTATTCCTCAGGGAGAGTTTGTAGTTTCCAAGGCATTAGCCTGCTGTGTTCCCTCTTTGCCCGGCAAAGAAATAAAGCCACCCTTTCCTTCTTCATACGTCTATCTCCGTCTTTCTGTCTGTCATCACTGCACAGAGTGCTAAGATTTCAGAATCAAATTTCACATCGGAGTCATTGTTTCAGCACGGAAGATATAATGATTGAGCGAAGACAGGAAAAGTCTTTGCTCTCATGAGTTTACATTCCAATACAGGGAACAGGCAATCAGGAACAAATATACAATACAGTGTGGATACAATGCAAGTGCTGGAGAAAAAAATAAAGCAGGATCAGGTGACAAAGAGCCATGGAGATGAGTGATTACCTTAGATAGGAAGATCAGGGAAGTTTCCACTGATAATTTTAAAAAAAATTTATTGGAGGATAATTGCTTTACAGTATTGTGTTGGCTTCTGCCATACATCAGCTTAAATCAGCCATAGGCATACATATGTCCCCTCCCTCCTAAGCCTCCCTCCCATCTCCCACCCCATCCCACCCCTCGAGGTTGTCACAGAGCCCTGGGTTGAAGTTCCCTGTGTCACCCAGCAAATTCCCGTCAGCTATCTATTTTACATATGGTAATGTATATGCATCCATGCTACTCTCTCAATTCATGCCGCCCTCTCCTTCTGCCACTGTGTCTACAAGTGTCTTCTCTATGTCTGCATCTCCACTGCTGCCCTGCAGATAGGCTCATCAGTGCTATCTTTCTGGATTCTATAAACATGCATTAATATACAATATTTGGCTTTCTCTTTCTGACTTACTTCACTCTGTATTAATGATTATAGCTTTTGTAATATAGTCTGAAGTCAGGAAGGTTGATTCTTCTGGTTCCATTCTTCTTTCTCAAGATTGCTTTGGCTATTCGGGGCCCTCTGTGTCTCCATACAAATTGTGAGATTTTTTTGTTCTAGTTCTGTGAAAATTACCATTGGTAGTTTGATAGGGATTGCATTGAATTTGTAGATCACATTGGGTAGTATAGTCCTTTTCACAATATTGATTCTTCCAGTCCAAGAGAATGGTATATCTCTCCGTCTGTGTCATGATAAGTTAATTCTTAAGACCTAAGTGAAGTGAGGTCATCAGGCATGAGACAGTATAGGGCAGTGTATTGCAGACAGAAAATACAGCCCATGCAAAGACCCCACAGGCGGAAAGCTTAGGTTTAAAGGAAGTAGTGGTGCCAGTGGATCAGAGGGCAGAGAGGAGAAGGAGATAAGATCTGAGAGACTTGGGGGTTGGATTAGGTAGGATTGGTGAAATGAGGTAAGCAGTTTGGATTTTATTTCAAGTGTGATGAGAAGGCACTGGAGAATCTTGAGCTGAGGAATATTGCATATTTTAAAGTATGGTTTACATTTTAAAAGATAATTCTTAGTTAATACATGGAAAATTGGTCATAGAGGAGCAGAAATGGAAAAAGAGAGACAAGTCAAGAGGCTATTGCAATCGTCTAAACTAGAATGTGGTGCCTTGGATCAAGATGGGATTGGTGGAAGAAGTGGGAAGTGGTCAGGTTGGGGATGAATATTTTTAGAGTCAGCAGAACTTGTCAGTAGTTTGGATTGTGTGGTATGAGGAAAACAGAGGAATCAGAGATGGTTAATTCACCCAAGCCCGTGAATAGGAGAATAGTGAATAATGACTAGCAGAGTCATTTCCTGAGATGAGGATGACTAGGGAAGGAATGGGCTGAGGGAACAGTTTTAGACATGTTAAGTTTGAGATGTTTTTAGTTGTTAAGTAAATAATTGTACATATGAGTCTATTGTTCAGGATAGAGATCAGACTGAAAATATAAATTTGGGAGTCATCACCACAAAGATGGTATTTAACACCATGGGACTAACAAGGTCACCCTGTGTTCAGACACTCAGTTGTGCCTGACTCTTTGCAACCTCATGAACTGTATCCTGTCAGGCTCTTCTGTCCATGGGATTTTCCAGGCAAGAATCCTGGAGTGGGTTGCCATTTCCTGCTCCAGGGGATCTTCCCAACCCAGGGATCAAACCCATGTCTCTTGTGTCTCCTACATTGGCAGGCAGATTCTTTACCACTAGTGCCACCCGGGAAGCCCACTTGAGAGCAAATAAATAAGAACAGAATTCCAAGACCTCCAACATCTAGAGGCCTGAAAGAGAGTGAACCAGCCAAGGAGACTGAGAAAAACCTTCCAGCAAGGAAGGAGGAACGCCAGGAGTGGGTAGTACAGAAACTGCGTCAAGAATAAGAGAGTGATTAACTGTGTCCAAAGATGCCAAGAAGCTAGTCGAATGTGGACTGAAAAACTAAACTTAGGATTTGAAAGAATGGAAGGCACTGGTGACGTTGAGAAGAGTCCTCTCAGTGGAGTTATGCAGATAAAAGCTGGGTTAAAGTGGGTTAGGGTGAAAGAGGGAGGTGAGAAAGTAGAGACAGTATAAACAGCTTTTTGACACTGGGTCAAAAAGAAGGGTGGAAAGGGGGCGATAGCAAGAAGGGATTTGAAGATGATGAAAGGTTTTGTTTAATTTGGGAGATATCCTGGTATGTTTATTTTTTGAAAGAAATCCAGTAGCTCAATAAAAATTTTAAAAAGTAATCCAGGGAATCCCCTGGCAGTCCAGTGGTTAGGTCTCAGCACTTTCACTGCTAGGGCCTGGGTTCAATCCCTGGTCAGGGAACTAACATCCCACAAGCTGCAAGGTGAGGTAAAAAAAAAATAAAGAAAGAATAATCCAGTAGAGAAGGTAACATTTTAATGATGGAGGAGTGATAAGGGACAATTACAGGAGGCCAGGGGGGTGGGCTCCAGGGCATGAGTGAAATTAGCCTTAGACAGGAAAACAAGATAATGCCTCTGCTGCACCAAAAGCAAAAGCAGAGTATATGGGGACACATGTAAGTAGGCTGGTTAATTGGAGGATGGTAAGATGAGATATCATTATTTTTCATCACTGAAATAAAGATGAGGTTGCCAGCTGAGAATAAGAAGGGGGAGGAAATGTACTTTATGGAGACAGTGAGGTGTGCAAAAGTCCTCTTGGAGAGAAAAAACAAAGGAATGGAAAAGCAAACTGTGGCAGTACCTCTGGGTAACAAGCAGTAAGAGACCCCTTGAGATTTATGGTCATAGATGAAAAGCAAGAGCATTCGGCATGGTGATCAGACTTATCCTCAGCCAAGTTTGTTGCTCAGGAGTGGAGCAGATAGAGAGATGAGTTTATCCAGGGTTGTGTTTGTCTGTTTTGCTTGGAGAATACTAGGAAGCAACTAAAGAACAAAGGAATTGTGTTTGCAAGAGTATTGACCTTGGAATGTATGTTGGATGAGGAAATAAATGAGACTATGAGGAAGAAGAGTGGCAGTCACTGGATTCAAGGTTTCTATGGAATTGAAGAATCACTGGAGTAATCAGGCTAAAAGATCTGGAAAGACAGGTGGCCATAGTAATCAGAGATTAGGGTGCTGAAATCTAGACTTTGTAGATGGTCCAGTTACTAGTGACAAGGTTTCAGGTAGGGCCATGGAAAGAAATGGAAAGACCAGGGGTGAGATGAATCATCTACGTGGACTCTGAAGTCACCCAGAATGCTGATGGGAGCAGTGCTAGAAAGGAAGACAATGAAAAAGCTGCTAAAATCCTACTAAAGAAGATGTGATGGTGACTTTAACAAGAAAGGATAGCTTGTGAGTAGAGCCTGACAGCACACATTTCACAGAAACTGGGGGTTTTGAGGAAGAAAGAAGGAGAAGCTTCCTGGAGCTCCACAAGGAGCAAAGACCACAATACCCAGCCTCTTTTATCTTGTTGTTGTTCAGTCACTAAGTTGTGGCCGACTCTGAGACCCCAGGGGCTGCAGCACACCAGGCTTCCCCGTCCTTCACTATCTCCCAGAGTCTGCTCAAACTCCTGTTCATTGAGCCGGCGATGTCATCCAACCATCTCATCCGCTGTCGCCCCCTTCTCCTCTTGCCCTCAATCTTTCCCAGAATCAGGGTCTTTTCCAACGAGTTGGCTCTTCACATGGCCAAAGTGTTGGATCTTGAGAAAGATATAAAAAGAGCTCTGTGAAAACGGAGCCAAGTTTCCATTAAACAAGCTCACTCAAAGCAGAGGTGGAAGACTCAGGCAATTTTTCTGGTGACAGATTAAGTTCCAGAAGGCACAGTAGGAGGACTGGGGGCAGAAAAGGATGGGAGGACAGTCAGATTGCAATCAACCCACTGCTTTGTGGAAGCAGGTTTTCTGGGTGGGGATACCCTGGGAGTCTTGGGTTTCTGGGGGTGTGTGTGTACTCATGGGCTTCCTAGGTGGCACTAGTGGTAAGGAACCTGCTTGCCAATGCAGGAGACATAAGAGACTTTGGTTTGATCCCTGGGTCAGGAAGATCCCCTGGAGTAAGGCATGGCAACCCACTCCATGCTGGAAGTCTTGGACTTATATAGGGGCTGCCATAAATCGGAAGGCAAACCTACTGGACTGATCCTGGTATGCTTGAGGGAAGGTGAGCCTCCAACTTGGGGCTGGTCTCCCACAGACTTTGTAGCAGTGAAGCAGGCTTGCTAGGCTTGTCAGGTGGAGAATAGTGGTCTTCCAAATTACCAGGAGCACATCATTCCATCAGCCTCCCTCGAGTCACCTTATTTAATAAGACTTTTGCCCCTTGCGAACTGGATGGGCTTGTGTACAACTATGAGGCTCCAGCTATGAGCCTAAGACCCAGTTTTAAAATCAAATGGATTTGCTTCCCACAACCCACATCTTAAACTCAGTCTATTCCAGAGAGAAAGGAAAAGTGAGGGCTCTCTTGTAAGATCAAAGCAAAACTGACCCACCTCAGGCTTCCCAGCTTCCCAGACTGGCAGCAGCTGCTGGAGCATCTTTCCTCACAGACCTCACAAAAGAAGGAGAAGATTCATTCAGGAAGGCCCTGTGACTGCTTTGCCTCTGAGCCACATCCCGGGGGCATGTCTAAGGTGGGAGACGGAATCTTGAGCTTGCCCTAGAGGGACAAACGCATTCCCATTTTCATCCATACTTAAAACCCAGGCCCCTGGAAAAAACACAGTGTCTGGTGCAGAGGACCACAGGCTACCTCAGGGCTGCGGCTGTCAGCTCAGCCCAACATCAGGAGCTGTAGGTACCTCAGCGGCCAAAGTCTAATGTGCAAAAACTATCCCTTTCTTTATTCCTTATAATTCAGTTTCTGATTCCATGTCTCCTTCCCAACAGGATGGCAGGAAATTGGAGAACTTGGTTATCCCTGGTGCATTCTTCCCCAAGATTAAGTCAGTGCTTCAGGATTCTATGCGATCAGTGCCTTGGTATCTCTGGGGTAGGATTGGAGGGTCCTGTTGGTCATCAGCCATCTTTCCTCACAGGTTTCCCCTGAAAGGCTCATGAATCTCTATTCCCAGGGTCCATTGGATCCAGGGACTCCCTGCTGGGACTGTGTCCCATGAGAGGCGAGAGATCTTTTTTCTGAGGCCATCTAAAGGTCTGTGTGCCTGGAGTCCCCACAGTCGTTCTCTGGAATCTGGACATTTCCAGTTGAATACCATGAAGAGAGAGTCCACCTCCAACCTCTATCTCCCTCTTCTGCCCCCATCAGTTTGGAAAAAATTTCTAGCTTGGGAAAGATTACCAACCTTCCATGACTCTGCACTGAATTCCCCTTCTCCCTCTGAGCTCCTTAGACTGAGTTCTCCTAAAGGATTAGGGTTTTCTGGAAAACCGCTTGCCTAAATGTAAACAAGAGAAAAGGAAATGCAGAGTGAAACAAAAATTAATATATGAAATGTTAGCCTGCTACTATCCGTTACATTAGATAGCTCACCTTGAACTTGATGTTGTCAAAATCCCTCAGACTTTTTTTAAGTGCACTATTGTTATCTTCCACATCATACTGATTTTTTTAAATGAAGTGCAAAACTTAACATTTTACCTTAGTAAACGTTTTAACTTTACTTTTAAGTAGCTTTGTAACTTAAAAAAAATTACCTTAACATTTTGCTTTAGTAAATTTACCTTATCTTGGTACATTAGTAACATTTTACCTTAGCGTCCTATTACTTTCAGTCAATTACTATTAAGATGGACTTTAAGCTTAATTCTGTGTCCCAACATACTATTACATACATCACCATTCTGTTTTACTACCTCTTTTCTAAAACAAAGAATTTTTCATATTTTAATGTTGTGGAAATCAAGGCACATCTTACTATCAATGTCAAAAGAAACTTAACCAGCCACCAGGCACAGAAATAAATTAAAATGCTGTGGTTATTAGCCATGCATGTGGGAAATACTCCATGCATAGAATTTGTCCATCTGACTCTTGTTTCAGTTGTGTATTTACACTTTTTTGGTCCAATTTACTCTTTTATGAATCTGTATCCCTAATTACCAGTTTATGTAACTTTGAAAAACGATTACATTATGATGAAACTCTGAAGCAGAAAGTTGTGTTACACAGAACTTTTCCTGTCACGTACAAAGCAGCTCAGTTAAATAGTCCCTCAGAATTGACCCAAATTTTCAAGGCTAGGAGAGATTGGAGGGATCGAGTCACCTGGATGTGAAGATTATCCGTGAGGTGCTGAGCTTCTATCTGTCAAAAGCTCCCAGGGAATTTCCTGGTTGTTAGAACTCTTAAGTTCTTACCCCAGAGTGTCTGGGAATTAAGATCCCCAAATCTGCCCAGTGTAGAAAAAAACAACAACAAAACCTCCCAGCTGATTTTCAGAACACATTTTTAACTTACAATAGTATTGATTAGGCCAAAAAGTTTGTTTGGGTTTTCTGTTAAGATGGTACTGAAAATCCTGAAGGAACTTTCTGGCCAACCCAATATTAACAAAACAAAGTTTAACTAAATTAAGCTAGTTAATTCATAGGCAGGTATTCTTTGTTGTCGCTCACATTTATTTTCTTAGTCATCAAGGTCCAAGATCTCCAGTTATGACCAGCCACCACCATCACCTCTAGGGTACATTCTGTTTGGCCTTAAACAATTATGGTGCCAATCAGAGACCACCAACCACCACCATCTCCAGTCAGAGATTGGTTTCAGACTGGGCTGGTGACCCTGTTCTTGCAATGAGGAAAAAAAACCCTTGGGGCTTCTAGTAAGAGTCCTCATTCCTAAGAAAAAAAGTGGCAGCCCCTTTCTTTTCCGAGATGCAGTGCTGGAAACGCTTCCTCCAGCAGCCTGAAGGGAGCGCCAGTCCAATCAGAAAGGCAGAGCAGTAAAAGGGACCCGCACTGCAACCTTGATGACATTGTTGACCAGCTGACTCACCCAACGTTGAAGCTTGTTTGACCTCAAAACTTCCAAATATGTAAGATAATAAATTTCCTGCTTGCTTAAACTGGGGAGTACAGAGGGAGGGATCCTGTCACTGTGATTACTGTCCATGGATAAGAGTGACTTAGAAGAATCATTAAATTCTGAATAGAACATAATGTTTGGCTTTCAAAAATCTGTTATCAGATTAATGATGTGGCTCATCCTTGGTGATGTTTTAGAATCAAGGAAATACAGCATACTGGAAGTGCTGCTCAGAATGAGAAGGTGCATTTTTGGAAGGAGGTCAGTCCTTTCAAAATAATTTGTAAGTTTGTTTGGACACCAGCTGAAACACAAATGGAATTTTCTTGAAACTTGACGTCATGATTTGGAAGTTCAGCTGGAAAATAACAGAGATAAATAGCAAAGAAATATTTGAAAGTGAGATTCATTAACTACCCACTGATGGGGTATTAAAATGGACCACAACACTGAAAGGCTGAAAATGATGTGGTATAGTAGAGAAATAGACAAACAAATCAACAAAACAGGAAGTCTGGAAATAGACCCAAGTACATACAAAAATTAGATATGTGAAAGTAAGTCATTTTAAGACAATGGTGTGAGGCACCTGGAGAAACCACTGGGGGAAGGGGGAAAACTATCTCTATACCTTACACCATGTATCAACATAAACATTTAAAGGTATAAAATGAACTGATTAAATGAAAAGTAGATACACATTTATGTAATCTTGGTGAAGAAAAGAAGCTTTATTACCATGATGCCAAAGGCAGAAACCATAAAGGGTAAAAGACTGATAAATTTAACTACACTAGTATTTAATGTATGGATGTGAGAGTTGAACAATAAAGAAAGCTGAGCACTAAAGAATTGATGCTTTTGTACTGTGGTGTTGGAGAAGACTCTTGAGAGTCCCTTGGACTAGCAAGGAGATCCAACCAGTCCATCCTAAAGGAAATCAGTCCTGAATATTCATTGGAAGGACTGATGTTGAAGCTGAGTTTACTTTGGCCACCTGATGGGAAGAACTGACTCATTTGAAAAGACTCTGATGCTGGGAAAGACTGAAGGCCTGAGGAGAAGAGGATGACAGAAGATGAGATGGTTAGAAGGTATCACTGACTCAATGGACTTGAGTTTGAGCAAGTTCCAAGAGTTGGTGATGTACAGGGAAGCCTGGCATGCTGCAGTCCATGGGGTTGCAAGGAGTCAGACATGAATGAGTGACTGAACTGAACTGAATATTTAAAATCTCTTCATAGGGGAAAAAAACACCTTAACTAAAGTTGAACATTGCATAACAAAGTGGAGGAAATATTTTCAACATAAATGGCAGTCAATATATATATAAAATGTCTATACCAATCTATGAGAAAAATAGAAAGGAGCAAAGAAAATTAGCATACAACTGACAAAAGGAAAAACATGCAAATAGGCAATAAATGAAATCCAACCTCATAAATAATTAATAAGATGCACTATAGGGCCAGGACCAGGAGTGGGATGCAGCAGGTGGAACTGATAAAGTCATACTCTCTGTTCAAGCAGCGTGATACCTCCAGACTGGCTAATAGAGAGCAGCTACCCAGAGCCCCTAGGTTCTCCATTCCGCCAGCTGCCACGGCACCTGCTTCATACCCCCATGTCCTGCAACTAAAGGGGTGTATAACACACTGAGGTCCTCCAGTACCCCACAGCCTGTTAGGGCTGATATCTGTTCCCTGATATTCCCACCTCTAGTTATGCCATACTGCGTAACTGAATCTGTAAACACATAAAAGTAACAACAACAGTAATGCCGGATGTTGGATATAGTGTGGGGAAATGAGTAGTCCCCTACTCTACCAGAGAAAGTAATTTGGCACAACCTTCTTGGAGGAGCAATATGCCACCATAATAAAAACCATAAAATAGGTATTCCCTTGACTCAGTAACCTCACTTCTAAGAATATATTCTAGGGAAGTCGTATGAGAGTCACATGAAAATATAACTGCCAAGTGAAGATCAACTCAAGTGAAGAGGAGCTTCTCCAAAAACTGAAGAAATGTACATTAATATGACAGGTAGACACATTTTCCACCATCAAATTCACTATTTGGGGCGGAAGGCTGCTCATGGTGTGAGAGTAGAGGGTGGGAGGCACGAGAATCCTCTACACCCAAACTGCTGGTAGAGACAGAAATGCAAACAGGCTTGCCTGAAAGTCGTGTGTGTGTGTGTGTGTGTGTGTGTGTGTGTGTGTGTAATATCACGTCAGTCATGTCCGACTCTTGGCGACCCTATGGACTGTAGCCCACCAGGCTCCTCTGTCCCTGGGATTCTCTAGGCAAAGGCATAGACCTTGTTTAAAATGCATATGCAGCTATTCCACTTCTGGAAAGTTCGAGAATCCTCTACACCCAAACTGCTGGTAGAGACAGAAATGCAAACAGGCTTGCCTGAAAGTCGTGTGTGTGTGTGTGTGTGTGTGTGTGTGTGTGTAATATCACGTCACTCATGTCCGACTCTTGGCGACCCTATGGACTGTAGCCCACCAGGCTCCTCTGTCCCTGGGATTCTCCAGGCAAAGGCATAGACCTTGTTTAAAATGCATATGCAGCTATTCCACTTCTGGAAACTTATTCTGAGGAAACCATCATGAATATGAGAGAAATTTTAACTATTAAATTGTTCATCAAAATGATTATAGTAGATGAAAGCTGGAAACTACATATATGTCCATGAAAAGGGAACTGGTTGAATAAATTATGCTATCAGCTTTATGGCATTCTAAGAAGTCATTAAAATGATAAGTGATAAGAACATTGAATGACACAGACAAAATGTCCCAGCTGTTTTATTCAATGAAGTTGTTTTATTTAATGTAATTTAAAATGACAAAATAGTACATACTGTACAATTCTACTTTCAAAAAATAAATATTCCTTTACACATACAAACAAAATGTTTAAATGAGTTTATTCATACAAAGCACTTGGAATAAAAACTGCCCTGTGGTAAGAAGTCAGAAAAGTCAATAAATGGTAGCTATTGCTTTTTAATCCTCATATCCACCCTATAAGGGAGCTACTATTACTATTCCCATTATACAGATGTAGATACAGAGGCACAAGGGGATGAAGTAACTTGCTCAAGGTCTCACAGCTTGTACACGGTAGAGAGTTAACATATGTGAAGCATAGAGAAAACCTGCTGGAACATATTCAGCACTCCATTACTTTTTATTATTGAAATTCTGAACATATATTGCAATTCTGTATAAAATACATATGTAAATATGTAATTGGGTATTACCTTTTTGTGGAAATTTATAAAAAAAATTTTAAATCATCCCTACACTTGACAACAGAGAAACCTACTAATACCTCCTTTGTTTACTCCCGAGCCTTGTATCCTTTCTCTAAGCTCTCCTGAGTATCAAGGTGACATTTATTTTTCACAGGACAGAACCTTATAGTTTCATATTTGAGGGCCCAGAGCCAGGTACTGGCCTACTCCAGTGGGCAGATCATCTTCTCCTCCTGTACATGGAGCCAGGACTGCTTTCTACGAACAGTTGAAGACCCACCGCTGTTTCTTTTCACTCATCGCTGCCGTCTCTGGAGTACTCGGTGGGAACAGGATCTTAGAAGTTTCTCAGTCACCAAAAGTCTCCTTCACATTTTAAAATAAAATACGGATCATTCAGCGCTTCCCTGGTGGCTCAAAATGGTAATCTGCCTGCAATGCGGAAGACCTAGGTTCGATCCCTAGGTCAGGAAGATTCCCTGGAGAAGGCAACGGCTTCCTACTCCAGTGTTCTTGCCTGGAGAATTCCTTGGACAGAGGAGCCTGGTGGGCTACAGTCCATGGGGTTGCAAAGAGTTGGACACGACTGAGCGACTAACACTTCCACTTCCACTTCCATGGATCATTTAAACAGAAAGGCAATGAGAAACACTCGACTGAAGTAAACCAAATTAGAATGTTTTAGAGAGAAGACTTGCTCAACATTAGCCAGTGAAACTGTCAGGATGGCCGAGTGGTCTAATGCACCAGACTCAAGCTCGCATACTAACCAGTGTTTAATTTTTATAGTGGAGGTCTTAAAAGATGGGGAGTGGGGAGACACTTGGAAACTTTGGATTTCTCACACTGACACTGAGTTTCATCAGACAAGACCATAAAGATGAAAAGCCTGAAACTTCCTAGTGAGATGTTCACAGTGATATAGGGCAGGGCACACACAAGATACCTCCCTGCCTTCTCAGCCCCTGCAGCTAAAGCACAGGGTGTTGCAAGCACATTGTTGCCCAAGACTTTCTCTGCACTCAGAAAGAAATTGCCTAGAATTACATGTATCAATAGCTATATGTGCATTTACATAAATGAATGAAAAAAATGTATAACTTGGTCCACATTTTTCAAGCCATTCCAGCTTGAGATCACAATTCTATAATGGAGATGAACCACCCTCCTAACCAGACAATCACTTACCCCTCCTTAGCTCCTTTCTGATTCAGGTCAAGCCTTTTTCTCCTGCAGAGCTCCCAGCGGTCACTTATTTCCCGGGGACCATCACTGTACCCAAGGCGGCGTCACTTTTCTTCTTTTGAATTCCTTGGGATCAGCCATCCTGACTGAAGAGGACATTCATGGCTTCCCTAGTGGCTAGTGGTGAAGAATCTATCTTCAATTCAGGAGCCGTAGGAGACACAAGTTAGATCCCTCAGTCAGGAAGATCCTCGGGAGGAGGAAATAGCAGCCCACTCCAGTATTTTTGCCTGGAGAATCCCATGAACAAAGGAGCCTGGTGGGCTATAGTCCATGCGGTTGCAAAGAGGCAGACATGACTGAAGCAACTCAGCAGCAGCTGCGGCAGCAAGTATATGAGGGTCTGCACCCCAACCTAAAGTACCAAAATCCAGAGAAACACCGCCCTGTCCTCTGGGTCAGATTCTGGGTGACCATGGGCCCAAGCCTATGGCTCACTGGCTCTTCCTGTTTCAGGATTTTAGTCCCAGGGGCCTAGTCCTTGACTCTCACAGGAGACTAGTTCTGCCAGTGTTGATATGATACATTCGGTCAAATTCTCTAAGCAAATTCAGTTCAGCTCCTCATTTAAGAACCCTTCCTATTCAACACATCTTAAACAATGCCTCTGGGCATTGGGCTAGAAATTGGTTTCCAAAACCTCCTAGACAACCTTACTCTCCCATTTAGCTGAGCCCAAGCACCAATCTTTCTTGAGACTTCCAGATTAAGTTGATTTATTTACCTTTTTCACCTTTAGGAATTCATTCTCCATCCTTACTGCTTGCTTCTTTTCTTTTTTTTCCCAGCATTGTCATTCCCAGTGACATGGAAAACTTTCTTGTTACCAGTCTCTGATTTGGGGTAATGCTGGTTTCACTGCAGCAATGCTTAAGCTATTGGAAAAGGATTTGGATTCCTGCAGTTAAGGGATGCTGATGAAAGGAACATTCCTCCTCCTCTTTACTCAAGATACACAGCTCTTTCACTCTAGGATCTAGTCTTGACTTGGTGTAACCTGTTTGCATTTCTGCTCTCTGCTCCCTGTGGGAAGCAGGGTCAGGGTGCACACCCACCTCCTCAGAGCACACTGGGACAGCTCCTGCTTCTCCACCATCCCTAACATCCCTGTTCCAGTCCCATCCTCACCCCAGCATCCCCACCACCACTCAGCATCCTCCACTTGACAGTTCTCTCTTCCTCTCACCTCTGTGTACATGTAGTAACTGATTGTTTGCTTATTGAGCTGAAATGAACTTCAAATGCTTGTTTAAAATGTCAGTAAAACATGTAGCTTGAAGTGCTTCTCAGACTCTAAAAATTCAGGCACAGGCATCATCAGCTTGTTGATTCATTTTTTGGTCTCTTAACAATCGCTCAAATCTGTGGCAACAGTTTAAAGGTAAGAAGATTCCAGTTACCAAGCACCAAGGCTTCCTCTGGATCTGACTCCAGGCTGAGCTCTCTTGGAGTCACACAGATCTGTATCCATTTCTGTGAGGCAGAAACCCTAACAGAGTCATCAAGGACCCATCTGAGCTCCTCTGGAGCAAACCAACCTAAGGGCAGCACTATCATTTTCTTACACACCCTGCACCCCTGGCAGGGGTTTCAGCTTCAGGGCAGACCAATTTCATATCTGTTTGCCTTCACATCCTAGAGTCCCCTACAGGCCCTAGAGAGATGGTGGAGGTTTAGGCTGGAGCATGAACCAGTTCATACCCCATCCCACGTATTCTTCTTACAGTGTAATGTAATGTAAAGTGTTGTGGCCACTCCTTCATCAAGAAGTAGAATCTGTATTCCCTCCGCTTGGACTTGGGCAGAACTTTGTACTCCTGAAGCAATAGAATAGGGGGATGTGATGTTGCATAACTTTTGAGGCTGGGTCATAAAAGTCAATGTGATTTCCATCTAGCTGTCTTTCTCCAGACCTGCACCTGAGGAGTCCTAAGCCAACATGTAAGAAGTCCAGATACCTTGAAGCTGCCCTTAAAAGACCACATAGAAAGACTATATATAGAGAGAAATTATAGAACCCTCAGATCTTCCAATCTATCTGGCATCAACAACCAGACCTGTGAATGACTGATGTTTCCAATGATTCTAGTCCCAGGCTTCAAGCTGCCCCACCGAGGTAAGGCTTCCCCAGTGTGCTCTATCTGAACCCCTGACTCACAGCACTTGGGAGCATAATAAATGATTGTTTTACATCACTTGGTTTCAGAGTAATCTGTTAAGTAGCCAAAGTAATTGGAACAGGAAAGGAGGATATTATTTGCATTACAAACTATGAGATAGAACCCTGAGTTACAAAGGCAACTTTGCAAATATCTTACTGACTCACTACATGTTGATTTTATTAGTCCTTCTCTCTGAATTATGAGATGCACAGAAGATGCTGGGTTGATCATCAAAGTTTTGCTTACCAGTCTGGGTGGGAAGTCAGTTCCTGGGCTGTATGCTCTTCAGATGAAAGGGACCTTGGGCCTCCTGATTACTATTACATGTCAATGAGTCTTTAAGTAATATAGAGAAAGCTATCCTGCCAGAGACACTGGAAGAGGCAACACTTTTTACAAGGGAGTTTCTTTATAATAAGTCTCTTTGCTAGATAATAATTGGATGTGTGCATTTTAAATTATTCCCTTAGTCAATCTATTATGTGTCCAGTATTGGATGTTGTGGAGGATATATCTTTCCAGACCTCTGTATGAGTTTTAATGTTTTCAGTTTTAATGCTTAATGTAAGAAACAGAAACTCAAACTTAAAATGACTTTCAATAATAGAGATATTTAGTGCACATAACTAGGAATCCAGAGGAGGGCAGCTCCAGAGTTGGTTCATCCAGTGGCTCAACAATGTCGTCAGGGATCCACCTTGCTTTCCTCTTTCTGCTCACCATCCTCGGTGTGTTCTGGCCAGACTAACTCTCCTCATGATCCCAATATAGCTGCCACAGTTTCAGGCGTCAACATGCAGGCATCAACAGGGACACAAGACAATGGCCCAGAAGGAGAAGAGGAACTATCTTTTCTGTATCTATTTCTTGACTTAGACTATTCATGATTTACCCTGTGGACCTGGACATGGGGCCTCTCAGAGAACATGGAAGGTGAACCAGCAGGAAGTATGGATAGGACAAGGGCAGCATCCAATAGTATCTGCTCCAAACTCTAAATTCATGAGGGAAGTAGGGTTAAGTGAGTGAGACAACGACACTCCAGTCACTCCCTCATAGAGTATTTAAGTTTCTCTCTTACTGCTTCCTCCTTCCTCATTCTGAGGATGCCATAAGGAATGGTGTTTGTTCACAGTCATGCTACAGAGCCCTCAGCAACGTGGAGAATATTCGTGACTCAAAGAGCTAAAAACCTAAGGTTTATCTTTACCTTTTGTTCCGGATGAGGTGCAGCAGTAACTGAAGTAGCATTCCCATCTGATTGACACTCCTTGTCATGAGAGCTGGCTGCTGACCATTGTCAGTGGAGAGATAGGAAGGCCCAAGGACGGGAAGGGGTGAGGAGGCGTCTGCCGTCCATCAAGCTGTGAAGAGTGGCTGCCACTCATCTCTTAGAGCAGGGGGCTGGCAGGCCAAATCCATACAACCACTTTTTGTATCTAGTGCATGAGCTAAGAATGGTTTTCACATTTTTAAATGGCTGGAAAAAAGACTCAAACAAGAAAATTGTATGAAATTCGCATTTCAGTTCCATAGATAAAGTTTCTTTGGAACACAGCTGTGCTCGTTCATTTACACATTATCTGGGGCTGCTTTTCCACTTCAGCAGCGGAGTTAAGGTAGCTACGACACACACCAGATGGTCCATGAAACCTAACATATTTACTACCTGGCCCTTCGCAGTTTAAGTGTCAACTCTTGTCTTGCAGGAAAAGTCCTGCTGGGGCCTTCAGGCATTGGGCGGGGCCTGGAGCTTCGAGAGGAGCCAGCTCTCAGCCCCTTCCAGACAAGGCTCTTCCTCCCATCTGAGCAAGAAAGGAACATTCTGTCCAATTCATTTACAACAAGGTTCTCAGACTGGTTGCACATTAGAATCACCTGAGGAGCTTTTTTAAAATACCGGTCTTGGTCCCCACCCAGACCAATTAAAGGAAAATCGCCAGGGATGGGCCCAGGCATCTGTGTCTTTCAAAAGCTCCCAGGTGATTGCCCAGTGCAGTCAAGTTTGAGAACCCCTGCTAGAGGCTTGTTTGCCAAAGTCAGGCCAGTTTCTGGAGCTTTCTCTAAGCAAACACCATCACCCACCCTCAGGCAGGTGTTTTGGGTGCAGGACCTGAGCACCATGCTGGGGTGGAGCAGGGCAAGAAGAGGTGGAAAGCCAGCTGCGGTTCATCCCTACCGTTCATTTTCACAGGTGTACAGTCAAATGACCTCACCTGTGTGCAGGTGCGTTCCTGAGGTTTCCCAGGCTGAGTTCCTCATCACCAGAGCTCTCCCATATCGCCTGCCAACTGTTGACAGAGAAAACACAGTGTCTCACCCTAACTGCCACGCACTGGCTCGCTTTCCTTTACCGGAGAGGTTGCAAACAACAGTCCGGTGTCTGCCTCACTCAGGGCTGGTGTAGACACCATCGTCCTCCCCAGCACCAGAGACATCCCTTCTCCTTGGCGTGTAGTTGAAAAAGGCAAAGTACGAGCTTTCTCTCCTTCAATCACTCACTCAGAATATACTTACTAAGTGCCGACACTACCACGCACCACAGACTTCAAGAATACAATGATAAGGGAGGGATAAATTAAGAGTTTGGGATTAACATAACGCGTTGGTGATGGTGGCCGGTTAGTCACTAAGTCATGTCTGATTTTTGCGACTCCATGGACTGTAGCCTTCCAGGCTCCTCTGTCCCTAGGATTTTCCAGGCAAGAATACTGGAGTAGGTTGCCATTTCCTTCTTCATAACATAACATATTACTATATATAAAATAGATAATCAACAAGGACCTACTGTATAGCACAGGGAACTCTACTTAATACTCTATAATAACCTATATGGGGAAAAAAATCTGAAAAAGAATGGATGTATACATAGATAACTGAATCACTTGGCTGTACACCGGAAACTAACACAGCATTGTAAGTCAACTGCACTCCAATATAAAATAAAAATTTTAGAAAAAATAATACAATAATGAATTAGCACCCCAAAGGAGCCCATAAACTGGGGAAAGTGAAAGTTGCTCAGTCATGTCCGACTCTTTGTGACCCCATGGACTATAAAGTCCAGGGAATTCTCCAGGCCAGAATACTGGTGTGGGTATCCTTTCCCTTCTCCAGGGGATCTTCCCAACGGAGGGATCAAACCCGAGTCTCCCACAGTGCAGGCAGATTTTTTACCAGCTGAGCCACAGGGGAAGCCCATAGACTGGGGAAGAGGCAGCCAAATTAAGCCTGGGCCCTACAACACTCAGGGTTGCTCTGTGGGAGTTCTCCAGGACTCTGAGTGCTGATCTTAGAGAATTCCTTCTCAGCTGATAGAAGGCATTTTGTGCAGAGGATGGAGCATTTATAAAGGTACAGTGACTGAAAAGAGAATAAGACGGATGTGATGAATTGGGGAAGAGGGATGCCCAGGGTGGGCAAGAATGGAGGCTTAAGAAGGGAACTGGAGCTTCTTGGGAATGGTGGGTCACCAGGACCAGAGGAAGCCATCAGGGCTTTTCAGGAGCACTTCAGAAGAAAGCCCTGGCTGGGTATGATGCTGAGTTCTAGAAGGAGGCAGGAAAAAGGAGCATTATTCAGAATGAGATGTGATATATGGGTTGTGATATATATGGGTTCTTCACAGAGGAGAAGCCAGATTCAAGAAAAACTTCAGAAATGCAGCTGTAGAATGTAGAGATCAATGTCTTGGGTGGGGCCAGAGAATCCCTGCCACAACCACCAATACCCCTCACCAACTCCCTAAGGCTTCCATCTCTCCTGCCCTCCTCTGCCTCTCCGCTCCCACCCCCAGCCAGGCCAGCCAAGAGAAGAGCAGAAAGGGGGGGGGGGGGCTTGTTTTTATTTCTCTGTGTTCTTTTTAATACCTGTTATTGTGGGCTTCCCTGGTGCTTCAGACAGTGAAGAATCCGCCTGCAATGCAGGAGACCTGGGTTTGATTCCTGGGTTGGGAAGATCCCCTGGAGAAGGGAATGGCTTCCCACTCCAGTATTCTTGCCTGGGAAATCCCATGGACAGAGGAGCCTGGCAGACTGTGGTCCATGGGGTCTCAAAGAGTCAGACGTGACCGAACGACTAACATTTTCACTTTCACGTTTTTACTGTTGTTGAGTTCCCCCAAAGTGCCCCTGGCTACCCTTCAAAGAGGATTTTCTGAAACTGGCCCCACATGTGTCCTCTACCAGTCAAGATTAGAGCATGAATCTCACAGGTGCTGCTGACAGGCAGTGCTTGTGAGCCCGGGATTCAGAAAGGTCTGAGTTTGAACCCTGGACCTGCCACTAAACAGCTGCAAAGCCTGGCCAAGTCATGTAACTTCTTGAAGTCAGTCTCCTCATCTGTTAAATGCATATGATAACAGTTCCCACCTCATAGGGTTGTAGTGAGGATTTAATGCAAAAGAAAGAATGCACAGAGCCTGGCACATAAGAGATTGATAGATTTGAATTGATATCATTATGATCTTTATTTGAGACCCCAACGCACATTCACATATTCACTCATTCAAATGAATCTTAATGAATATATATTGAGAGCCTCCCATGTTCCAGTCATAATCCTGGATGTTGGGGAAAAACAGAAGTGAGCAGAAACTAAAGATCCTTGCCCACTTGGAGCATCTATATTTGGAGAAGAGAAATAAACCCAAAACAAGTAAACAAAGCAATAAACATCATAAGTGCAGATTGAGAAAAGTGAAAACAGGAAGACATCAGCAATGCAATAAGACCCTGACATGATAACAAATGGAATGTTCAAGAAGCTAAGAGAAGGGAATTCCCTGTCAGTGCAGTGGTTCAGACTGTTTTCACTGCAGGGAGCACGGTTTGATCTCTGGTAGGAGAACTAAGATCTCACGTGTGGCAAAAAAAAATTTTTTTAATTTAACAAAAGTTTTTAAAAAAAGTAAACTAAGGGGCTTCCCTGGTAGTACTGTGGATACGAGTCTGCCTTGCAATGCAAGGGACACTGGTTCAATCCTTGGTCTGGGAGGATTCCTCATGCCACTGGCAACTAAGCCGGTGAGCCACAACTATTGGAGCCTGCGTGCTCTAGGACCTACGAGCTGCAGCTACTGACCTGCTGTGCCACAACTACTGAAGCCTGCGTGCCAAGGGCCTGTGCGCTGCAACCACAGAAGCCATCACAATGAGAGGCCTGTGCACCACAACTATAGAACAGCCCCCGCTCACTCCAACTAGAGAAAGCCCTTACACAGGCGATGAAGACCCAGCACAACCAAAAATAAATTAATCAATTAAAAAAAAATAAACTAAGAGAAGAAAAGACAGATGTAGCAGCAGCGTGGTGGTGGGGGTGGGAACATTGGTACAGGTTACAGAATAGGAGTGGCTTGACAGGCAGAGGTCAGTTGGTATCAGGTGTTACAGCCCCTACTGGACTTTGGATTTTATTCTAAGTCATTGGGAAAGTATTAAGAGATTTCAGGAAGTGGAATGACATGATGATTTACATTAAAAAAAGGTACTCTGACAGTTGTAAAAAGATTGAAGGAACATAAGAGTGAAATTAGAAAATGCTGGCAGAAATCCACAGCAGATGTCCATGTGAGGGATGATGGCTAGACAAAGACGCTGCAGGAGGGGTAGCGCTCAGGGCCATATCTGAAACTGTGCCATGAAGGTAACGCTGACAGGGTTTACTGACAGTTTAGAGGCAGAGGGATGAGGGGGAAGGAGGGATCCAGAATGACGTCTCGATTTTCAGCTTGAGCTGAAAGTAGGAAACACTGGAGAAGATTCGCCTTGGGGAGGAGTCCTTAGTTCTGTTTGGGAAAGTTAACATTCACTATGATTTATAGATATCTTGGTGAGGACCTCGTTTATGTGTTTGTGTATTTGCATCTAGAGTTCAGTGATGAGGTCAAAGCTGAAGATATAAATTAGGGAGCCAATAGCCTATTAGTGACAGTGGGTAATATGCGGGTGAGACAAAGGGGCTGGGAAGGGATTGCCTGCAGGTTTTAAAGCACACCAGTAGAGAGCAGATCTTGGAAAGCTAGAAGGGGCAACTGTTTCTAGCAGGAGGAGGGAGAATAAACTTGTTGGATACTGATGAACCATCCAATTAGAGAAGGACAGGAAAGTGGCCAAGGCATTTGTAGCATAACCAACCACCCAAAACTTAGTGTTTTAAAACATTTTTTAAAGAGATAAGAGGATTCTCTGGTAGTTCAGTGGTTAGGACTTCAGGATTTCACTGCCATGGACCAGGTCGAGAAACTAAGATGCTGCAAGCCATGTGGAGCAGACCAAAAAAAAAAAGAAGAAATTAACAAGGTCCTACTGTTTAGCATGGGGACCTATATTCAATATTCAGTAATAAACCATAATAAAAAAGAATAGATACATGTATATGTATAATTAAATCTTTGCTGTATATCTGAAACTAATACAACATTGTTAATCGACTATGTCTATGTGTGTGTGTGAAGTTGCTTCGCTTATGTCCAACGTCACAATCCTGTGAACTGGAGCCTGCTAGGCTCCTTTGTCATTGGATTCTCCAGGCAAGAATACTGGAGTGTGTTGCCGTGCCATCCTCCAGGAGATCGTCTTGACCCAGAGATGAAACCCAAATCTCATGTCTTATGTCTTCTGCACTGGCAGGTGGGTTCTTTACCACTAGCGCCACCTGGGAAGCCCTAATCAACTGTACCCCAATACAAAATAAAAAGTTTAAAAAAAAGAATACATATATATGTGTGTGTATAACTGAATCACTTTGTTGCACACCAGAAGCTAATACTACACTATAAATCAACTATACTTCAATTAAAATTTTTTTAATTTCCTTTTTTCATTATATATATATATATATATATATATATATATATATACATATATTATTTATTTGGCTCACAAATCTGCAACATGGGCAGAGTTCAACAAAGAGCATTCTCTGCTCTATTCAGTATCAGCTGCGATGGTTCAAAGCCTGGAGGCTGGAATAATCTGAAGGTGTGTTCACGCACATGTCTGGCAGTTGTTGCCAGCTGGGTCTTTTGCTGTGACTGTGACCAGAGCACCTTGTGACCACGGCCTCTTCTGTGGCAGTTTGGCTTCCTCACAACTTGGTGGCTGGGTTCCGAGCAAGAGTATCCTGAGAAAGACAGGAAGATCTATATCCGACCTGTGACTGACTTAGCCTTGGTAATCACATAGTCTCACTAGGTGGCTCCCTGGTAAAGAATCTCCCTGCAGTGTAGGAGACACAGGTTTGATCCCTGAGTCAGAAAGATGCCCTGAAGAAGGGAAGGGCAACCCACTTCAACCTTCTTGCTGGGAAAGTCCCATGGAGAGAGTAGCCTGGTGAGCCACAGTCCATGGGGTAGCAAAGAGTGGGACTTAGTGACTAAAACACACCACCAGCCACCCTAGTCACAGGCCCACACAGACTCAAGGGGATGAAGCAGAGACCCCAGCCCTCAATGAAGAAGTGTCAAGTTCACATTACAGTAGGTGCTTACAAAGTGAAGTGGAATAGCGCAGTGTTCCAATATGATCTATCGTAGTGACTTTTTTTTCTACTTTCACCTTGTAGTAGGATGGTGCCCAGTGAATTCAAACTCTAATGTATCTGTTTTTAACCAGAAACTTGATCATTTAAAAGCTATTAAATCTTCTCTGTTTGTAACAATGAAAATCACAAGAATCTTCAAGCAGACATCCATTTGCAGAAGTCTTGAATGGCCTTTCTCCATTCGGTAGCTATAAATCAAGAAGGCACACATGATTCTGGAGAGACAAAGGGACAAAGATTTTAATCTATTTGTACATCTGATTACTTTTATTTTTTGCTTAGCAAAGTCCTGGATTCAATTCTATAAGCAGTTAGAATTAGGTTGACCATCCCCCAGTTCAGTTCAGTCACTCAGTCATGTACGACTCTTTGCAACGCCATGGACTGTAGCCTGCCATGCTCCTCTGTCCATCACCAACTCCCGGAGCTTGCTCAAACTCATGTCCATCGGGTTGGTGATGCCATCCAACCATCTTATGCTCTGTCATACCCAACTCCTCCTGCCCATACTTATTGAAAAAGGAACTTAAAAGTTATGAGAGATTAAGTAGGCAAACTTGACAAAAGGTCAAGGAGCTTTCTGGAAAGAAGGATATCAATACCTTGACCACTTTCCTTTAACATTCAAAGTTATGACAACTGTTTAATTGATTGGAGGGTCCCAACTGCTAAGAGAGGCCAACATGGTCACCTGCCCCATGAGGGAGAGAGGCGTGTGCACTGGTTCCCTGGGCACAAGACCAGAGCCAAGGCATCTGAGAAGATGGCTCGTGCTGAGGATAACCCAGGCTGATGTTAGCATCCTTTACCAGTGATCCTGGTGCTTCAGGCTTGCTTTGAGAAGAGAGCTTTGCTTCTGGGTGGGTGTTTATGGGCTGAGTGTCTGTGCCACTGGACAGCAGGAACACTGGAAGCCCTGACGTGTGGAGGCAGTGCTCACTTTGACACTAATCCTGAAAGACCAGCACCTTCCCCTCTCACAGTGCGGGGGACCACGGCCACAGTAGCATCATTAGTGGCAACTGATCCCCACTGACTTGACTTCCCGTGTTTATCACACATGAAAAGCAAAAGTACAGTTGAAAGTCTGAGGGCTTTCTACTTCATTTACTGATTTACTGGTATTTCCATCTGCTTCATTTTTATCACTTTGTAACATTTAATTTGTATTTGCCTCTTTTTATAAGTTTTTATTATATAAAAAAATTAAGAATTTATTTTCCTCTTTTTTTTTTTTTGGAGGGAAACTATCTTGGTGCCCAGCATTGGTTTATAATTTTTACCATTCATTCATGGATGTCCCTGTTTTATTTACCGTATTATATAATGAATACCCAGAGTACAGCATCCAACTCTAAGATTGAAAACGTTACCAACACTTATGTATACCTACACGCTCTTTCTCATCCCCAAACCCTGCTCCTCCACCCTGTTCCCAAGAGCAAGCACTAGCTTCAGTTTGTTTTTATCACCCTTTTATTGACCTGCGTATAATTTATCATAGAGCTGTGCTGTGCTAGTCGCTCAGTCATGTCCGACTCTTGTGACCCCATGGACTGTAGCCCACCAGGCTCCTCAGTCCATGAGGATTCTCCAGGCAAGAATACTGGAGTGGGTTGCCGTGCGCTCCTCCAAGGGATCCTCCCAACCCAGGAATCGAACCCAGGTCTCCTGCATTACAGGCAGATTCTTTACCATCTGAGCCACCAGGGGAGCCCAAGAATACTGGTGTGGGTAACCTCTCCCTTCTCCAGGGGATCTTCCTGACTTAGGAATCGAACTGAGGTCTCCTGCATTACAGGCGGACTCTTTAACAGCTGAGCTACCAGGGAAGCCCATCTTAGAACTATTTAGACCAAAACAATATATTGTCCAATTTTGCTTACTCTTCACCTTTAGAATTGTGAGCAGTGCTTAGTCGCTGAGTCAAGTCTGACTCTATGCAGCCCCATGGACTGTAGCCCGCCAGGTTCCTCTGGTCATGGGGTTTTCCAGGCAAGAATACTGAAGTGAATTGCCATTTGCTACTCCAGGGGATCTTATTGACCCAGAGATTGAACCCGCATCTCCTGTGTCTCCTGCATTGGTAGGTGGATTCTTTACCACTAGTGCCACCTGGAAAACTCAGGAAGGTGGCAAAGGGCAGCAGAGGATGAAGTGGTTGGATGGCATCACCGATTCAGTGGACCTGAATTTGAGCAAACTCCAGGAGATGGTGAAGGACAGGGAAGCCTGGCATGCTGCAGCCTCATGGGCTGCAGAGTTGGACACGACTTAGCGACACAACAGCAAGACCTTTAGAAAAAGATACCATATTGTATATAAAGTCTTCATGACTTTCTTTCCATCCCAACATATTTTACTAATATGTATACACGGTGATTACAGTCCATCCATGTTCACTGCTGAGTGACAGCCCGTCATGTGAACACAGCACTATTTATCTGCCCATTTTCTCCATAATGGTTGCCCAGGTTGTCTCCAGTTCTTTGCTATCATACCTAGCGCTGCTGTGAGCTATCTTGTGCCTCCCGGTGACCATGTACCTAGAGTTTCTCTCAGATGTATGTACATGCAAATATTCAGCTTTACAAAAGAATGCCAAATAATTGTTTTCCAATACTAGGCATTGTCAGATTTCTTTATTTTTGCCCATCTGCATGCTAAGTCACTTCAGTAGTGTCTGACTCTGTGCGATTCCATGGACTATAGCCCACCAGGCTCCTCTGTCCATGGGATTTTCCAGGCAAAAATACTGGGGTGTGTTGCCACACCCTTTTCCAGGGGATCTTCCTGACCCAGGGAAAGAAACTGAGTCTCTTTTGTCTCCTGCATTGGCAGGCAGATTCTTACCACTGGAGCCACCTGGGAAGCCCTCTTGGCCATCTAGCGGAGGATTAAATCCATGGTAGAGTGGCTTTACACATCCCCCAATACTGGTGACGCTGAGCCTTACCTTGTATTTATTAGTTATATGTATATTTCCTCTTCTGTGCAATAGCTGTGTGTGTCTTCAGATACTGTGCTTTCACATTCCTTTTTCCATAAATAAACCTTATTTCTTAGAATGGTTTTAGGCTTACAGAAAAATTGCAATGAAAGTTCAAAGATTCCCCTACGCCCCTACCTAGTTCTCACTCAAAGAATTTTATGCTCCTTACAGAGAAGTGTTTCCTTGTTCTCAGCAGAAGTCTCTCCTGCTTTAATTTCAACTTTCAGCCTGAGAAAGAGAATGTGTTTTCCCAAAGTTTTCCAATGCCCAAATTAGGTAGTGAGCAAGGAGGGTCACAAAGGTAGTGGTCCTCGAGGGAAGGATGAAAGGAAAAGTATCCTTGTCTCAGGACTAGACACGCAGGCCTTTCATTTCTTGGTGTGAACGAGCTTGTCATGTCAAGAACACATTTGTCAAGGAACGTGGAGATCACAGTCCAGGCCCCGGCGGCTGAGGAGACAGCCTGAGTTTTAGGACGGCCCTGGGTTTTAGTTTGGGCTGTGTGACCTTTGGCAAGTTAACTCCCCGGGTCCCCCTTTTTTCATCTGTAGAATAGAAACTCCATCGATGTCACTGGTCATATGAGAACCAGATGGAATCAATACTTACACAGAACATGGCAGAGAACCACAACCACTGCTGCTATTATTACTGCGGTGATTTTGTTGTTATTTGTTTTTATCACTTAGTAAAATCAAAATAAGAGCACAGGCTCTGGAATAAGAGAAAGTTGGTTTCAAGTCCCAGCTCCACCGCTACAACCCTGAGGCAAGTTATTTCACTTTTTGTGCCTCAATTTCTCCATCTGCAAAATGGGGGCTATCTCACAGGATTAGTAGGAAGATTAAAATGAAATACAATTTTAATCAGCTGATGCATATAAGGCACTGAACATAGTGCTCAGCACATTGAATGAACTCAGTAATGTAAACTACTGTTACCATATTCGTGTCGTGTCCCCCACATCTCATTGTTCAGCGTGCATTGGTTCCTCGTTGGCCACAGCTCCTAAAGGCCTGCAAGCATAGCCTCAGGTCCTGAGCTGGTTTAACCAGACATGGGGTATATTGGGCTTCCCTGGTGGCTCAGTGGTAAAGAATCTGCCTGCCAATGCAGGAACTGCAGGAGACACAGTTTAGATCCCTGGGTCAGTAAGATCTGCTGGAGGAGGAGATGGCAACCCACTCCAGCATTCTTGCCTGGGAAATCCCATAGTCAGAGGAGCCTGGCGGGCTACAGTCCAGGGGGCCACTGCAGTCTTCCCTATAAGTCCAAACAGGAGCCCTCAGGCCAACAACCCACTTTCTGCTTTGGGTTTCTGGGTATCCCCCCGAGGAGGGTAAAACAGAGCCCCAACACACATCACCTGGGCCTGACTCTCTGCCTATCATGCACCAGTCCCCGCCTTCAGGAGCCTGGCACATTCTACCTTTACCCTCAGCTGCTGGTTAATGCCCTGCTTTTGTCTTCTATACTCTAGAACTAAGCCCTAGAACTGTGGTTCTGCTCAGAAACGCCCCTGGCCTCACCTCCATCAGCCTGGTGGATACTGGCAGAGGCTGGCTCATCCTGAAGGTCACTGTGCTCTCTAAGATACAGACATCCCAGATACCACCCACCTCTCCATTCCTCCAGCCCTAGCCCATGCCTCCAGCTGATCCCTTGTCTGCCACGAGCCTGCTGGCTTCACAGCTGAGGCACTAGGGTTTAGCCATTACCTTGTTTTACCCCCACAACAACTCTCAGACTGACTTATTTCAAAGATAAGTAGCCCCAGAGATGCTCAGAAATTTGCCCAGTGTCAGGTGACTAATAACTTCCAAAGAACTTGAGCTCCGCTGACCTCTATTTCAGGGCCCGCTCAGCTTCCTGTGTCACAGATCCAAAGCTGAGGAAAGCCAGCTCCCTAATTTTCACTTTGGATAAAAACCCAACTTTAAAGTCTTGGCAGGTATCACTCTTCCTGACTCCCAGGCATTTGGCATCAGTTGGTGTATGTTTCCAGAGATATTTTTCTGCCCGGAGGAGAAAAAGAGGGAACATATTTCTGTTTGACTAAGAAACATGTAATCCCAAGGACTCCACACATTTTTAAGCCTTCAAATAGCACAGAGACCCAAGCAACTGGGAGAGACAGGAAAGTACTGAGTTGGGTGGAAACATATAAATTTTATGGCAAAGGGGCCCTTTAGGATATAAGTGCTGTTAATATGATCCCAAGAGGAGGGGAAAAGATTTTCCAAGGCTCTCCCACAGTCAGTGGTGCTCTGTATTTCAGAGGATCTGGGGGCCTTTGGGGCTCAGAGGTCAGTTTTGCCCCGGAGTTCCATATGTGCATAAGTAGGCACAATGGAATTAGCCCCAGTGGCCTTAAAAGCCACTTTCACGTTATCAGTAGTCTTTGCTATGTCTTCACAGCCCTCATCACCACTAACAATGACCTTGTTCTTTTAATTGTTGCAGGTACTTCCAGGTATGTTCACAAGGAATTGATTAATCATGGGAAGATTCCCAGCTCCTACAGTAGCATCTGGCATGTGGCTGTTAATCAGTAAATATTCTTTGCATATATTATAATCTCCAGTTTGGACCTTCAAGTTAGCGACCAGCAAGGCAAAGGGCACTGTACTCTTATTGGTCATGGGGTGGGGAAAGCCAGGTAGCTAGACTCAGTCAGCTGCCCAGTGGTCAGAGGTTATTGTCAGGTGTGGCCAGCATGGGGGTGGGCCGGGGGCAGGGAGTTCAAGGGCATCCCCACTACTCATATATCTATTAGCGTTTTTGATTTTTTTTTTTTGCCTTTTTTTTTCTTTCTTTTGGACCTCAGGTCTTAGTTGGGGCATGCAAGATCTCCCACTGCAGCCCACAGGACTCTCTAGTTGTGGCACACAGGTTTTGGAGCATGGGGTTGTGGTATGTGGGCTTAGCTGCCCTGGGACTTGTGGGATCTTATGGATTTCCCAGGTGGCACAGTGGTAGAGAATCTGCCTGCCAATGCAGTAGATGCAGGAGGAGCAGGTTTGATCCCTAGGTCAAGAAGATCAGTAGATGCAGGAGAAGCAGGTTCGATCCCTAGGTCAGGAAGATCCCCTGGAGGAAGAAATGGCAACCCACTCCAGTATTCTTGCCTAGAAAATTCCATGGACAGAGAAGCCTGGCAGTCTACAGTCCATGGGGTCACAAAGAGTTGGACACGACTGAGCAAAAGGGCACACACACACACTGGGATCTGAGTTCCCTGACCAGGGATCAAACCCTCATCCCCTGCATTGCAAGGCAGATTACTAACCACTGGATCACAAGGGAAGTCCCTATTTGTTAACTTTTAGTAACAAGTAATAGGAAAGTGAAAGTCGCTCAGTCATGTCGACTCTGCAACACCATGTACTATACAGTCCATGGAATTCTCTAGGCCAGAATAGTGGAATGGGTAGACTTTCCTGTCTTCAGGGGATCTTCCCAACCCAGAGATCGAACCCAGGTCTCCCTCATTGCAGGTGGATTCTTTACCAACTGAGATGTCAGGGAAGCCCCTAACAAGTATTATAATAAATTTCTTTGCCAAATGGCCCATCTCATTAAATCTACCAAATATCTTTTTTATCCAAATCTTAGCTGTAAGCAATAACAGTTACTATTGGCTGTATCATTTACTGATTGACCACCATGCATATGCCATGCATATATTGTGTCATCAAGTTTTTAAAGTATGTGTTAGATTTGGAGTATTATTCTTATCTTCTTGATGAAGGAACTGAGGCTTGAAGAAGCTGCGTGGCCTAGAGCATACAGTTGTTAAGCAAGGGGCACAGATGTGAATCAGGTGTGCTGAAAGCCTCTGTTTTTGACCCCCAAGTCATCTTGCCTCCACAAGCTCACAAAATAAGTGAACTGCTTTTTTTTCCCCTATGTCAAAACTCTACCAGGAAAGACATCCAGGCCAAATTCTCCTGTCACTTCTGCATTGTTCACTGATATGCTAGTAAGCAATAAAACTGACTTTTTGAGCTGACTGGTTCACGGAGGTCCTCTCTTCCTGGTGTACAATCAGAGTCAGTTCAGAACAACTAAAGTGGTGACCAGCCTTAGCAAACCTTAACCACCCAAGAATAATGCAGGTAGACACAGTATAATGGAAGGAAATCATGTTTTTGATCAACTTGTGCTTATCCCTCTATGGGCCTGCCCTCCCCTTCTCTCATCTATCTTGGGAAGACATGAGCATAGGTGAAATAATTTTCAAGAGTGTTCTAGAGCTCTGGGAAGGTACAATTTCTCAGGCCCCTGAGATAATCATTAATCATTTAATGAAACTCTTATTAGGTCATGTGTCCGTTACTCCACTCAGGAAGGATCAAGGCCCACCCAGATTTCTTCCTGATGATATTTTAAATGACAGTGGTACCATAGCCCTTGCCATCTTTCAAAGAAGTGGTTCTCCTGTCAGGGTAAAAAGAAAATCTGCTCTCTGCCATTAGAAATCCAGTTTCCTATGTTAGCTGTGGGAAGCTGTTGCCCCACCCAGCCTCCCTCTCTTCCCTTCAGTCCTCAGACCTCACCAGGCCAACCATCACACTGACTCTCTCCCAGAACAGTGCCCTCCCTGCCCCACTGGAGGGGAATGATCCTGGGACTCCATCTAAAGGGGTCATGGTCCTGACTGAGTCATGAAGGAATGAGGCCTACCAATGTCCATTTGCTAGAGAAGGGTTATCTAGGCATCCAAATTCCACCCTCTCAGAAGAGCCTCCTCACACCACTTTCTAGCAGCTGCCTCAGTTCCCCAAGGCATGCAATAGCCCTCCGCTTTCCGTCAGGGCTGACAGTCCAAAATCAGTCTCTCATCTGCTCCATTGGCGGTGCACTCCATCTTGGGTGCCAAGAAAGTGGTGCTTTAGCAGAGGGAGGTCAAGCGGAAAGGAAAAGATACATAACTGCAGCTGCACTGAGGCATGACGTCAGAGTCTGGAAGCTGAAAAAGGCATGAGATGGAGAAACGGGGGGAGGGATGTTTGTTTGGAAACCATCTTACACAGTCCAAATCAAACAGGCTGTTCTTTCAAGTCCACTTTCCATCTCTGCCCCATCTCTCTATTAATTCTTACCTCTTGTAAGAGCTCTCTCCCTCAACCCAATGTCTCACTTCTATCAGAGTCTAGGGAATTCTTCCTGATCCTCCAGGACTTGAAATATATCCAGATAAACTTTGTATCACCTGTCCCACCTAAAAATACCAACGACAGATTAGGGCCCACATCTTCTTTCTGAAGTCCTTCCTGTGTATTGCAGTCACCTCAGATTTTTCTCCATCCTCACCAGTCTTGGAACTTACCGATTGATCACCTACATGAGAACTGGAGCTTCTATTCAGCCCCCCAAAAGACTATAGCTCTTACATCTTGACTGTTCTGATTGTTTCATGTAAGTATCTTATCCTCCCAGGAAAACTGTAAGCTCCCTGGAGTCTTGGACTGGGTCACGTAATCCTTTTGTATGTGGCTCTGTGTATCCTCATTGTTCTGAATACATAGGAAGTCTTTACATGTATGAAGCTGCATGAACTAACAATTAAAGGAAAGCACACGGGAAAACAGGAAGCCACTAGGCACTCATGAGGAAGGTGGTTAGTGGCCTCCAATTTCAGGTGAGTAATGCCTAGGATGGGCCCAAGGTGTGTGCCACAATGACACACACAGGGTCCGTACATGTTGCAACAGGTAAGCTGACAAAGCACTCTGAGGTTGAACTGAGCAGCCCACACATGGAGAGGGGAGAAGAAGGAAGGTCCATACTTCCTTTGGACCAAGACTCAACACCAAACCATAGGCTAAGTCAGGCTACCAAAATGGTAAAAGCTACCCTAGAATAGGTGCCAGGTTCACAGGACTTGTAGCTCATTAGTCCAGTTTTGCACAATTTTCATCCCCATGGTCATCCCATTTTCAAACAACATCTGATTTTACCTCAACCATTGCCTATGTTGAAGCAAAGAGGAATTCATCAACTTGCCTCATTGAAGAAAGCAAGTCAGAGGTAGCCCTGAGAATTTAACTTACAGCTCTAGAATTTCAGATCTAATCTCTGGAATCAAAACCATTCTTCCTTATTCACTTGTGAGCACATGTAGACTCTAATTCCAATGGCCTCCCCAGCAGATATTAGGAAGAATGCATTTTCTAGCCACTTTATGAATGAAAGAAATGGGCAACCTGAAAAGAGATAGAGCTCACTCCCAGTGTGAGGTAAATGGTGTGTTCTTTGTAGTGCCTGGCAGAGCTGGGAGCAATTTCAGTTTTATGGGCCAGGAGTGCAAGGCCCTAGGAGATGGCATAAAACAAACAAGGTCACACAACTTGATCACCATTTTCCAGGAGCTGGTGCTTCAGTCTCCTAACTCCCAGCCCCAGAGTTTCCCACTAAACCAAGAAGAAAAGATTGCAAGGAACAAAAAAATGAAATACAAAGTCTATGGTAAGACTTGATGGGGGAGAAGGACAATATCTTTCAAATGCTGACTAAAAACTGCACGCACACACACACAAAATGTCCATAGAACACCTAGACATTCAACACAGCTCCTAGCTGCCAGAAGAATAAGGAGCACAAGACCCAGTGTTTTGATTACTTTGTTGTTCAGTTGGTATGTCCAACTCTTGAGACTCCACGGACTGTAGTCTGTCCATAGGATTCCCAGGTAATAATACTGGAATGGGTTGCCATTTCCTTCTCCAGGGTATCTCCCCAAGCCAAGGACTGAACCTGTGTCACCAGCATTGGCAGGCAGATTCTTTACCTGGAAAGAATTGGTTTACTAGGGCACCATAACAAATACCACTGACTGGGTGGCTTAAACAATGGAAATGTATTTCCTTACAGTTCTGGAGGCTAGAAGTCTGAGATCAAGGTGTTAGAAGGTTGGGTTCTTTTGAGGCCTCTCCCCTTGACTTGTGGATGGCTGCCTTCTGCTCATGTCTTCCCGTGGTCCTCTCTCTGTGCGCCTTTATCCTAATCTCTTCTTATAAGGACACCAGTCATATCAGATTAGGACCCACCCCAATGACCTGACTTAAATTTCATTCCCTCTTTTAAGTTCCTGTCTCCAAATATAGTCTCATTGTGAGGTATTAGGAGCTATGACTTCAACATTTGAATTTGAGGAGGACGTGATTCCATAATATGAACAAAAATTCATAACACCCACCCACTAACATTTTATTCTGAAGATACAAGTGGAGCGTTGTTCAAATTTTCCTCCTCTTGCAGACCAGATTTGAGCAAGTCTGGTAGAACCTGGACCTAGAAGCTATGCTGAGGGTGGGGACCCTCAGTTCAGCCACCAGAGAAAGACAGAGAGACTCTCTGAAGAGCCACACATCAACCTTTTAGGAGCTCCTCCTCTGAATCACTCCTGTCAGACACTCACTCCTGTCAGACTCCGCTCACCCATCTCCACAGATCTCCACTTCAAATACAGAATTAACAGAAGACTTTCTGAAAGAAATGGGCTCCTGCCTCTAGTCCATTCACATGGAACAAAACTTTGGGGTTACAGAGTGAAAGGCAAATACAAATGAGATGAAGACTCTGCTGTGGCCCTGGCCTGGGCCCAAACGAGCAGGGCCCTGCAATCGCTCAGGCTGCAGCCAACACGGCCGGCCTGCACGGAGCAGGCAAGCCGGGGTGGGGCCGCACCTCCTCCTCTGGCTTCACACTTTCTTCATAGTCTTCCCACATCTGCAGCCACTTCCTGCAGGCAAATCTGTTGGTGCCTGCCTATGTTTGGAAAGCCACCAAAGCAAAGATCAAAACAGCAATCCAAACTGGTAAGAAATGCTGTTTCAAGACTTGAAAATAGTTGGGCTTCTGATTCCATAAGAAACTGGCCATAAAGATAGCACAGAAACTGTAGCACTCAGGGCAAAGTATATGGTGATTAAAAAAAAAATGCAGCAGTGGGGGCTATGCTGTTAATTATACCCCATATTTGGGGCACTGGGACAACAAAGTTCAAAGTAAAATCAAAATGCTCCACTAACCTTGCCTGGACGCACTTGACCTTTGCAAATACCGTCTTGTGAACCTACGAATGTGCAAGTTGCTATGAATAAGAGGAAATTTTGGTTACTTGTTGTACCTTGGCCCACATTTGTCAGAGGGACTAGATACTACTAGACACAAAGTAAAATGCCAAAACCCACCCATGTCTTTTGTATTCACACTGCCTGGCCGTCACAGGGCTTTCCTTGACAAAGTTGGTGGGGCAGGCCGGTCACACAAGATGCCCTCCCATTTGTTAAGGTGCCTCAGCAGAGCTTAATGCCCCCTTGCTTCCTGATGATGAGTCAGCATTAGCCAGTCCCTGGGACTTTTTATGGGCCTGGCACCAAGCCCTGCCTTCATGGAAAGTGTGACATGTTCAAATGGTTCACCGTGCCTGGCACCTCAAGTGTCTTTTGCTTCGTAAAAAGCGTTTTGCTTTTACCCTCAATGTCCAACTGCAAATGAACTCCAAAGAGAGCTGATTAACCTGGTGCACAGTACATAGGAATTTATAAAGGAGAAAAGCCAGAGTTCAGAGACTTCCCTGGTGGTCCAGAGGTGAAGAATTCACTTCTCAGGGCCGGAGATGTGGGGGTGATCCCCAGGCACTAGCCACTAAGCCCTCAAACCGCAACCAAAGGGGAGCTTTCGAGCTATAACAGAAGATCCTGCATGCTGCCATGAAGATTCCAAGCACTGCAACCAAGACCAAATGCAGCCAAAATGAATAAATAAATTTTTTTTAAAAAAGAAAGAATAAAAACCAGAGTTCATGTGTGAGAAACAAAACATAAATATATAAGCAGGAAATATTGTGCTCTCATTTGCAAAGATTCAGCAGATGCATAGTAAAACGTGAGTGAATGAATGGTCCTGAGTAACTGGTCCCACACTGGTCCCCATCCTCAGTGGGAGGAAGGGATGCCCAAGGGGACTTCCTCTCCTTGCAGCTGGGTTCCCAGAGGCCACTCCACAGGCTGCCCAGGTGAGTGTTGGAAGTGAACTCCCTATTTCTTGAATGTGAGGTGTTTTTTCTGCTAGAATGTCAATAATAATCATTAATATCCACATTCTTTAATTTTTTAAAAGTTAGCTTCTACTCCCCGCCCCCACATACAATCAAAATGAAATTTGGCGCCAAAAGAGAGAATAAAAGGCACTCTTGTACATAAACATGATTAGACATCCCCGTGATACTGGTGGCTTTCATAGCCACAGAATGCTAATTGTTCTGCAAAAGAGAATAAGACAGATAAGCAGTCTTTGGGGGGTGACCTTACAGCTCATTTTTCATTCATTAAGGAAAGGCCACCCACTGGCCAAACTCTGGTTTATTATCCTAATTAGGGAAAAGCTCCAACCCTGATACTCAATGTGCTGTGCTGTGCTTAGTTGCTCAGTCACGTCTGACTCTTTGCGACCCTGTGGACTGTAGCCCACCAGGCCCCTCTGTCCATGGGGATTCTCCAGGCAAGAACGCTGGAGTGGTTTGCCATGCCCTCCTCCAAGGATGCTCAATAGCCTTGAGGAATAAACATGCAGGATGAATCAACCCAACCTGCCAGGATAACAAACTGAAGAAGAGATCAGGGTGTGGGAGAGGTTTAAATGTAACCTCCACAGAGGAGATGAGGATGGGAAGTCCCAGCCCTGTACTGGAACTGGCCAGCAGCAGGTGAGGAGAACCTTCTAGCAGGGTGGCACTTCCTGCTGCACCCAGCCCAGGTGCCCAGAATATACAGAAGATGTAGACGGCACAGCTCCAGCCCTGCCCTTGTGGAAGTGACAGTCCTGGGAGGAGGACACTAATATCCCTGGAACAATCAGAAAACAATTCAGATTGTGTTAAAGGAAGTACAGGCCCAAGTATTCCACGCCAGAAATGCTGAAAAGGGAGAAACTGGATGTCCGAGTGAGCCTGAGGAGGGGGAAGACTTAAGCTCCGTTCTTAAGGGATCAGATAGAGACTTCCTGTAGCAAGGAAGAGCATATGGAATCAGGGAACAAGCAAAAAGGAGAGAAAAAGATTTTTCTGAAAATGGAGTCACTTTTAAAGAGTGGGAGGAAGTTGCTACGCCATTGGTTATTACTTCCAGAAATCTCTCGTGGCCACGACTTTCTCCCTTCCTCCCTGTCTCTCCTTTTCAAGTGCTCATGCAAGCACAAACATGTGCCTGCACTGAGGTGGATTTTGTCCAGTTATGAAACAAGAAGACATCATTCTGCCATCAGCACTTTCAGGAGAATAAAGACAGACCTTTGAGGTAGCTTGGAGTCATTTAAAATTTATCATTAGTCAATAAGGGAGACTCTCCTCATCTCTTCGTAGGCAAGTAGATCAGGTAGGAGAAGCTGGTGATTCACCCTCCCTCACACCAAAACCAGGCTCCCTGTCAGATGGGACGCAGCCCCCGACTTCCCCAGAGCCATTGACCAGGACTTTCAGGTGGGTTTGATAGGCTTACTCAGCCCGCCGTCTCCTAGAGGCTCATGGGACTTACTGTAAAGGGTGCAGTTCGGGAAGGGAGTGCCCCATCATCCCTGGGGAATTTGAGAATGAGGCATCAAGCCAGAATCCACTGTACCCTTCACCCACCTTCCACAGAACTTCTTTCCCTACGTGTCTCATAGTTTCAAAATGTGGGTCCCAGAAGGCTGGCCATACAAATGGGCCTTCTCACCTCACCAGCTTGTTTCAGAACATAAATCCTGAGGATTTGAGTGATCTGCCTAAGATCACAGAGCTAATGCCTATCAGACTGGAGAGACGAGAAACAGAGAAAGAGCAGCTGGGGCCAACCAGGAAGCAGCAAGATGACTTCCTCTTGGCCTCTTGAGAGAAGTTACTCATCCTTGTTATCCTTCTCTCACCAACAACCTTCTTCCCCAGGGCTGTCTGTCATGTGACTTTGTTCTCCAGAGCTCTGCCCCACTCAGGACAAAGGGCCTCAATTCAAATCCTGCCTTAGGAAGCACAGGTGTCCGCTTTACTTCAGCCAGTTGAACAGGCCCCAAATGTCCCATCACAATGTCAGATTGTTGGGTGACCAGCTATCCCAGTTTGAGATGATCCCAATTTTAGCAAGGAAAGTTCTGCATCCTGGAAAACCCCTCAGTCCCAAACAAACCGAAATGGTTGATCACCCTCTCAGTATACAGTCTTCTAAACAGGGGTTCTGTTAAACCTCTAAAACCAAAGGTTTAATATGTGTGGGAGATATTATGGTCTATTATTGGCTAGATAAGACACTGGAGTTAAGATTTTAAAACCTAGGATAGACCTTCAGCTCTGCCAGTTTCAGTTTCCAGATTTTGAACCAGTTATCCACAGTCTTCCGAGGACTCCTGCTGCGGGGTCTACACACTCCAACTTGCACAGTAGCCAAATGAGAAAAGAGAAATCACTAGGGAATTGGTCTGTGGTCAAGGGCCACTTGGGGCTTTGACATGTGCTTGAAGTACGTTTGGGGCCCCCATCTGCTTTTCAAGATGTCCCAATCCAGTCTGCTCTCTGGACTGGAAGTTGTTCCCCTCCCCCCCACCCCCCCAATTGTTTCCTCTTCTCTGTTCCCATAGCTCTCTCTACATCCCTTCCATAGACTGTGTTGTTTTCCTGGGCATATAATGATCAGTTTGGCTTGTCTATCTGCCTCTAAGCCTTCTGCTCAGTACTGACTAATCCTGTTCAACTCCATGTGCTTCCTTCCTGGAAACAGCATGCCAAAAAGAAGTCCTGGATGAATGTCCACTGAAAAAGAAATGTATTAGTTTGAGAGAAGGAGAAGGGCATTCTCATTAGACTTTAGGACACAATGAATGTGCTCTCTGAATAATTTTTTCTCTTTTCTTTCTTTCTTCATTTTAGATAAATGGGTGCATATGTGATGACTCAGAAGGACTCTGACTGTACACTGGGTAAACTTCTGAGTTTTTTTCCAGAGGTTGTTCCAGTACATTCTGGTGTTTCTAGACTTTTAAGACTTGCTCCTTAGAAGAAAAATTATGACCAACCTAGACAGCATATTAAAAAGCAAAGACATTACTTTGCCAACAAAGATCTGTCTAGTCAAAGCTATGGTTTTTCCAGTAGTCATGTATGGATATGACAGTTGGACTGTAAAGAAAGCTGAGTGCTGAAGAATTGATGCTTTTGAACTGTGATGTTGGAGAAGACTCTTGAGAGTCCCTTGAACAGCAAGGAGATCCAACCAGTCCATCCTAAAGGAGATCAGCCTTGAGTATTCACTGGAAGGGCTGATGCTGAAGCTGAAACTCCAATACTTTAGCCACCTGATGCAAAGAACTGACTCATTGGAAAAGACCCTGATGCTGGGCAAGATGGAAGGCAGGAGAAGGGGTCGAAAGAGGATAAGATGGTTGGATGGCATCACCAACTCAATGAACATGAGTTTGAGTAAACTCTGGGAGTTTGTGATGGACAGGGAGGCCTGGCATGCTGCAGTCCATGGGTTGCATAGAGTTGGACATGACTGAGCAACTGAACTGAACTGAGACTTTTAAGGCATCATTCCTCAGGATAACTGGGTAAGGAAAAGACATAAAAGTCCTCCAGATTGGAAAAGAAGATATAAAACTATCTATTCACAGATGATCTCTTGTATAGAAAATCCTAAGAAATTCACTAAAAACTATCAGAACTAACAAGTGCAGCAAAGTTGCAAGATATAAGAGGCACAAAAATCAATTGTATTTCTTCACACTTGCAATGAATAATATGAAAATTAAATTAAGAAAATGTTCCCATTTATAAGTGCAAAAAGAATAAAATTTAGGAATAAATTTAATAAAATAATGCAAAACTTGGGACTTCCCTGGTGGTCCAGTGGTTAAGAATCCTTCTGCCAATGCAGGGGACATGGGTTCAGTCCCTGGTCTGTGGATTGGTAGACTTAACATTGGTAAAAAGGCAAAACTCCCCAAATTGATTTACAGTTCAACAAAAAACCTATCAGAATCCCTCTAGCTCCTTTAAAGAAACTGACCAGATAATTGTAAAAGTCATATGGAGTTTTATGGGACCAGAATAGCCAGAACAATTCTGAAAAAGAACAAAGGAGGACTCACACTTCCCCATTTCAATATTTACTGCAAATCAACATATCTGTTGGGAGGACTGATGCTGAAGCTAAAACTCCAATACTTTGGCCTCCTGATGCAAAGAACTGACCCATTGGAAAAGACCCTGATGCTGGGAAAGATTGAAGACAGGAGGAGAAGAGGCCGACAGAGGATGAGATGGTTGGATGGCATCACTGACTCGATGGTCTTGAGTTTGAGCAAGCTCCGGGAGTTAGTGATGGACAGCGAAGCCTGGCATACTGCAGTACATGGGGTTGCAAAGAGTCAGACATGACTGAGTAACTGAACTGAACTGAACATAATCAAGACAGTGTGATACTAGCACAAAGATAAACATACAGATTGATGGAATAAAATTAAGAGTCCCAGAAAACAGCCCATACATATATAGTCAGTTATGGTCAACTGATTTTCAACAAGGCCAAGACCCCAAGACCATTCAATGGGGAAAGAACAGTCTTTTCATCAAATGATGCTGGGTAACATAAGCAAAAGAACAAAGAGAAACTGTTACCCCACATCTTTTGAGAAAATTAAATCAGTTGGTCATTAAGAAAATGCAAATCCAATTACAATGAGATAACACTTCATACTCACACGATGGCTATAATAAAAAAAATGGAAAACCACAAGCATTGTTAAGATGCGGGGAAATTGAAATTCTTGTGTATCACTGGTGGGAATATAAAATGATGCAGCCTCTGTGGAAGAAAGTTTGGTTGTTTCTCAAGAAGATTACCACTTACCATATGACTCATCAGTTTTACTTCTGGATATATACTCAAGAGAATTAAAAACATAAGTCCACATAGGAACTTGTACACTGATGTTTATGGCAGTCTTATTCATAACAGTCAAAAGGTAAAAACAACCCATATGTCTGTAAACTGATGAATGGGTAAACAAAAAGGTAGCATCCACATACAACAGAATATTATTCAACCATAAAACAAATTAAATACTGATACATGCTACAACATAGATGAACCTTTAAAACATTATGCTAAGTGAGAGAAGTCCATCACAAAAGACCATGCATGTATTACAAGACTCCATGCATATGAAAGCTTCCCCTGTGACTCAGCATAAAGAATCCACCGAAGAGGTGGATTCAATCCCTGGGCCAGGAGGATCCCCTGGAGAAGAAAATAGGAACCCAGTCCAATATTGTTGTCTAAGAAATCCCATGGACAGAGGAGCCTTTTGGTCTGGGTTGTTAAAGGATATGGATTTCTTTGTGAGCTTATAAACTGTTCTAAATTCACTGTGATGATGGTTGTACAACTGTGTGTATATAAAGACCAGTGAATGTACACCAGTAAACAGGTAAATTATATGTATGTGAATTTTTTCTCGATATTGCTTTTTTTTTTTTAAATAAAATAAAAGACTCCATTACTCCTCCACACTTCATATACCCACACAAAGCCATGCTTTCTCCAGCTCTATGCCTGGAACTTTTAAAAACTGGGTCAGTTCATTCCCTGACTGTGGTGAACTGATCCTTGGTTGAGCCTTCTGGGCCCCTTTGACAGTTTGAGGTAATTGGCCATTTACACACAAGGGCAGAGTAGTACTTGGATAATTACTAAAGCCACAGTCCTGAATCATGGGAGGTTAGAGTTTGGAAAAAAACACACCAACCAACCCCAACAGCCAGGATTTCATGAAAGGAGGCCTCTGCTTCCGATAAATTTCAAGTACATTCTTAGCACACTTCACTCTTCTCCAGTTCCTTCTTTCCCATTTTGGCCAATTTCCTTGCCTGCCCCCGAACCCCACTCCAACAAATTCTTCACTCTAGGAAAAGTGAGCACATTCCTACCATTCCCTTCTCAACCAAGTTCAACTGACTCCAGCCCCTCGGCTTACACAGAAGGACCAACAACCAAACTCTCTGATCTGAGTTAAAAGCTTTGTGTTTTGTGTGCTAACCAGCTGGGGGAGGGGGGTGCCTTTTTCCTCCAGCTCAGATTACCTGGTTTTCAAGTGGGCCAACTCTGGGAGAACCCCTTCCAATCAATGCCTTCAGTTGGAAGTCTAAACGTCCATGCCTCTTACTCCAGCAGAATAAGAAACAGACCAGATGAAAAGCATGTTGCAACACAGTCATTACTTTATTCCTTTATAACCAAGGTCTCCAGATGAGGGGGTTAGAGTGGGAGTTGAAAGACTTTTGTACTTAATGAATAAATGCCTTGTAGTCTTCTTTGGCTCCTCTTTAAAGAATTTTGAGCACATTGCAAATGTTTTCCCAATTTCCCACGTACCATGAGGAGAGAGTCAGAGAAGTAAGACCCATTTCCCAGATCCAGAAACGAAGGCAGCAAGTAACCTGGTAGGTAATTTTCCTGATCCCCAACTAAGTTACTCTTTTCACCATCAAATTTACGTCCCACATTTTTGGAATGTTCCTCCTAGACTCCCACTACTTGCTTTCCCAGGCCAAACCCTATCACCACTCAGACACCCTTCTTCCATGATGTGACTACCAAAACCTAACCCACAGGACACTCGCTTCTCTGGAACACACAAAGCCAAGTTAACTAATGACATTACATCATGTGGATGGAGTGTTCAAGCAGAGTGGTGCCCTGCCAGAGGTGAAATTTGTGAGGTTTTTTTGTTCTGTTTCTCTTTTCTGTAGAGGGAGAATTTATCTGCTTCTTCAAGGTATGGAGCATGATGTCAGGTGAAACAGCCTAGAAAAATCTTATATAAAAAAACATAAGATGTTTAAAAGGAAGAGCATCTACCGAGGTAAAACTAAACAAAACTGAAACCCAAATCAATGGAAATGGAAAGGAATTATAAATTAAAAGTGCTGGGATAATTGGCTGGCTATTTGTAAAATAAATCAATTTAGATTTTGGTAAGGACCTTACACCATATATCAAAATGAATTCCAGAAAGACTAAAGGGCTAAATGGAAAACAAACAAACAAACCAACAAACCATACCTACCATGATGGTTAATTTTACGTGTCAACTTGACTAGGCCATGAGGTGCCCAGATATTTGGACAACATTATTCTTTTTTTTTTTTCTTTTTTGCTGGGCTGGGCCTTTGTTGTTGCACACAGGCTTTCTCTCGTGGCATCGAGTCAGGGCTACACTCTAACTGCAGTTGGTAAGTTTCTCACTGCAGCGGCTTCTCTTGTTACGGAGCATGAGCTCTAGGCGTGCAGGCTTCAGCAGTTGTAGCGCATAGGATCAACAGTTTCAGCCCAAGGCCTCTGAAGTGTGGGCTCAGTAGTTGTGGCACATGGGCTTAGTTGCTCTGGAGCTTGTGAGATCTTCCCAGACCAGGGATCAAACCTGTGTCCCCTGCATTGGCAGGCGGATTCTTAACCACTGGACCGCCAGAGAAGTCTACAAACATTATCGTTGGTGTTACTGTGAGGGTGTTTTGGAGTAAGATTGACATTTAAGTTGGCAGGCTGAGTAAAGCAGATTGCTCTCCCTAATGTGCACAGGTCATATCCAATCAGGTTGAAGACCTAATTAGAACTGAAAGGTTGACCCTCCCCCACATAAGAAGGAGTTCTCTCCCTCAACAGATCTTTGAACTGGAACTGGCTTTACAGAAGTCTGTCAGCCTTCAAACTCAAACTGGAACACCCCCATAATCATGTGAGCAACTCCTTATAACAAACCCCCTTCTCTCTCCCTCTCTTTCTCTCTATTATTCCATTCTAGTCATTCTAGTCACTCTTTTTCTCTGGAGAATCCTGGGTACAAAAGAATACACCTGAGGGAGAAAAGATAGAGGAGATTGATAAACCTTAGCTGTAGAAATGTCTTTCTAAAAAAGAAAATGATGGTGAGAAGAACCTTATGGTAGAAATCTTAAGCCTCTGCCTAATCTGTGCCTCAGAATTATCTGGGGCCCTGGCTTACTCCCAGGAGTGGAACTAATCTGAATTAATCTGTGACAAGGCTAAGGCAATGGTACTTTTTTAGAGCTTCCCTGTGATTCTCATACACAGCCAGATTGAGAACCACTGCAATGAGGAAAAAAATGAACATCTTTAACTACATAAAATGTAAAGCTTAGAAGACTTTCAGATTTAAGTTCGTGGACTAAAGTCATTCCTTCCTCCAGAAATCACCTGAAAACAATGAGAATGAAAGACAAACTCCAATTCTGATGAAATTAAGAGCCACCTATAACCTAGGTAATAATAGAGTAAGTAGAAGAAAAAAACTGCTGAGGCCAAGAAGAAACATGAGTATCTGAAGGAAGAGTACCAATTAGAATCAAGATCTTTTCTAAGCAGAACTCCAAATGCTCAGAGAGCACCTTGGGAGACACCTTGTACCACAGAATGAGGAATAAACTATGGAGCTAAATCAGAGAGAGTGCTGGAAAGTCCATAAATGGAACCCTTTGAACCTACACTGATCCCCTCCTTGAGTAAGCCAACAGATGACAGCACTTTCCCACCTCCAGCAAGAGTAGTCTCTAGAAAAAGAGAACCAGATAAACTCCAAACCCCTGGAATCCCAAGGAAGGGGTGGTTGAAATACAGACCCAAACCAGCGGCTAAACCAAAGTCTGGACATTGAACCACAGCGAGAATCTCGGCCCCTGGCCTTTGCCCAACTGCCAGGGGGGCTACAGCCTGATCTATAACCCAAGGCAGGGGACTGACTGCTTGGTAAAGTGTCTAACTTGGGGTACTGAAGCGGGAAGAGCCACATGCTCTCTGATAGAAAAGTAATTGGGGAGAAAGACTAGCACGGGTACGATTTCTGCCTATGAAGACTTAGCAGTGGTAGGATGAACTTTCCTCACTTGACAAGAGGTTGCTGGGAGAGGGAGGAGCCTCCAACAACTTACCGAGAAGAGATTTTACGCTGGAACAACTGTCAATGTAGACACAGGTGGCCTTTAGGGAGGAAAGTGAAAGTGAAGTGAAAGTGAAAGTTGCTTAGTCATGTCTGACTGTTTATGACCCCATGGACTATACAGTCCATGGAATTCTCCAGGCCAGAATACTGGAGTAGGTAGCCTTTCCTTTCTCCAAGGGATCTTCCCAAACCAGGGATTGAACCCAGGTCTCCCGCATTGCAGGTGGATTCTTTACCAGCTGAGCCACAAACCCCTTCTTAAATGTTCTTGTGTCCCGGAAGGAAAATAGGCATCAAAATGGCTCACCTTGGTCTTAGGATAAAGTAGTCAAACCTTGAAGCTCTTCCATGCTTAGACCCTTCAGCCTGCCTCTCACAAACTCTAACACCAACCCAGCTGAAATCCTTTCAGCTCTTCCCACATACCAATCTCTCTCTTGCCTCTAGTCTTCAGCCCACCCTTCTCTGTCTCTGGAACTATTTCTCCATCCCCACTTCCCACTTGTTCAAAATGGTCCAGAAGCAAGAACTATGGCTCCTGTGGTAGAAATGCAGAGAAGGTTTAAGCAACAGTTCTCAGAAAATAGAATTTTGTGTGTATAATTTCTAAACACCTTGCAGGCCTCAGCCCCTGAGAAACTTTGTCTTCTTTCCCTCACCCCTTAGAGCACCTTCTCTGAGGTATCTCCTGGCAACTTCTTATCATGCAAGGGAAGGATCTCATCTCACTGCACCTGAGGCCCTCATGGGGGAGTTGTATGGGCTCTTGTCTTTATCCCTGAATTGTGAATACCTCTGTGCTCTCATGTACATGTGTGGAGATGTAAGGAAATGGGAAAAGGACTTGAAGTGATGGCTCAGGCTCGAGAAGATGGAGTTATCCACCTCAGAGACTTCTGGGGCCTGCATTAGAAACACTGATAAAGGCCACAAGACTGATTGCCCATCTCATCGAATGGATTCACAGAAACCATCGCAAGGATGGGAGTCGCTCCATAACAGCAGAGGAAAGAACTTCATGGGTCTGGTTCACTGCGGGCCTCACTGTTAAGTCCTGGGATTCAGTGAGACAAAAAGAACAGACGGTAAGTTGCCGGCTCCAATCGCCAAGAAACTCAATACTGAGGAAAAAAAAAAAAATTTACTGGCTTGCCTTGTGGCTCAGTGGTAAAGAACCCACCTACCAATGCAGGAGACAAGGATTCAATCCCTGGGTTGGGAAGGTCCCATCTGCCTCAGAGCAACGAAGCCCGGGGGCCACAATAGAGCACAACTATTGAGTCTGTGCTCTAGAGCCTGGAAGCCGCAACTGCTGAACCCACGAGCCACAGACACTGAAGCCCATTCGCCCTAGAGCCCATGCTCTGCAACAAGAGAAGACACTGCAATGAGAAGCCTGCACCCTGCAACTACAGAGTAGCCCCCTGCTTGCCGCAACTAAAGAAAACCCCATAGCAATAAAGACCCAGCACAGCCAAAACTAAACAAACAAATTAAATTGTTTTAAAAAATTTACCAATATAATTTCCGTTTTCTCTATTTTACAACTCAGATGTTTTAAACAATTTTTCAACAAGTATTACTCTGATGGCAGTGATTTTTTTTTTTTTACATTTTTATTGTAGCAAAATACACATAGCATGAAATTTGTGATTTTAACCATTTTATAAACTCTGGGAGGTAGTGATGAACAGGGAGGCCTGGTGTGCTGCAGTCCATGGGGTTGCAAAGAGTCAGACATAACTGAGCGACTGAACTGAACTGAATCATACAACTTAGTAGCGTTTAATATTCACAGTGTTGGGCATCACAAATACCTAGTTCCAAAACATTTTCATTATCCCTAAAGGAAATCTCACATTTATTAAGCAGGCATTTCTCATTCACCATTCCTCCCAGCTCTTGGCAATCACTCATCTGTTTTCTGTCTCTATGACTCCGCCTATTCTGGATTTAAATTAAATATGAATTGAATCATACAATATGTGAACTTTTGTGTCTGGCTTCTTTCACTCAGCAAGTTTTGTAGGTTAATCCACATTGTAGCTTAATCCTTTTTATGACCAAATATTATTCCATATTTGCAATCAGGAAAAAATAACACAGCTTCGGATTGTTGTTTGTTTTGCTTTATTTGGATTACCCAGTAGATTGATGGAAGTTCATGTTCTAGTTCTTTCTTCATCCACTAACCAAAGGCGAATGTTCTATTTTCTCAATTCTAAGGCTCCGAGCTTTTGTTTGTTGTCTTGGTTTAGATTTTTTTAAATGTTTTTGAAATGTGAATTCATCTAGTGATCTGTTTACTTTTATAATGCTTCTTTTTCCTTTCTGTAAAGCTAGTACTATATTTCATCAATTTGAAAGCACCATCAATCACTATTATTTTATGCACCAAGACATAAAACAATAGCCATTCACCTATGACAATGCTTGGAGTTCAGTTCAGTTCAGTCACTCAGTTGTGTCTGACTCTTTGCAACCCCATGGACCGCAGCACGCCAGAACTCCCTGTCCGTCACCAACTCCTAGAGCTTACTCAAACTCATGTCCATTGAGTCGGTGATACCATCCAACCATCTCATCCTCTGTCATCCCCTTCTCCTCCCACCTTCAATCTTTCCCAGCATCAGGGTCTTTCAAATGAGTCAGTTCTTCAAATTAGATGGCCAAAGTATTGGAGCTTCAGCTTCAACATCAGTCCTTCCAATGAATACTCAGGACTTATTTTCCTTAGGATGGACTGGTTGGATCTCCTTACAGTCCAAGGGACTCTCAAGAGTCTTCTCCAATACCACAGTTCAAAAGCATCCATTCTTTGGCACTCAGATTTCTTTACAGTCCAGCTCTCAAATCAATATGTGACTACTGGAAAAACCACAGCTTTGACTAGATGGACATTTATTGGCAAAGTAATGTCTCTGCTTTTTAATATGCTGTCTAGGGTGGTCATACTTTTCTTCCAAGGAGTAAGTGTCTTTTAATTTCATGGCTACAGTCACCATCTGTAATGATTTTGGAGCCCCCCAAAACAAAGTCTGTCACTGTTTCCATTGTTTCCCATCTATTTACCATGAAGGGATGGGACCAGATACCATGATCTTAGTTCTCTCAATGTTGAGCTTTAAGCCAACTTTTTCACTCTTCTCTTTCACTTTCATCAAGAGGCTCTTTAGTTCTTCTTCACTTTCTGCCATAATGATGGTGTCATCTGCATATCTGAGGCTATTGATATTTTTCCTGGCAATCTTGATTCCAGCTCGGACTTCATCCGACCCAGCATTTCTCATGATGTACTTTCTGCATATAAGTTAAATAAACAGGGTGACAATATACAGCCTTGGTGTACTCCTTTCCCGATTTGGAACCAGTCTGCTGTTCCATGTCCAGTTCTAACTTGTTTGCTGACCTGCATACAGATTTCTTTTTTTTTTTAATGCATACAAGTTTCTCAGGAGGCAAGTCAGGTGGTCTGGTATTCCCATCTCTTTAAGAATTTTCCACAGTTTGTTGTGATCCACACAGTCAAAGGCTTTGGCATATCAATAAAGCAGAAGTAGATGTTTTTCTGGAAATCTTTTGCTTTTTCGATGTCCCAGTGGATGTTTGCTATCCTTCAATTCAAGGTTTTTTTTAATCTCAGCATCTATTAAATATGTCTTTAACATGAGAACTTAGAATCAAATATTTTACCTGTATGATCTTGCTAAAAGGAAGGATGAGTAGAGCTAGGCAAAGAAATAGCTAAGTGTCCTGTGTGGACCTTTGCCTCTAGGTAATTAGAGAAGTTGTGGACATCAGAACTTCAGGAAAGGTTTTAAGAAACTATCTAAGCTATCCTTACTCTACAAATGAGGACCTGTGAGCCCCAGATCTTCAGCAATTTGCTGCATCTCTCTCAACCAAGGAGATATCTGGGCATTGCATGGCACACATGTTCACACAGGGGCACTACACACACACTTCTAACGGCTAAGTAAAATCCTATTACACCTCACAGGGAAAATCGTAAAAGATTTCCAAATGACCTGAAAGGACTACTTGATTATAATTGCATTTCATTGTCTTTGAGCTACTCTACAATTTGTGGGCTACAGTCCATAGGGTCAAAAAGAGTCAGACACAACTGAGTGACTGAGCACCAACTATGTAAATTGTAGAAACTGATAATAATGCAAATTCCCTGTATCCACAGAAATGCAAACAAATTGAATCCAGTGGAATGCAACTGATTACTGCCCTCTAGACAGGCCAGTTTTATATCTATTCATAAATTTATTTCAGCATTCGCTATGGTATAGTTCTTTAAATTCCCCTTTGAACCAAGTGTAGCATCTTACTTGTTCCCTCATTTATTAGTGATTTAAATAAAATCTTTGACACATGTTCACTTTATATTTGTATTAAAGTCATAAGTTTACCTGTGAAAAATTATTCATTAGCTATATGCAAAATAGACACACATATGTGTTTAGTTGCTGTGTTTAGTCCCTTGGTCATATCTGACTCTTTGTGATCCCATGAACTGTAGCCTACCAGGCTCCTCTGTCCATGGGGATTCTTCAGGCAAGAATACTGGAGTGGGTTGCCATGCCCTTCTCCAGGGGATTCCCATTTGAACCCAGGTCTCCCACATTGTAGGCGAATTATTCACTGTCTGGGCCACCAGAAGTGGGAAGCCCAAGAAAACTGGAGTGGGCCTGAGCCTTCTCTAGGCTATCTTCCGGACCCAGGAATCGAACTGAGGTCTCCTGCATCGCAGGCGGATTTTTACCAGCTGAGCTACCAGGGAAGTCCAAATCACTGCAGATGGTAATTGCTGCCACGAAATTAAAAGATGCTTGCTCCTTGGAAGAAAAGCTATGACAAACCTAGACAGCATATTAAAAAGCAGTGATATTACTTTGCTGACAAAATCAAAGTTATGGTTTTTCCAGTAGTCATGTATAGATGTGAGAGTTGGACCGTAAAGAAGGCTGAGTGAGGAAGAATGGATGCTTTTGAACTGTGGTGTTGGAGAATACTCTGAAGAATCCCTTGGACTGTAGGGAGATTCTAAAGGAAATCAACTCTGAATATCCACTGGAAGGACTGATGCTGAACCTGAAGCTTCAATACTTTGACTGCGTGATGCAAAGAGCCAACTTATTAGAAAAGACCCTGATGCTGGGAAATATTGAAGGCAGGAAGAGAAGGGGATGACAGAGGATGAGATGCAACCATGGCATCACTGACTCAATGGACATGAGTTTAAGAAAGTTCCAGGAGATGATGAAGTATAGGGTAGCCTGGTGTGCTATAGTCCATGAGGTCTCAAAGAGTCAGACATGACTGAGCAACTGAACAACAACAATAGCATGCAAAATAGAATGTCAGCCAGCCATTAAAAATTAGATTTATTCTCAAAGTTTTAAAAACAGAACTACCATATGACCCAGCAATTCCACTCCTGAGTATATATTCAAGACAAACAAAAACACTAATTTGAAAATATATATGCACCCCAATGTTCATAATAATGTTATTTACAATTGCCAAGATATGGAAGCAAACTAAGTGTCCATCAACAGACGAAAGAATAGAGAAGATGTGATACACACACAAATACACACACATTCATATACAATGGAATACTACTGAGCCATAAAGAGGGATGAAAATTTTCCATTTGCAACAATAAAGATAGACTTATATTTTTCTAAATGAAATATATCAGAGAAAGAAAAATACTGTATGATATCACTTATATGTGGAATCTAAAAAATAAAACAAACTAATGAATATAAGAAAAAAGAAGAATATAAGAAAAAATATAACAAAAACTCATAAAGAACAAACCAGTGGTTACCAATAGAGAGAGGGAAGAGAGGAGGGGAAGATGGGGTAAGGGGTTAAGAGTTGTGCTATTAGTGTAAAATTAGCAAGCTACAAGGGAATACAGTCAATATTTTATAATATCTATAAATGGAATAAAACCTTTAAAAATACAAATCATTATACTGTATACCTGTGACATATATTATACATCAACTATATATTATATTTATATAATATATATAAGTTATATATTTTACCTCAATAAAGTAAAAAAAAATAAATAAAAATAATTCTGTTTACAAAGGTTTTTGCTTAAATGACCAAAAAATTGCTTAAGAAATAGTGTCAGATGAAGAAAACAAGATGCAATATTGAAAATTGAACATTGAAAATATTGAAAAATGCTGAAAAATAACATATACAATATATATGTCAAAAATATAAAGGAAATCAAATGGAAAGAAACAAGACAAAATAGTGATTGCCAGTCAGTACTGAGTATAAGTAGGGATTTTTGGTTTCTGCATCTTTATATCATTCTGTACTTGGCACATTTTTACAGTTAACCTGAATTGCTTTCATAGTCCAAAGAAAATCTTTGAAGAGGAAAGAATAAAAGATGTTCTATACTCAAAACAAGACCTACAACATGGAGAAACAGGTAGAGCAGGGATTAGGAAATAAACAGCACCTGCAAGATTATAAGTGACCAAAGGCCTCCCCAGAGGATATGGAACTGACATCTTGCCAGGAGCTGAAGGGCCTCTTGCATTTCGTGGATATTTTATATTTCCTTTTTGAGATGAAAATATGCACGGCTCAGTGTTTGCACCTAAGAAAACAGCTTCTAGACAAATCAGTGTAAAATAAATAAAGATTTAAATTTAAATTATATGTATAGGCTAGAAAAACACCTACCCAGCCTTTAATTTCCACCAAGATGCTCATTAGTTGGTTTAGTGAATGCTTATTACCTGTCCCGTCAGAGATAGTATCAGGACCTTTTTTTAAATTGAGAGCCCTACCAGGACTTCATTCCAGAACTTTCCAGAATCACACAAACCAGAACAACATTCCAAAACTTTGGGCTTAACAGATGTCAGTCACTGACCCAAAAAGACAAGCCACATAAAGGATGAAGTTTAATGCTCAAACAAGTAATCAGATAAATTCATCTGACTCAGGGAGCTTATAGTCCAGTGAGAAATCTGCACAGGCACAGAATTATACAACAAAATGATAATTGCTATAACTGAGAGATCCTGAAGGGGGCTGGGGACTGCAGAGGAAGACACTCGTGACTTTATCTGGCAAAAGGCCTTTTGGAGTTGCAGACATTTAAGCTGAATCAAGACAAATGGTTTTTCCACTCCCAGAAAAAGACAAGAACTTTCAAAGACAAGGATATAGCTTGAGCATTTGCCTGGAAGGAAAAGACCAAACTTGTGGACCCTGTAGCTCTGTATGGCTGAAGTATAAGAGGCAAATGGCCAAATAACCAGATGTGTGGCTGGAAAGAAAGGCAGGAGCCAGATCACCAGGTCACAGTCCCCAAAATTCAGGGGCTCCATCCCAGCTGTGGGCTTGGCACCATCCTGCATCTCAATCATTCCCACCTCCGCACCGCCCACCTCACACTACCTTCCTCCCCCATGGACATCCTCCTTCTCCTGTCAGACAGATTTGAGGCAGACAGCCTGGGTTCTCTTCTCCATCTCCTATTCCTACTCCATGTCCCACCCTCTCCCTCAAAGACCCTTCTAGCTGCCAAGTTGTTCCGACTCTGAGCAGACCCTGATCCATCAGTCGTCTCACTTCCCGCCCTCACTGGCACTGTCAGCCTCTCTCTCCCACCCAGTCACCCTTCATTCCCCAGCAAGGGGAAATCTAGGCTCTGGGCACAGCAACTGTCTCTGTTAAAGGGACCGATTTAAATGAGTAGTGTTGAAAGAGGGAAACTGCATGAGCAGACACCCTAGAAGGAACCAACATGAGTCTTGAGCTAGGAGAACCAGTCTTCTCAGGCAAGGGCTGACACCTGGATCCTGGGCTGTGCCAGCCTAAGCCGGGGAGGAAGAGCTTAGCGAGCTGAGTGTTGATCATTCTGCTCCTATAAGGTCGGGGCAGCCCAGTGAGCTTCTCCTGGCAGTTTTGGGAGATGAGAAGTCCAGGAACAAGGAAAAGGGCAGTCAGTGACCGTCAAAGATTCTGAAAACCTTTCTTCATATGCATCCACTCTCTGCGGATGCCTGCATCCTGTGCATAGGTGGACCCATCCATACCAAACCCACGTCCTTTTCACTCCCCCAGCATCTTCTGGTTCAGCCCATCTCAAGATGCTAGCTGTGCCCAGAAGCACATCCCAAGAATTTTTAAGCCTCGTGTGCATTTCAAGAGAAATTCAAGCTGCATTCTGTGACTTACTTTATATTTACCTCTTCCCCTGTCAGGTGCCAAAGCTGCTACAGACCTCTCCACAATAAGCCTCTCTTCTTTGAAACAGGAAATGCCATTTGGCCCAGCCTGAAAGGAGTAATCCTTCTAGTCCCCTGGAGGAGAGCTACCTGGGATTGGCTCTGGTCCTGAAGGGGCTACAGGGTGGGATCTGGCAGTCCCCCGAGGAAACGGGGTGGGACCAGGAGAGTAACGTTTGCTTAAAACTTCTCTGGAGCCAGAACTGACAGAGCTGGGTCATGTTGGCTGGGGAAAGACCAGGGTTCTGGGCTCTATCACCTCTAGTCTAAAATAGATTAAATGTCCTCTGCAAAGCAAACTGGAGAAGTGGCCCTGGGCTCATTGTGAGTGCTGCTGGCCTGGGAGGAGTAAGCTTGGAGTAGCGAGGGGCAGGAGGGCCCCATCTCTCTTTGCCTTAATGAGAGCGGGAGTTTACAGACCCGTATCACCAGCAGCTTGTTGAGACTCTTCCCTTGTCCTGTCACTGTTCAGTTGCCAAAAGTACAGTCCTGGTTGGAGAAAGCTCTGCCCAGTTACCCCTCCATGTGGTGTGAAGGCAGGCCAAGGGCACTTTGTGAAATTCCAGGCTGCCCGGTGGTCACCATGTCCCCAGTTCTACACTCCCTCTGACTACTCCAGACTTGAAATCCCCTGAAGCATGTAAAGCTCAGACACCCCCAAACAATGGTAGGCTTTCCAGTGGGCACTGGGGCACAGGAGGGCCTCCCCTTTTTTCTTCCAGGACAACAGCTGCCTATTGCTAAGGGGGGTTCATCTTGTCTGTGAAGCTCCCATGCTCCTGGGTTGTAAGCTTGGCCAGAGAGCAGCTCTGTGTGGGAAGGGCCTGAGGCTGGAGTGCAGTGAGGTTCAGCCTGCCACACTGGGGACAGGCAGGCAGGGAGCTCCACCCGCTTGAGGAAAACCTGTCCTTTCATCTGGTCTACTCCATCTCACCTTCTCACCAGGCACAAAGTTGAAGCAGGGAATTTGGATTTCAAGCAGGCAGTCTGAGACCACTATCAGGTTCATGTCAATGGGAACTAAACAGAGATGATATCACTAGCGCAGACACACTGTCTTCTGACCCCAGGCTCCCACATACTTGCTTTGATCTTTGTGGTCAGTCTTTTCAGTAAGGACCCAAGCCCTCTTTGCAACGGGATGTTATCTTTCCTCCCATTAAGAGATGGACTCTATGTCTCCATCCACTTGAACCCAGGCAGTCCTTGCAACAAGGTTTGGTCAACAGAATGTGGAAGAAGTGATGCTATGTAAGTTTCAGAGCTTAGGCCTTAAATGACCTTGCAGCTTCCTACTTTGCTCTCATGAAATGATGTCCTCCAGTTAGTAGAGTTTACTCCTGGATGAGAGGCTACATGGAGAACGGAGGCACCCCAGCTGACAGCCAGCACCCATTGTCACTGTGAATGAGACCAACTCGGCCCTTCCAGCTGCTGTAAAGATGCCCTCTGACTGTTTACTGCCTTAGTGATCCCAGGTGAGATCAAAGAAGAACTGCCTGGCAACTGACAAATCATCAGAAATAATAAACTGTCATCTTAAGATACTCAGTCTTGGGGTTGTTTATTACCCCAAGCCTCTCCTGTCACCTAGAGCCAAGATGCTAGGCCCAAAGGCCCATCCGGAGTTTTCTCCCTTGCCCCAGCGTGCACCATCCCCCAAGCCCAGCCTGCCAGTCCCATCCTACTGATCCTTCCTTGGTTTCATGGACCCTTCCTTGCGTTCTGAAGTCAGACTCACTAAACTATCCCTTGACAAGCCCACTCCCACTCATTAATCACCAAGAGTGGCAAGACCACCTATCCCTGATTTCCTGCTATGAAAGTAGGAAGGCAAGATGGACGGGTGGAAGGAAGGAAGAAAGGAGGGGCTAGGTAGGGCATTATCTTCCATTATCTTCACCCCTGGGCTTCCCAGGTGGTGCTAGTGGTAAAGAACCCACTGTAAGAGAAGCAGGTTTGATCCCTTGGTCGGGAAGATGCCCTGGAGGAGGGCATGGCAACCCACTCCACTATTCTTGCTTGGAGAATCTCATGGACAGAGGAGCCTGGCGGGCTATACTCTGTAGGGTCACAGAGAGTCAGACACGACTGAAGCAACTTAGCATGCACACACACATCTTCACCACCTTTATTATTTTAATAATAAAATAATTTTTTATTATTAATATAATCAGTTAAGAGTTTAGGCATCTTCTATCTATTCCTGGTTTCACAATGCCCTGGGACATACATGCAAAGTTGGGTGCAAAGTAACTTGGCTCAAGTATAGAATATTTCAAAATAGTACAAGGTGAGGCATGGCTAGAGCTGAACTGAGAGGAAGAGATTCAGAGGGAGACCTCGAAGCTGTCAGTCCCCATTGCTGTTAGTTTGCTCCTGGGAATCAGTCTGGCAGGAAAAGATCAGGGAGGTTAGCTTTGTTTCATCAAATAACCTGCTCAGTCAAAAGATACTATTTCCCAGAAAATAGTCTAATTACATTGTCAGTGAACCTTCTAAGACCTATTCAAGCAACCCAGTTTGCCTTCTTTCTTGGGGAAGAGAAGTAATGCTCTATAAAAATGTTAGCTATTGAATTTTTCTCTTGTATTGTAGAGAAGACTAGAAAGCATACCCAGCACAAAATAGTAGTTTTCAATAACTGTCTTTGAAGTCACACAGACCTTGGATTTGAATCCAAGTCCTAGTCGATAGGACCCTCAGCTACTAAATTTCTATGCGCTTTAATTTCCTCATCTGTAAAATGATTTCACAGATGGTGGTGAGCATCAGAGGCAACACATGTCAAGCTCCTAACAGAGCACCTTGCCCAGAGTAACTCCTCAAAAACACCAGCTACCATTAGTAATAAAAACATAGTAAATATTAGCTACTACTATTGTAATCACAATCTGTTACATACAAGGAAGCTAAACTCTCTTGAGGAAAATAAGATGGTTAATCCTTTCACCCATTTCTGCTTCATTGACTATGCCAAAGTCTTTGACTATGTGGATCACCACAAACTGTGGAAAATTCTTAAAGAGATGGGAATACCAGATCACCTGACCTGCTTCTTGAGAAATCTGTGTGTAGGTCAGGAAGCAACAGTTAGAACTGGACACAGAACAACAGTCTCGTTTCAAATCTGGAAAGGAGTATGTCAAGGCTGTATATTGTCACCCTGTTTGTTTAACTTATATGCAGAGTACATAATGAGAAATGCTGGGCTGGATGAAGCACAAGCTGAAATCAAGATTGCTGGGAGAAATATCAATAACCTCAGATATGCAGATGACACCACCCTTATGGCAGAAAGTGAAGAACTTAAGAGCCTCTTGATGAAAGTGAAAGAGGAGAGTGAAAAAGTTGGCTTAAAGCGCAACACTCAGAAAACTAAGATCATGGCATCTGGTCCCATCCCTTCGTGGGAAATAGATGGGGAAACAGTGGAAACAGTGACAGACTTTATTTTGGGGGGCTCCAAAATCACTACAGATGGTGACTGTAGCCATGAAATTAAAAGACACTTGTTCCTTGGAAGAAAAGTTATGACCAACCTAGACAACATATTAAAAAGCAGAGACATTACTTTGCCAACAAAGGTCCATCTTGTCAAGGCTATGGTTTTTCCAGTAGTCATGTGTGGATGTGAGAATTGGACTTAAAGAAAGCTGAGCACCAAAGAATTGATGCTTTTGAACTGTAGTGTTGGAGAAGACTCTTGAGGATCCCTTGGACTGCAAAGAGATCCAACCAGTCCATCCTAAAGAACATTAGGGTGCCCTGGTGGCTGTACCAGCCCGTCTCCACCGCGGGGGACTGGGCAGCATCAACCCCTGCGCTTGCTGTCTTTTCCGGCAGTTGAGGCTCTTCCTGTCGTCTTCACACCCGCAACCGCCCCGCGGCCCCCTATTTCAGAGTCCCTAACGCGTCCCCTCCTCTCCTCCAGTCGGCTGGCAGCTGCTGCAGGGGTTTCACCTTTTCCTCACGTCGAGACCGCTGGCCCGGCCGGGCATCTGTGGCTGTTCGCTGCCCCCAGCCCTGCCTCTCCCCTCAGCCCTGGTCTCTGGCTACATTCAATCTCCAAAACAATGTTAAAAGCTGCTACGTATCAAGAGGAAAACCTTAAAAAAACTTTCAAAATTAAAAGACGCTTGCTCTTTGGAAGGAAAACTATGACAAACCTAGACAGTGCATTAAAAAGCAGAAACATCACTTTGCCAACAAAGGCCTATATAGCAAAGCTATGATTTTTCCAGTAGTCATGTACTGATGTGAGAGTTGGATCATAAGAAGGCTGAGTGCCAAAGAAGTGATGCTTTTGAATTGTGGTGCTGGATGAAGATGACTCTTGAGGGTCCCTTAGACTGCAAGGAGATCAAAGCAGCCCATCCTAAAGGAAATCAGTCCTGAATATTCATTGGAAGAATTGATGCTGAAGCTCCAATACTTTGACTACCTGGTGTGAAGAGCCGAGTCATTGGAAAAGACCTTGATGCTGGCCATGGCAATGACAGGCTCAACTCCTTGCTCGTCACACAAAGGAAAGGGTGACAATGACCAATGTGACTCTGGAGAAATTTTATAGCAACCTTATTGCTCAACATGAAGAATGAGAAATGAGACAAAAGAAGTGAGAAAAAGTGATGGAAGAAGAAGGCCTCAAGGATGAAGAGAAAACGACTCCGGAGGTCAGCACATGCTCAGAAGGAAACAGAGTTTCTTCGTTTGAAGAGAGCAAGACTTGGACTGGAAGATTTTGAGTCCTTAAAAGTAATAGGCAGAGGAACCTTTGGTGAGGTGCGGCTTGTTCAGAAGAAAGATATGGGCCGTGTGTATGCAATGAAAATACTTCGTCAAGCAGATATGCTTGAAAAAGAGCAGGTTGGCCACATTCATGTGGAGCGCGAAATTCTAGTGGAGGCAGACAGTTTGTGGGTTGTGAAAATGTTCTATAGTTTTCAGGATAAGCTAAACCTCTAACTAATCATGAAGTTCCTGCCTGGAGGGGACATGATGACCCTGTTGATGAAAAAAGACATGCTGACAGAAGAAGAGACTCAGTTTTATATAGCAGAAACAGTGTTAGGCATAGATTCTACTCACCAACTTGATTCATCCACAGAGACATCAAACCAGACAACCTTCTCCTGGACTGCAAGGGCCGTGTGAAGCTTTCTGACTTTGGCCTTTGCACAGTACTGAAAAAAATCACATAAGACAGAATTTCATAGGAACCTGAAACAAAGCCTCCCCAGTGATTTCACTTTTCAGAACATGAATTCCAAAAGGAAAGCAGAAACCTGGAAAAGAAATAGACGCTAGCTAGCCTTCTCCACAGTAGGCACTCCTGACTACATTGCTCCTGAGGTGTTCATGCAGACCTGGTACAAGAAGCTCTGTGATTGGGTGGTCGCTGGGGGTGATCATGTATGAAATGCCCATTGGCTACCCACCTTTCTGTCCTGAGACCCCTCAAGAGACATTTAAGAAGGTGATGAACTGGAAAGAAACTTTGACTTTTCCTCTAGAAGTTCCTATTTCTGCAAAAGCCAAGGATCTAATTCTGAGATTCTGCTGTGAATGGGAACATAGAACTGGACCCCTGGAGTTGACGAAATCAAAAACAATTCTTTTTTTGAAGGTGTTGACTGGGAACATATCAGAGAGAGAGACCTGCTGCAATATCTATTGAAATCAAAAGCATTGATGGTACCTCAAACTTCGATGAGTTTCCAGAGTCTGATATTCTTAAGCCAACAGTGGCAACAAGTAATCAACCTGAGACAGACTACAAGAGCAAAGACTGGGTCTCTATCAATTATACCTACAAGCGCTTTGAGGGCCTGACTGCATGGGGGGAGATACCTTCCTACATGAAAGCAGCAAAATTGTTTTCCTCGAAATGGGATCCTAAATCGAGTTCTTTGTACAGCATCATGGTTTTCTTCTCACATACTCTTTTGAAAAGAGTTTCCAGGAAGCTTATGGAACCCACCAACATGATGAACATGGTGATAGTAAGTGGATTCTCTTCCATAATACATCTGATGACCAGTAGAACAAAGACAACCATTTCTATTATGTTGGGCATGAACAGCTGTCCTGCTTCTTTATAAGCATCATGAGCCAATCTGATGTTTTTTAAAAAAACTCACATTTTCCTAAGTTCATCAGAACAAAGGGGGAAAAACAGCCATCATCCAACTTTAAGACTGTAACATAAACTTATTATCAGTCATTTCTGTGTTTCTGTTACATGCTTCCTGTCAAGCCCACCAAGTATTTTTTTTTTCTTTACGGCTAACTTACGGCTAAAAGTTTGTAGTACTAAAGGAAATAAAGCAATAAAGAGCATCAGCAGCCAGAGTTCTGGCTGAAGGAAATAATCTGCCATTCTGAATGGGTGGTTATGGTGGTTTCTCCCCAGACCTCAGCTTCTGGCAAGTGGCTTTTTATAGACTCCAATCACAGTGCACTTTATTTATGGTACTAGGATAAAGAACCCTCAATCCATTTTGATTTATTTGCTCCTGCCCATCTAAAATACTCCTGCTGCTTTTCTGAGTGTTGATGGAGGAGGCCAGCTTGATCCATCGTTGCTCTTAGAAGGCCCAAAGGCTGCTGGGCATTGCCAAGGTGTCTCAGATCACATGGAAAATCCTCACCTTCTCTTCACAACTGTATCAGAAAATCCCTTTGGATATTGCCACGGACCAGCAATACCCACAAGTGCTGCTAACAGTACCTCAGCTCCTTCCTGGGAACACAGCAGGGGGAGCCTGGGCGGAAGCAGGCGGCCTGGAACCCTCTTGGCTAAGGTGCTGCTCCTGTTCTGTCTCCAGGCCCTCCTTGCAAGTGGTAAGGGAACCAGCCAGGTACACAGTGCAGAGCCAGCCTGCAGATCCTTATACACTTCACTCCTCAGTCCCTAGTGCGACAGTATTTGTATTCTCAGTGTTTCTCCTCTCCCAACTTGAAGGAACAATTTTGCCTTGGAATCATGATTACAAATTTTTCTTTTGCAGATGCCTTTCTGGGGGGTGGTCCTCTCCACCCTAAAGGGTCACCTGCAGGCCTGGGCTGACCTGGCTTCTCTGCTGGGGTGGTCTCTGAAGAGAGACGCTCTGAATTTTAACACGAAGTGCCTTTTCTTTCACAGCTGCCACCACCTTTAGAGAACTTTTGCTGCATCAGAAAAATGTGGAGGCTCCATGTTAATGCATTATTGCTTTAAAAATTTTGATGACACTTAAAGCATCATTTGCACCTATTTGGTAACTTTGCGTTTTGCAGAGTGTCGTGGCCAAGTCACAACTGGGAGACTGCTTCCTGCCAGTCTTGAGGTTGTAAACATCAGCTATGAAAGGAAAGTATGTCCTGCTGCTGCTAAGTCACGTCAGTCGTGTCCGACTCTGTGTGACCCCATAGACGGCAGCCCACCCAGGCTCCCGTCCCAGGGGTTCTCCCGGTAAGAATACTGTAGTGGGTTGCCATTTCCTTCTCCAGTGCATGAAAGTGAGAAGTGAAAGTGAAGTCGCTCAGTCATGTCCTACTCTTCGAGACCCCATGGACTGTAGCCTATTAGTCTCCATCCATGGGATTTCCCAGGCAAGAGTACTGGAGTGAGTTGCCATTGCCTTCTCCATGTCCTAGCTTAGCCATACAGAAAAAAAAAAAAAAAAAAGGGAATGTCAAAGTGATAGTAGTTAAATGAAACTGCTTTAGGTTTTAATGACTTAGAGGAAGGGAAAAGAATTTTAGGGAAATATTAAATCTGGATGAAGATTATGTGCCCCTTATTCTTTCATTCAGGGTTTGCTGGTGAGAAGGAAGTGAGAGTCTTTTGTGTAACTATGTAGTTTCTTTGGATTACCAAATAGTTGGGGTCTTGACCCCCATGTGTTTTGCAAGAGTATGTGGTAAGCATGGGTAATGAGAATGGGAGGGTGATAATCTGTATGTTGGAAAGTGGCATGTGATAATTTTGGGCAGGGGAGGGATGCCCACATTTTAACTTCTAAACTTCTGAAAAAACTGTGTGAAAACAAACAAACAAAAATAAAGGAGGTCAGTCCCGGGTGTTCATTGGAAGGATTGATGTTGAAGCTGAAACTCCAATACTTTGGCCACCTGATGCAAAGAGCTGACTCATTTGAAAAGACCCTGATGCTGGGAAAGATTGAGGGCTGGAGGAAAAGGGATGACAGAGGATGAGATGGTTGGATGACATCACCGACTCAATGGACATGAGCTTGAGTAAGATCTTGGAGTTGGTGACAGACAGGGAGGCCTGGCGTGCTGCAGTCCATGGGGTCCCAAAGAGTCAGACATGACTGAACGACTGAACTGAACTGAGCTGAATCCTTTCACCCAAACAAACTAGAAGCTGGGATGCTGAACAAGTTGCCACTTTGGGTTCTCCCAGGGAATCCCAGGCAGCCTCTTAGGGAGAGTTAGCAACCCAAAGGAATGGGGCAGAAATGGGGAGATTCTGAGTTTGAGGCAGTCAAAGGCATACCATGGGAACCAGATGAACTTAAAAGGTTCCAAGTAGAAAGTGGGAGAAGGAGATTAAGGAAATGCAAGAACCCAAAATGAAGGCTGCAGCTTTGCCTTACTGGGTGCTGGAGGCCTCATGTTAACCGTGGCCAGGAATCCAAAAGGACATCTCCAAGACCTGGCTATCTTCCCTATCTTTCTCCAACTCAGTATGGTACTGCTAAACATTCAATAACCAGATTGAATGAGGTAGCCTGATTGCATATACATTTTACTGATAGAAAGGATGGGTAGTACACAATTTACAAATAGTAATAAAATATACAGTACTCTTTATTGTAAACTCCATGTAGCCAATTAATCAATAAGTCAAGAAAGCTTTCACTGAGTTTTAGCAACCTCTTGTATGGATAGCCAGCCTAAGGTTGCAATTATCAGATGAGTATAGTTCTGAGTGTTGGATGATATTTCATTTATAGTTGACTTTCTCATTATAAAGAGAAGAATTTTTGTTGTTGTTGTTCTATTCACAATGTAACAGCCGCAGATATGCTACACATGTAAGTTTCATCTCAATTATTAATATTTCCTCCATCACTTTAGCCTAGTCAACAAAATTTTTAATTTTAAAAAATTAAAAAATAATATAAAGCAAGCCCTGATCTACAGCCTTTGCTAGTTTCTGTGAGATAAATATTAACACCAAATAAATACCAACACCTTAGCCAGTTTTCAAGTTATTAACATTAAGTCACTACACAATGAGTTGGAAAGATTTTCAGTAGTATACTTTTATGTAGTATTTCCACCATACAGAAAAGCAGAAGTAAATACCCTCAAAAACATGGTATAGCAAAAGTATAGGAAAATAAGTGATGTGTTTGTGCTTATTACAATTAAATAATTTATTAATGTAAATATATATAAATTGCTGTTTAATAATGCCTATGTTTAATAACCAGTTCACAAAATTCCTGAGAATTTAGGTACTGGCTCTTGTCAGTCAATTTGAGCCATTCCAGGGTGGTAGTAGCAATACTCATTGGCTTCCAGATGGTGCTAGTGGTAAAGAATCCACCTGTCAATACAGGAGCAAAATGGCACAGGTTCAATCCCTGGGTCAGGAAGATTCCCTGGAGGAAGAAATGGCAACCCACTCCAGTATTCTTGCCAGGAAAATTCCATGGACAGATGAGACAAGCAGGCTTCAGTCCATGGGATTACAAAGAGTTGGACACAACTGAGAGTCTGAGCACCTAATAGCAATATTCATACTATTAGCTCTTCCTAGATCAAGGATTTTCAACTCTGATGGTAGATCAGAATTCCCCAGGGGAGGATGTTTTTTGTTTTGTTTCATTTAACCTGAATGCCTAGGCTGCATCCAAGACCAAGCAAATCCAAATCTCTGGAGGTAGCACCAGGCATCAGTATTTTTCAAACCTCCCAGATAATTTCAGCATGCAGCCAAGGTTAAGAATCACTGGCACAGAACCTTGCTACTTAAAATGAGGTCCTGATACCGGCAAGTCAGGTGACATGCAGAAGCCCATTAGAGATGCGGAATCCCTGGCCCCACTCCAAAGCTAGATGTCCAAGAGACTGGAACTCAAATTAAAGTCCTGACTGCTGCACCCACCTCACATCAGCTGCCTAACTCATACTCACCCCTTCACTCCTACTTTTTCACTGAAGCCTTCCCTAGCAGTCCTCCACTGATGCATCAAGTCCCAGAGTGCTTCCATGGCACCCTGTACCTCGTCCTGGCTTTTATCACCACTGAGTTTCAGTCATTATGTATTGATTCTGCTGACGTCTGAATCTCTGAGCAAAGTGAAGAGGTAATAGGGGAAGCTCATTGCTGTGTGGGAGAGCTCTGGGGCTGTGAGAAGCCACTTGGCAGCCCCTGGAGCTTGAAGATCTCAGTGATAAGTGGGTTGGGCCAGAGTCTGAAGAACATGAGTGCTGTAAGGGATACACTGTGCCACTTGGATGAGGGCAGCCTCCTCTGGCAGGATAGAATTGGGTAAAGGAGAAAAGAGCTGAAATCTGGAAAGTTCAGGGTGTTCAATGATCAAATGAGGAGGCAGCACAGGTACCAGGGGATGTTAGGCGGGTTGGACTCCCCTTCTCAGTAGATTTATTAAGCTCAGAATTTTATTTTCTCTTTTTCTCCCTCTCTGTCTCTATCTCTCTCTCTCACACACATACATGTCCTCAACTCTCTCAGAAGAAAATGTTCCGGTTTTAGCAAATCCTCAGTCCAGCTGCAGAGACACAACCATGAGTCAGAGAAGACACGTCTCTGTAGTGAAGAACTGGATGGGGCAATGCTGCTGCTGTCAATCGAGATGGACGACTGAGCTCCTCAGCCCGGAGGCCCCTGCTCCTTGGATGCTGGCAAAGTGGTGAGTGCAGGAACTGAGTCAAAATATAACCGAAAGTGGGGTCCAGCTGCTCGCTGCTCAAAAGCCAGTAGAGAGACAAGATTGGTGGAAAGGAAAGTTTGCTTTATTTTCAATGCTGGCAACCGGGATGGGAATGAAGGGGGTGGATACCTGTCCAAAGACATACTCACCCTCACTGGCAATCAGTGGGCAAGAGCTTTTATAGGCAGAGAGAGGGGGCTACATTCAGAATCAGCACAGTCAGCTCTGACAGTCATCTTGACGTTGGTTATGTGGTGGTCTGACCAGCATCATCTTGATTGTTTTGAGTATATAGTTTTGAGTACAGTTCCAGGGTTGGTTTGTTTCCATCTCCTTGAGGCCAGTTCTTGGAATTGTCACAGCACTCTGGCCATCACGTAGTTAACTTCCTCCCAGGACTCAGAGTCTAGCACTGATGGTTTTTAGACATTACTGAGAAAAACCATAAATCACATGGCACAGGGCTCAAGAGGCCCAAGCTGTCTCCTTTCAAATAAAGTTTTAGGTTTTTCCTTTTATAAAATCTATGTGTGTTTTTTTTTATTTTAAAATGCAGAAAAAGAGGAGAGAGAGAAGCACCTATTGTCAAATGACAAGCAGACTAACATATCTATATATACATATGACATTTTGGTTTATATATATAGCTGTGATCATACTTTATGCACAAACATAGTCTATTTTTCACTTACTATTATTATATCATACTGTACATGTCCCTTGTTTTTTCTAAATTTTAATGAACTTCAACACAATATGCCATAGAATTTGTTGTTGTTTGGTTGCTCAGTTGTTTCCAACCCCATGGACTGCAGCACATCAAGCTCCCCTGTCTTTCATTATCTCTCTGAGTTTGTTCAAACTCATGTCCATTGAGTCAATGATGCCCTCCAACCATCTCATATTCTGTCCCCTCCTTTCTCATCCTGTCCTCAATCTTTCCCAGCATCAGGGTCTTTTCCAATGAGTTGGCTCTTCACATCAGGTGACCAAGGTATTGGGGCTTCGACTTCAGCATCAATCCTCCCAATGAATATTCAGGGTTGATTTCTTTAGGATGGACTGGTTGGATCTCCTTGCTGTCCAAGGGACTCTCAAGCATCTTTTCCAGCATCACATTTCGAAAGCATCAATTTTTCGGCGCCCAGCCATCTTTATGGTCCAACTCTCACATCCATATATGACTACTGGAAAAACCAGAACTTTGACTATTGAATGTACATATTTTATTTAGCCATCCTTTGAGTACAAGGCATTTTGCCCATTTCAAGTTATCAGTATCATATATATGACTTATGAAACATCTTTTTGCAAAAAAAAAGAAAACAACTTAAGTTTAGATTTCAAGAATTGGGGTTTTGGGCCCAGGGTGGGAGGAAGGGAAAGGAAAGGTGTATTCTTCCTGACACTGTTGTTCAACCACTAAGTCGTGTCCAGGTCTCTGACCACAAGGACTGTAGCACACCAGGATTTCCTGTCCTTCACTATGGGTAGACAATTTTTCCACAGATGGGGGTGGGGGGGCGTGTGGGTGGAGTTACAGGATGACTGAAGCAAATTACATATTATGCCACTGTTGATCTGACCGGAGGTGGAGCTCAGGGGGTAATGGGAGTGATAGAGGGTGACTGTAAATACAGACGAAACCTCAGTAACTTGCCTGCTGCTCACCTCCTGCTGTGCAGGCCGGTTCCTAACAGGGGGCTGGGGACTCCTAGGCTGAGCCACCTCTCCTGAGAACCAAATGATAGGAAGGTACACCTTGAACTAAATTTGGACTTTATTCCTTTCATTTCCCCTTGCCAGGAACAACAGTGTAGTTAATCTATCATTGGTTTGAAGGATGTTTCTTTATTGGCTTATTAAACAACATTATCCTGTATGCTACTGGCTTGTAAAATTATTATAATTCCTACAGTGAATCTATGTTAAATTAAATGTTGGGGGGCTTCCCTGGTGGTCCAGGAGTAGAGCCCACCTTTCAGTGGAGGGGATGCGGGTTTGAGCCCTGGTTGGGAAACTAAGATCCCACATGTAGCAGGGCAACTAAGCCTATAAGCCACAACTAGAGAGGCTGTGTGCCACAAGGGACAATCCTGCTGCCAACCCTGCCTGCTGCAACCAAGACTGGAGGCAGCCAAAAATAAATAAATAAAATAAAATATTGGCCAAGACAATCTCAGTCTCTAAAAGTAATTTGCCTGGAAACAAAACAGTAGCCCAGCTCTTACACCTGCTCTGTGTTCTGGGAGATACCACCTACTTCCTCCCCAACCCCCAAATAAATCCAATTTATCACTTAATCTGGCTTGAGTAGATCTCTGTTCTTTTCAACAAAAAGATCATGGATTAAATGAACAGAATTTCAGTACCTCTTAGAGTCAGAGAATATCAGGACTGAAAGGGTCCTGGCACAAACAGACCCCTCCTCTGCTCAGCCACGGCCACAAGGACTTGAGGTCGAGCCCGTCCCCAGCTGCAGGAGTGCAGTGAAAGCCAATCAGAGGAACCCACTCACCTCCCCACAGCAATAGGCTCTCCTGCCTCCTAACATTGATGGTGCCAGAGATGGGCATTTGACTTACGCCATCAGAGCAAAGAGTCATCTATATGGCTTATGGCTCTTTTAATAACAACAACGAGGAGGAGGAGGAGGAGAAGGAGAATAAGAAAAACAGAACTTCTTTCAATGTTATGAAAGTAGCATGTGTTTCCTGAGGAAAATTTAAATACAGGAAAGGATGAATACGTAAATAAAAATAGCCTCCCTTGAAATCAGGGAAATGCCAAAGAAAACCAGTGAAACATCACATTCATTAGACTGGCAATATTTTTCCTTATGATCAAGTGTTAACAAAATAGTGGGAAATGAATTCTTTCATACTGCTATGGGCATGTCAATTATTACAGCTCCTATTGAGGGCAAGTTGCCAGTATCTATTAAAATTTAAAATCTTAGGACCCACTGTTCCTCTCTATCTGCCTTGGGGAGATCTTTGTAGACATATCCAGCTAACTAGGATCAAAGATGTTGACTAAAGCATTGCTTGCAGTAGTGCAAAATCAAAAACAACCTAAATGTCTGTGAAAAAGTGAACAGCTAAATCAATCTAATAAAGCCATACTACAAACTAGCATGCTGCAGTTAGGAGAGTGAAAAAGATCAATGTGTCATAATACCCAAGAAGGCGTGCTGTTGAGTGAAAAATGCAAGTTGAAGAAAGAAAGGTACAGTCCAATGTCATTTTAGTTTTTTAAAAGCTACACAAAATAATCTGATTGTCATCTGTGTGTTTCTATATATTTGTGTGTGAATGCAGAGAAAAAAACATTTCAAAAGTAGCGATGGTCAAAGGTATTTAGTTTATTCTTACTATAAATCATAACTATGCTCAGGAAAAACTCAATAACATATTGTGTGATCTTACTTTAACAAAATTGTTTTCAAATATACATATACACAGGAGAAAATTTGGAGAATGCACAAAGAATAAAGACACAAATAAAATAGCCTCTAATGCCACCTCAACTGCTCACCCTCTAGAGCCCTTTGGGAAAGAGTCAAGATTCTACTCAGGGGCTCAGGCTTGTCCATCAGTCTATCACTGCCCTGCCCACAAGGGAGTATGGCACCATCCAACCCAGAAGACCTCCTGATCTAAAGAGCACCCTAAACTCTGCAAAGGTCATGGTGCCCACCCACCATCTGTGATTCTAGACAAAGTTCTGAATTTTCCCATGACTACTTCAGTGCTTTTTTAAAGCAATGAATATCAAATCTTTTGAAACAAGTGCTCCCCCCTCCCTTTCTTTGTCTGGGTGTATGTTTTGTTTTGCTTTATTCCATCAGGGTTTTTTGTGTCCCTGCTTCTTGGTGCCCTGAACCCACATACAATCTGCCTGTTGACCAAGCCTGCCCTGCTCTTCTCCCCACCCCTACCCCACCTCCCAGAAGGCTGTGTTTTCAAAGACACACCCCAGGTTGCCTGCCCCCACCCCACCCCACATCTATGCCTCTTGTTTCAGGCTTGCCATTGTGTCCCAGGCAATCTGCCTCACAATGAATTCTTAGCAGATGATGGTATTGCCCTGTCTCCACGTTCTGAGCCAACCCCAGTTATGCCTGGCATTCGGGAGTCAGCATTTTGTAAGCTTCTGTGACATTTGAGAGCTCACATCCCACTTCTCCCAGCATTTGGAAAAAAAGAAAGAAGGACAGAGAACTGCTCTTGTCACCACCAATGAGCTCATCCTGCTCAGAGAGGCCATAAGAAAGCTAAATCTCACCCCATGAATCAGGAAGCCTGAACTCACAAAAAAGCATGCATTCCTCAGCTGCCCGACCCACCCGGCTGACCTTTCCATAAAAAGGAGAATTACACTGAAGCCTCCTCCCTAGAAGGAGTTAACTAATTAAATGAAGACAGACATCTTTTAGTGAAACAAATCCTTCACGCCATCCACCGGAACCCTTTGATTTCTATACACTTTTCCCTTCAGGCCTCCTGTGACTGAAGTCACACATGTTCGGGGACCACTCCCAGCTTGAACACTTGGGACAATTTTAAGGAAGTCACTGAACCTCTCCTAGTTTCCCTTTCTTGGTCTGCAAACTGGAAGTACTAGGTCCTATCTTTTCCCATTGTGATTCCAGGACAATATGCCCTTGGTCATGACTCAGCCTGAAAACAGTGGTGCCTTGGGGTTCAGTTTGCCTCTTCATCCATATTCACACCAGACCAAAGCCACTGAGCTGTCATCCCCAGACTCACAGAACAATGGCCTGGTTCTCCTAGCTCTGGCTCCTCAGGATGGAGAAGTCTCTGTGTAGTTAGCCATGTCATCTTTCCAACTCAACTGACCTTCTGGTCAACTTTCCTCTACATCTAACAGTGGGGCCAGTCTGCCTCATAGGGGCCCTTGTTCTCCCTCAGAACTACTGCTTTATATTTATCTTTAAGCACATTTCTTTCTTTTTACATCCCTCCGGGGAAATTTTGAAGACTTTCGCATCAGTCTTCAAAGATTTGCTTCCTCTCTTAGCTGGCAGCCGTGGTCCTTCCCTCTCTGCAAGGTAGCTGATTCACCTTTTCACTCTAGTTTTTTGTGAGTCTGCCATAAAGATTATGCACTGATTCAGAATCTGAGTTTGGTTTAGGCTTAGAGTTTGCTCACCTAAGTGTGACAGTGTCTTCACGTCTTTGTAATAAATGGTATCTGTTATTGTAAAGCATATTACACATTAGTTCTAAATTATTCTATCGTGCTTGTACGGGCTGGTTGTGATTATTCTAGATTTCCTTTAGGATTGACTGGTTTGATCTCCTTTCAGTCCAAGGGACTCTCAAGAGTCTTTTCCAACACCACAGTTCAAAAGCATTAATTCTTCGGTGCTCAGCTCTCACAGCCATACACAACTACTGGAAAAAACCATAGCTCTGACTAGACAGACGTTTGTTGGGAAAGTAAAGTCTCTGTTTTTTAATATGCTGTCTAGGTTTGTCGTAGCTTTTCTTCCAAGGAACTAGTGTCTTTTAATTTCATGGCTGCAGTCACCATCTGCAGGGATTTTGGAGCCCAAGAAAATAAAGTCGGACACTGTTTCCATTGTTTCCCCATCTATTTGCCATGAAGTGATGGGACCAGATGCCATGATCTTAGTTTTCTGAAATGTTGAGCTTTAAGCCAACTATTTCACTCTCTTCTTGCACTTTCATCAAGAGGCTCTTCAGTTCTCTTCACTTTCTGCCAAAAGGGTGGTGTCATCTGCATATCTGAGGTTATTGATATTTCTCCCAGCAATCTTGTTTCCAGCTTGTGAACACTTTAGACAGGTGAGTTCCGTGGTATGTGAATTATATCTCATTTAATAAAGCTGTTATGCTTTTGTGTGCTGACCTGCCCATGGCCTTGTTCCCTCCCACTTTTAGAACCAGCTTCAGAGGCATCTGTGCATGTTCCTCATAGAGGCGCTGGCCCTGTTTGTGCTGCTTGCCCGTGTTGATCCCAGTCCTGGGGCCCTCTACCACACTCACCCCACCAGATCCAGAGAGAAAGAGAGATTAAAAACAAACAAGTAGCATGTACCTTCTGAAGGTCATTTAGGTTGTTTCCACTTTTCCTCTTGGCAAAGGAGCTGCAGTGGCCATTTTTACTCACATTGACTTGTGCACTACTGTGAGTTTTTCAAGAGGATGCACTACTAGAGTGAAATTTCTGGGTCGTAAGTCATAATTCATCTCCCCCAAGACTTGACCAATTATTCTTCAAAACAGTTGAAACAATTTATATTCCTGCCAGCAACGTGGGAGAGTTTCCATTTACCAGCCGCTCTCCAGCTCTTGACCTATCAAAGCTGATTATTTTTTTTCTTTTTCAGCATGACCATTATAGAATCTTGTCTTGTTTTAGTGGGCATTTCTCTGATTACCAGTTGAGCATCTATCCATTAGTTTATGAATACTCAGTTCTTTCTCTGTGAGTCACTGATTTTTATCCAAACAGCAATTTTCTACTGGGTTATTTGTTCTTTATTTCTTGGTGTGCATTCTGGGCACTAATTATTATTACATGGCAGATATCTTCACTCAGTCTATTAGCCTGTCTTTTCACGTTGGTTATGATGTGCTTTAGTATTTGCAAGGTTTTGATTTTCATGGCAACAGAGGATGAGATGGTTGGATGGCATTGCCGACTTGATGGACATGAGTTTGAGTAAGCTCTGGGAGTTGGTGATGGACAGGGAAAACTGGCGTGCTGCAGTCCATGGAGTCAGACACAACTGAGCAAACGACCTGGACTGACAGAATTCTAATGTTGTCTAATTTTCCTCTGTGGGCTTCCCTGGTGGCTCAGTGGTAAGGTGTCCACCAGCCAATGCGGGAGTTGCAAGCTTGATCCCTGGGTCAGGAAGATCCCTTGGAGAAGGAAATGGCAGCTCTTTACAGTGCTCTTGCCTGGGAAATCCCATGGATGGAGGACCCTGGCAGGCCATAGTCCACGGGGCCGCAAGGAGTTGGACGCAGCAACAGTGCAATTTCCCTCAACAGTTCATAGGAGCTTTTTGTTTTGTTTCAGAAATCTATCTCTACTCCATAAAAATAATCTTTGTTTTCATGCTTTTCTCCCACAGTTGGGCTTGAATCTAAATGAGACTTATTTTGTGTGTGACGTGAGGTAGGGATTTTATTTTTCTCCACAGAGAGCCACTGGTCCCAGCACATTTATTGAATAGTTGACCTTTCCCTATAATCCATAGTGCCTCTGCCATTAAATTCAAGTTCCCATATACAAATGGAGACCTCAGAAATTCATCCCTCTGCAGAATTCAGTTGTAACATCTACAGTTTTATGATGTCTTAGTAACTTAAAGGAAAATACTCTCACCACATTCTTCCAAATTGTCTTAGCTCTTCTTGATCCTTTGCCCTTTTTGTGTTGACAAAAAAAAAAAAAAAAAAAGCACAGCATAAGAATTGCAAGTTAAATTTATTTGGGGCAAAATTAGGACTGCATTTCAGATAACTCTGAGAAACTGCTCCAAAGAGGTAGTTGTGGGGAGGTCAGTATATATGAGATTTTGGTGAAGGGGAGATATAGGCAATCAAGCATATTTTTTTTAGGCAGGTTTCTGCTGGTCATGAGGAGCAGTCAACACTATGAGGGATTTCAGTGGTTTGAGGAGATACAAACAAGAACTGGACTCATAAAATCAGCTCCTGGGATTTCCCTGGTGGTGCAGAGGATAAGAATCTGCCTACCAAAGAAGGAGGCATGGATTCAATCCCTGGTCTGGGAAGATTCCACGTGCTGCAGAGCAATTAAGCCCATATCAGGTTCTAGAGCCTGGGAGCTGCAGATACTAAGCCTGTGTATCACAAGTACTGAAGCCTCTGGGCCTAGAGTCTGCAACAAGAGAAGCCACCACGATGAGAAGCTTGTGCTCGGCAACAAAGAGTTAAGTCCCTGCTCACTGCAGCCAGAGAAAGCCCTCACAAAGCAACCATGGCCTAGCACAGCCATAAAAAAATAACTAAATTAAAAAAAAAAATCAGCTCCTAGGGACACCCCTGGTGGTCCAATGAGGAAAAATTCACCTTGCAATGCAGGGGACACCAGTTCAATCTCTGGTCTGGGAGGACCCCACATGCTGCAGGCAACTAAACCCAAGCCCATACACCATGTGTCACAACTACTGAAGCCCACTCGCCTAGAAGGGCAACAGGAGAAGCCACCACAATGAGAAGCCACAACTGGAGAAAGCCCGCGCACAGCAACGGAGACCCACAACAGTCAAAAAATAAATAGATAAATCCAACAAAACCAAAACAGGGCTCTTTGAGTGGACTATCCAGCAACTGTTCTGTTATGGAATAATCCTGATTTCCAAACCACAAGAGGACTCACCAAGATGCTTATAAGCAATTCTGTGTACCATAATCTTAATATTTCTGAAATAAAAAGTTAAAAAAAAATCAACTCCTGAAAATATCTATCAGAAGACCTGTTTTGTCAGTTCCCTTCTCCTCCCTGACCCCTACCCACATCCACCTTCTCCACCCCACTCCCACCCCCCATCCCACCTCTGGCCTCAAGCACAGAGTGTCTCATTTCTGCTCTTCACCCTGAATGCCTTTCAAGGGGCATTAAAAATAAGCAGCTGCAGAAGCACATGATTTAATCCTTGTAGAGGTAGATGGCGAGTGCCTACAGTAAGTGTCAGTTTGTAGTTGACACCTTTAATATTAGTTTTGTTAAAAATTCCATGAAAATCCTTCTCAAAGTTTCACCATGTCAGGAAGGAAGACATTTTCCTTTACTCCCTAGGTTATTCTGGCTGGTCTAAGAATTAAATTGACAAGAGGCAGATTAATAGGAGGAAACCACACAAAAGTTTAATAACACGTACACATGGAAGAGGCCCAGAAAAACCAAGTAACAAGCCAAAATGGCTGAAAGTTTAGTTTAAATGCTCCCTTCAGCTAAAGACAAAAGAGAACACTGAGGCTAGTAATTTGGGACTTCAAAGGGGAGGAAGGCCACTGACATAGAGATGGAAAAGCAAATGATTGGTAAATAAATGTTTGCTGGGCCGTGCAGAGACAGTGGGACACAGAGAGGAATTTTCACAAAGAGACTTTGCTAGGTTCCTCCCTATCCATGTGTACATATGTGCTTAGTTGTGTCTGATTCTTTGCCCCTCCATGGACTGTAGACCACCAGGCTCCTCTGTCCATGGCATTACCTAGGCAAGCATAGTGGAGTAGGTTGCCATTTCCTTCTGCAAGGGATCTTCCCAACCCAGGGATCAAACCCATATCTCTTGTGTCTCCTGCATTTCCCCATCTGTACACCTAATTCATACTATAGTTCTCTATGGTGATAACTTCTTTCTTGGAATATATTCTCTGTTTGCATTCTTTTAGACAGTTAGGGAGAAGGTCAAAGCTTTTTCGTGAGTCTTTTGGGCCTTGATTGTTTCCAGCTCGAAATAATCTGCATGCAAAAGAGACCTTTTGACCTTTTGGAATGGCAAGATTTGATCTCCTACAACTTAAATTACATTACATTTATAATTTTTTATTTGGGAGCTGGCATCACCAGTTTCTTGCAAAAGGGGAGCCAGTGGTAGGGCTAAGGAGTGAGTGAACAGGCTCAAACCTTTCCTCTAAAATCTCATCAACACCCCATTCTCACTATGCTCTCTGCCAGCCTCCTCATAAATTGCAGTGTCTCCAGCAAAACCCTGCAGTCGCAGTTTCAAGGAAAGGTGAACCTAAGTCTTCTCAACCTTCTTCCAACCAGACCTCACTGCCCCTACACACCCTGTGGTATGAGAAGTCTAGAACCTCCACTAAGAGGAAAGAGAAGGGGAATGGAGGCGGTGGATAAAGTTGTTACTGAATTGGTCAACCAGACCCATGCCTGGGTCCTAGCCTGGGCCAAGACCTCTTGTCCCAGCCCAGGAAGTTCTTTTCCCAGTCAGATTCATAGCCAATAACAAAACCCGTGCTGAGACCGGAACAATACAAGCTTTATTCAATGGCCAAAGCATGGAGAAGCGGGCACCTAGTTCACAAATCAACTTCTCAACCCAGTTTAGGTGGAGACACCAAATACATAGAAGGATTGAGGTAAAGGGGTTAGAATTGCAAAGGGTGGGAGGAATGAATACTCATGTGATCTGATAACAGGGGTGTGGTTTCAATCCAGAACTGATGCACCTCTTCTTCTCAGTGTTGGTGTAGGCTTTTCCGGTTGTTGTCATGGCAATTATCAACTGTCGTGGCAGTGGTGGGTCTGTCATTTAGCATGTTAAAATGTTATAATGAGTGTGTAGTGAGGTTCAAGGTCTGTTGGAAGTCAAGTCTTCTGCTATTTTGGGCCTAGTTGGTTCTAAGCAGTTTTTGTTCTTTTTTCTATTTGCAGCTTCCTCTTGAAACTTAGGTAAGAGTAATTGTTTTCTATTCAAGAGAGGGGCCGGGGTTTGGTTCTGGGGAGACAGTCTTGGTAACAAAAGGCCAGGTCCCAGGCATTATCCTATTCTGATTCCTGTTCTAAAGGGGCTTGAGCCCTCTGAACAGACTAGAAGACCTAGTCATCATCTGTTCATTCCAGAGCATACCTTGGGCTTCTCGAGGGTTTTAGGGCCTGTGGGGGAAATGGAGGCGAGGGAGGGAGAATGAGGGGGCTGCATGATTGCTTACAAAGCCTCATTCTTCTAACCTCACAACCCCAAGTTCCCCAGGGAAGGGCCTCAGGGAAGCAACATCTGAAAGACCCACTGGGACTCCTAAAGCTGGGCAAGACTTTCATAAAACTACTACCAGGGCACAAAAGACTCGAGAAAGAGCAGGTTGCAAAGAAAGGGCACACCCAGCAGTGAGTTAATTGAGGAGAATGAGATCAAGAGTCTTTATTTTCTTGGGCTCCAAAATCATTGCAGTTGGTGACTGAAACCATGAAGTTAAAAGACGCTTGCTCCTTGGAAGAAAAGCTATGACAAACCTAGACAGCATATTAAAAAGCAGAGACATTACTTTGCTGACAAAGGTCTGTATAGTCAAAGCTATGGTTTTTCCAGTAGTCATGTATGGATGTGAGAGCTGGACTGTAAAGAAAGTTGAGCATCAAAGAATTGATGTTTCTGAACTTTGGTGTTGGAGAAGACACTTGGGAGTCCCTTGGACTGCAAGGAGATCCAACCAGTCCATCCTAAAGGAGATCAGCCCTGAACATTCATTGGATGGACTGATGCTAAAGCTGAAACTCCAATACTTTGGCCAACTGATGCAAAGTACTGACTCATTGGGAAAGACCCTGATGCTGGGAAAGATTGAAGGCAGGAAAAAAAGGGGACAACAAAGGATGAGATGGTTGGATGGCATCATCGACTCAATGGACATGAGTTTGAGCAAGCTCTGGGAGTTGGTGATAAACAGGGAAGTCTGGTGTGCTGCAGTCCATGGGGTCGCAGAGTCTGACAGTACTGAGCGACTGAACTGAACTGACTGAGATAAAGTGTTGAGTTACAGCGATATGGACAGGCTTAAGGGAAAGCAACAGTCCTGCATTGTATCCTGTGAAGCAATCATGGGGAGCTCTTACTATCTCTAGAACTGGAGGAGAATGGGGGGGAATGGTCACTGTAACCCAAAGAGACCCACAGATACGAAAAAGAACGGTCCAAGATCATGGCCTTCAATAGAGAGAGGCAGCCACTGCCAGCCTACGGCCCAGACAGTCCCATTAAGCATTTAGCTCTCTGCTCCTAAAGTAGAAGCCCATTGATTGAGGTGAGCAAAGCACAAATCACTAAGCAGTCCTCTACTTCTTGTCCCTATCCTTTGGCCCTAGGGTTGGTTAGGTATTCCTTACAGGCAGGGATGTCTGCAGGCTGGTATTCTTCGGTTCCAGCTGCTGTCCTGAGGAAGGCAAGGAAGAGCTGAGCTGGGTCTAAGCTTGGTGCTCCTGGATCAGATAAGAGAGGCCACCAAAATCCACCCCCACCACAGACACCCACACACATGCATACACCCCACATGTAAATATATAGTAAAAGCTACAGACTACTCCACAGTTGTTGTTTATTTTATTAAAAAGGATGTCCTTAGCACCTAAACTGGTCTTCAGACACGGAGAGAAGAATTTGAAGTTCCTGAAAGCAACCTGAGGAGGAGAGAGGAGGAAAAAAAAAGGAAGAAAATCAAGGAAAGAGGACACTACAAAATGACTTAAGACTATGGTTTGTTCTCTGAGCTCCAGGACTGACCTGGAACCAACACACCTCTCTTTTCCTCACGGCCATACTCCTTTCATACTTAGATGAAGCAAGAAATTCACCAAGTAAGAGGTTAGAGCCTGCGAATAGGGATACTTCCTATTTCACACACTGTTGGAAAAGAATAAAGTAATTTCATTGAAAACACTTTATGCAGAATAGGTCCTAAATATGTGTGAGCTGAAACTAAACAGACTTTTCATTCCTCCCCAAAGGGCTGATGAATTCTTCTCAAGCCATTTACCCCTTCTCACTTCTCATTCTGGAAGCAGAGGCAGCTTGAACTAGCTCAGCCCATCACCCCTTCTCCCTAAACCTCAACTCTTCTTTGTTTCACGTTCCTTTCTCTTAGAAAAAATGGCCGCCTTCCAAGCCTCATCACTCCGCCTGGGTGTTAGACTCCACTCCGCTCTGGACCAGGATGTATCAGTTACTCCTCTTTAGTCTGGTTTCCCTTCCCCTGTCTCCTTTCCTTCCCTTCCCTATACACATGTTTAGTCGTGGCCAGGATTTTTAAAGACAGTTCTTGGACCTGTCCCCCTCTCCAGTTTCCACCCTTTCACTCCTTCCTCCCATCACTACTAAACTCCTGTAACACCCTGCCCAGCTGGCTTCCCCAAACGTCATCATAAAAGTCACCAACAACCTCCATGTTGCCAAATCTGCTGGTGTCTTCAGTCTTGATTTTGCTGCCATACTTGACCCTCAGGCCCACTCTGTCTTCCTGAAAACTCTATCCCAGCCCCTGCCACCATTCTCACCAGGTTTTCCTCCTCCATCGGGCTATAGATCACTTTCTTAGTCTCTGCTCATTGTATACACACTTCCTGGACAGGCTCACTTACTAACTCATCTTCAATATTCTTCCAGATAACCACCATTCAAGTCTCTGAGCACTGCAGGCATGGAGCCAGCCACAGTTTACTGGGAATTGCAGGTTCCATGGAGGTGGTACGGGTGGCACTCTCCTTTCCCAAAGCTTGGGAAAACTCACTTCTGCCTGGTGACCCACAGGCACTTTATGCCTAGCTGTCACAGCAGACCCCTGTATGAGGCCTTCTGCTAGGCAAAGGGGTGGGGATTGGGGAGCTCACACAGGCATAAAGCCCTAAAGTTTGTCACCAGCCCTTCTCGTCCTACGATATCCACATGACCACACACACACATACACACATCCCTGCACATGCTCTATGCAACAGAAAGAATGACCAATTCAGAAAGGATGAGCTGCTCCACCTTAGCCAACACCCAAATTCCTTTTTCTATCACCCCACCCATCACTCCACCCCATTTCTCATAGTGAAATGGAGCCAATGTCACATCACAAGAGTGCCCTCTAGCGGACAATTGTCCAAACTGCAATCGTGCCCTCTAGGAGGGTGTGGCAGATTGCATTTTCCACAGATGGTAGTTGTCTCCCATCTCAACTGCTCTGCCTACAATATGGCACTCCACCCAACACTAAAGTCCATCTTGATGGATTTAGGGACTTCCCTGGTGGTCCAGTAGTTAAGAATCTGCTCTCCAATTCAAGGGATGCAGGTTTTATCCCTGGTCAGGGAACTAAAACCCCACATGCGGCGTGGTAACTAAGCAGACTGCAATTACTGAGAACTTGCACTGCAACTAAGACCCGATGCATAAATAAATATTTTTTTAAAAGGTTGCATTTATGTTATATATTCTTCTATTGGCGTGAGCTTGCGATTATGGAGGAAGTCATGCTAGATGACTTTCAAGGCTAGGCTACCGTTTTTCTTATTTTCAGCTTTAGAGCCCTTAGCCACGTGTAACCAATTCAAGTACTCTCAGGCTACCATGCTGTGAGGAAGCACAAACTAGCCCATGTAGACAGACCACATGGACAGACTACAGAGAAACAGTGATTCAGGCCCACACCATGCCAGCCCCAGCCACTAACAACCACTTACAGACTTAACAGCAGCCGTTCTGAGCCCTTCCCAAATTCCTGCCCCACAGAACACTTGGGATATAATAAAATGATTTCTGCTATTTTTAGACACAGTGTTTAGGGTAATGTGTTATGCAGTAATAGATAATTAGAATAGTGGGTCATGAATTCAATCTACTATAGCATGACCAGTATTTTTTTTTAAACTAAGTAGAACAGAATGAAATGGAATATAAATTAATAAGGGTATGAAAACTGTCGAGAAACTTTTTCAATAAAATGTGTGTGTTTGTGTATGTTACACTAGATCAAGAAATTAAATGTATTTGCTCCTTGAATAATATAACTTTTTAAGTTTTGAGAAGCTAGACTATTATTGCAATTCCAGAAGTCACCAACGCCTTCTGAGGCCAATATCATTGCTATGAGTCCAGGAAGCCGGGAGATCTAGTACCTTGGCAATATGTTATAGATGGGCCCATTTGGCTTTATCATCTAGACTAGAAAGAAGATTAGAAGTGCCTTCTGCTTATATAAGAATAATAAAGAAGGTGATTACTAGGAAAGAGGCATTCTAGGTGGTCCTTTATTTATACCGTAACACTCAGTACCTTGATTTCCTTAGTAAATACTCTGTTGTATTAATGAAATTTCTGAGACAGTTTGATGGCATATTTTTCCATGAAACTCCTGCATCAGAATTACTTGAGGGCTCATAAAAATGTAAGATCCCTAGATCTCTCTTCAACCCTTCAGTATCAGAGGCATGAAGCCCAAGGCCTAGCTTCCCAGAGAACCATCAGAAGACCAAAGTTTGATATCTACTGAGTCTCAGAAAGGACTTCAAATTTGGGATTCAAACTCCCCTAGAAAGTGAAGGCTAACTCTATCATGCAAAGGCCTTTAGCTGGTCAGAACACTGAGTGGTTTCATTGCACCACGGATGTAACTGGAAATAGCCCCAATTATCAAGAAACTTCATCCAGGACACCTTTAAAGAGAGGGCATGGCTGGAGCACCTCCACATTTCTGAAAAGAGATTGCATTGATGAAGAGTACTGTGTAGCTTTGTGTGTTTCTGTGTCTGAGGGCATGTCTGTTTTACATGCATCTATTAAACTATACCATTTTCTGTATGTTATTATATTTCAACACCTTAAAAACCTTTCCTGCTTAAGAGGCGGCCCCTCCCTTTGTTGTTCAGCCTCAAAGTTGTGTCTGACTCTGACCCCGTCGGCTGCAGCCACCAGGCGTCCCTGTCCTTCACCGTCTCCCTGAGTTTGCTCAAGTCATGTCCATTGAGTCCATGATGCCATCCAACCATCTCATCCTCTGTTGTCCCCTTTTCCTCCTGCCCTCAATCCTTTCCAGCATCAGGTTCTTTTCAAAGGAGCTGGCTCTTCACATCAGGTGGCCAAAGTACGGAGCTTTAGCTTCAGCATCAATCCTTCCAATGAATATTAAGGACTGATTTCCTTTAGGATTGACTGGTTTTATCTCCTTGCTATCCAAGGGACTCTCAAGAGCCTTCTCCAGCACGACAGTTTGAAAGCATCAATTTTTTGATGCTCAGCCTTCTTCAGGTCCAGCTTTCACCTCCGTACATACTACTGGAAAAACCATAGCTTTAACTAGATGGACCTTTGTTGGCAAACTAATGTCTTTGCTTTGTCATACACTGTCTAGGTTTTCCATAGCTTTTCTTCCAAGAAGCAAGTGTCTTTTCATTTCATGGTTGCAATCACAGTCCACGGTGATTTTGGAGCCCAAGAAAAGTAGTCTGTCACTGTTTCCATTGTTTCTCTATTTATTTGCCATGAAGTGATGGGATTGGACACCATGACCTTAGTTGTTTGAATGTTGAGTTTCAAGCCAGCTTTTTCACTCTCCTCTTTCACCTTCATCAAGAGGCTCTTTAGTTCCTCTTCGTTTTCTGCCATAATGGTAGTGTCATCTGCATATCTGAGGATAGCAAAGGATCCAGCCAGGATGCAAACTAAATATTCCAGAGCCAGGTCACATCTCCTTTATGTGACCTGGAGGCAATATTCTTATGCCTTAATCATCTGGGCCAGGTACCCCAAAAATCGTCCACCACCACCACCCCCCCCCCGCCACACACACACTCAGTAAGTACAGATTTGGACTGATAAACAGCAAAGGGTCTGCTGGAGCTCACTTCTGGATGACCAGGTCTTATGATTGATAGGGGTGCCCAGCCTGTGCCAGTGACTTGGAACCAATGCTAAAGCCCATTGAAACTGTTCAAACTGACCAGTCCTAAAATGCTCACCCCGCCTAGCCTTGCTGTTTCCATGGAAGCCCCAAGAAAACCCATGGATTAAGGGCTCTGCTCACTCCTGCCTCCTCACAATCCTGGTGTCTCTCTCCCTGTGGCCTGCATGACAGCCCGTGTCTCTAGGACTCATGAGTGCAATAAACTTTGCTTTCCTAGGCCCCTCCTCCGTCTCCTCTCATGCCTGCACCTGACTAAAACCTTCTCATAAAGAATGTCTGCATGTGTCTCTCTAGTCCCATCTGTGTCTGAGTGTGTGTGTCTCTGAGCATGTTTCTGTTTGTGTGTGTGCCTGTGTCTGTCTCTCTGTCTGAGTCCAGGGGGCCTTGGAAGCAGTCCCTTCAGCAAGGTGTTTCCTGACAAGCTCTGGGAGTAGTCCCTGTCCGTTCCAGGTACCCCAAGTCTTCCTGTTCCTGAGTTTTTTTCCTTTGCACACACTGGGCACCCAGGTGCACACACACACGCACACACTTTGCTTTGAGTGGTAGATCCCTAAGTTCCTACTGAATGGGGTCGCTGAACTTTTTTTCTTCTTCCATTCCCTGAGTTATATCCACATAAATATAGATTCCCTGATCCAAAAGGAAATAAACAGATCTTACAACCAGTGTGCTTTCTTAAAGAAATTTGACAAGTAATTTTTTTTTAAATCATCATCTGTTGAAAGAATGTGAGTGGAATCGCTTGGATTCAACTAACCAGCCAAAACAGTCTCACAGGGGAGTTAAATGCTACACAAAATGATCCCAAGTATATTCATATGTGGGAGTGAAAATACTGAGAAAAACACAACTATTTTTATTGCATGAAGAACAAAAAGCACAAACCATGATAAAATTGTACAATAATTATAGGACAAAAAGCCTCAGATGGAGCAGTGATCATCACATGGACGATGGTCTGGACCCCACCACCACCATCATAATCACTGCTCATCTGTGCAGCACATCTCCACCTTGTGTGCCTAGGCCGGGCTCACCATCCCTTAAAGATAGTTTTTTACATAGTAATCATTACCATATGTGTGTGTTCCTATTTTATTACATGTTTTTAAATATGTTTAAGAAAAAAAATACCATCTGTATTATTTTAAGAGTTTGGTTGGTTTTAGGATTTCAGAATCACCTCATAGAAGAAAAATTTAGAAACATGGATCCAACACCATTTTCAGTTGGATTAACTGAGTCCCAGAAGAGTAAATGACCTGACCAGGATGGTAAAGGTTTTGCTTCACAATCTCAAGAGGAAAAAAGATTTGGAGAAGATTCATAGGCATGCTAAGTATATGATCACATCTCTGACCTTGAGGACGCTCTGGGGCCCACACGGACTGGTAGGCTACTTGGAGTCATGGGGAGGGTGAGAAGAGCTGGAGCTATTGCTGGAACTTGCAACATGTTAAATATTTAAAACAGAGATCTTATCTTTGGGCCTTATTTTGAGATTTTATTCTTACTATGCATAACAATTGAGTGAGTTTATAAATAACTTGCAGTCTAATTGGGTGGGTCTAATCTGTGTCCTTAGTCTCAGCAAAACTTGGGGAGTGGGTGATGATGCCAGCAGAAGCCACAATAAAGTCAAATCCATTCAGCTCCCCTGTGCACATAGTTAAACAGACCTCATGGGATAAACAGCTGGTGCTAAGCTGCTTATTTCCCTTGTTACTCACACCAGGAGGCTGGTTGAAAAGCTGCCACATGGTTAGAACCTTTCATGCAGTGACCCCTGCTGCTGAGACCTGAGATACACATGAAGACCATAATCTTGCTTGGGAGAGGCTCTGGCCCCTCTGTTCGTCCTGAACCCACAGATCTGTCCCAAGGCCCTCACTCACCCACAGCAAAACCCACAACTGAGTCAGGTGTTCATTAGGATTCCAGCTGTGAATTAGTTAGGGGGGCACATTGAGAGAAGCCTGGGACGCAGGGGACGGCTGAGAGGCATCAAGGTGAGCACAGGAAAGGGGAGTCCCCAGCAGAGGGAGTGGGCTTGGGCAGAACAACCGAGGGCAGTTATGTTCAAATTGGAGAAAAGCATAGACTTCTTTTGAGGAAAGTTCCAGGCCTGAGACTGATTTTGAAGATTTTCCCACTGGCCTATTCAAGGCTATGATCAGAGAAAATACTTCCATTTCTTCTTTTCAAGTATTTATTTGGATATACCAAGTCTTAGTTGCAGCATGTGGGATCTAGTTCCCTGACCAAGGATCGAACAGGGACCTCCTGCATTGGGAGTGTGGAGTCTTAACCACTGTACCACCAGGGGAGTCCCAATACTTCAATTTATAAATTTTAAAAATTATCACTCTGGGGAATCACTTTAGTGCCAATGTGATGGTAATCAAAGATGCAAACATGAAAACATGAAACCTGAAGTTATATGGAAGAATCTATTCACAGTTTGGTCAGCTGAATAGTATAAAATTTTACTTTATATTTTATATAAATATGTTTAAATATTTCATATATTTATATTATTTACTCTAAGAGTATCAATAAAATGAAAATATTAAAAACTTGCACTGGATGCACAAACTCTGAGAATACACTGAGGCCCTCAGCGGTTCCCCAGTTGGAGAAACATTGGATGGACTGTTTGGACTTGAATAGATGGTTATGATCCCGAGTTTCAAGTTTCATGATGTTCACATTTATAAAAGTTAGGCATTGTTCTTAAAGAAAATTTGGCAAAATACTGAGAAGTAGAAAGAAAAACACAACTTCACCTGTTTCTGCCTTCAAAAAAATGCTGCAAATGTGACAGTATACCTCAAATTGTTATAAAACTTGTAAATTTGAGGGAAATTTCTTTATTAACTTATTTCTTTATTAACTGATTCTTTAGGGCTGATGCTGAAGCTGAAGCTCCAATCCTTCAGCCACCTGATGTGAAAAGCTGACTCAATGGAAAAGGCTCTGATGCTGGGAAGGACTGAGGGCAAGAGGAGGAGGGGACGACAGAGGATGAGATGGTTAGATGGCATCACCGACTCAGTGGACATGAATTTGAGCAAACTCCAGGAGATAGAGAGGGACAGGGAAACCTGGCGTGCTGCAGTCCATGGGGTCACAAAGAGTCAGACACAACTTTCCAACTGAACAACAACAAATTTCATCAAATATGTTTTGTGGTCCTAAAAGTCACATGGTGAGGTCAGGCAATATTGCACTTAGGAACCAAAGTGGTTATTGATGTGCCTGGCACCTACCAGGAGTCACTTCTCCCTCCAGTGGTCTGTAAGCAACAAAGAATACAAGGCAGGACTTGCTCCATTGATTAGGAGGCTTAAGCTCTGGTCACAAATCTCTCTTGAAGAGCAAAAGCTATTCCAATGTCTGTCCTTAATCTTTTCTGTTCCACTTCACTGTGTTCAGAAGAATCAAAGCAAAAAGCCAGTCAAAATCATCCCTGATAATAAAACAGCTAATAATTATAGAACATCTTGTATAGCCTATGTGTGGGTACATACATATATATGGAGAGATTAACTGCAGATCCTCATGATTAAATACTACCAGGATGCCGCTTCTAACAGAAGCATTTTGCATTCTCCAGCAGCCCATCAGAACAGAAATTGAAGCTCCAGTGTGCCCACCTATCCTCTGTTCTCCAGCACACGTGCACATATCTGCTTTCCCAAAGCTACAGACAGAGAAGAGATAATTCAGTTAACCCTTAAAGTGATTCATACGAGCAGAACAGAAGAAGACACTGAGTAGGAGGGTGTTTTCTTTGAGTTGAAGGAGGTATGAAGAAGAAAAAAAAATCTCATTACAGTAATCAGATTGTTGGTACAAAGACAGAGTGACTTAAGGCAGGTCCCTGGCAAGGAGATGCTGAGCGAGGCTGGGCCATGTCCTCTAGAATTAGAACAGCATTCTGTGTATCTTCCCACTTCTAAGATACACATCCCTCAGAAAACCAAGTGAGGAGAGCCTGTCATTAAGGCAATCTGGGCAGGGCTGTGACTACAGATGAAATCGAGATGGAAACACAATCCACAGCGCAGTTCTCTGTTGGGGGCCAGAGCTTTCTCAGGATGCCTTTTTGTCCACCTAGCAGTGGACATCTGAGCAGTGATGTGGCCTTAAGGTTTTGTGGGGAAGGTGCCTGATAGAAAAAAATAATAATAATTTTAAAGTATTGAGGTGCACTGGGAAGACCCAGAGGGATCGGGTGGAGAGGGAGGTGGGAGGGGGGACTGGGATGGGGAATACATGTAAATCCATGGCTAATTCATATCAATGTATAACAAAAACTGCTGTAATGATGTAAAGTAATTAGCCTCCAACTAATAAAAATTAAAAAAAAAAAAAGAAAGAAAAAAAAAATAAAGTATTGCTGATATGGAATATTACTCAGCTATTAAAAGGAATACATTTGAGTCGGTTCTAATGAGGTGGATGAACCTAGAGTGTATTATACAGAGTGAAGTAAATCAGAAAGAGAAAGACAAATATCATATATTAACGCATAGATATGAACCTAGAAAGGTAGTCCTGATGATCCTACATGCAAGGCAGCAAAGGAGACACAGACAAAAAGAACAGGCTTCTGGACACAGTTGGGGGAGGAGGAGGGGAACGATTTGAGACAATAGCATTGAAACATATATGTTACCATATATAAAATAAATAGCCAATGGAAGTTTGCTGTATAATGCAAGGAACTCAAAGCTGGAGATCTGTGACAACCTAGAGGGGTGGGATGGGGAGGTAGGAGTGGGGATTCAAGAGGGAAGGAAGATACGTATACCTATGGCTGAATCATGTTGATGTATGGCGGAAACCATCACAATATTGCAAAGTAATTATCCTCTGATTAAAAATTAAAATTAAAGGGAAAGTGTTACTGTTGGGTGAGTTGCAATATTACATGAGAAAATCAGTCCTAATTCTCAGTTCAGTTCAGTTCAGTCACTCAGTCGTGTCCAACTATTTGCAACCCTAAGAGCCCTAACTCTCTTGCTCATTAATTATGGTGGAATGTTCTAACTTGAAATAATTTTTATATAACTAAGGGAGACATATGTGTTGAAGAAAATGTAAACATACAGAAGAAAATAATTTCACCACCCACAGGTAACAAACCTTAACACATTTTATTGTGTAACCCTCCAAACTTTCTTCTATGCATATAAACCTGTTCGCTTCTTATAAATATAAAATCTTTATGCACAGAATATTTTCTTACTTGACTTCTCAAGTAACTCAATCAATCAAATATGCATTTTTCCACATCAGTAGAAACTGCTCCCTCAGCATCATTCTTTATGTCTGCAGGGTACTCCATTACATAGTACACTCATTAGTTATTAATCAGTTTTATATGTTTACACATTTCAGTTCAGTTCGGTTCAGTTCAGTCGCTCAGTCGTGTCCGACTCTGCGCGACCCCATGAATCGCAGCATGCCAGGCCTCCCTGTCCATCACCAGCTCCCGGAGTTTACTCAAACTCAAGCCCATCAAGTCAGCGATGCCATCCAGCCATCTCATCCTCTGTTGTCCCCTTCTCCTCCTGCCCTCAATCTTTCCCAGCATCAGGGTCTTTCCCAATGAGCCATTCTTCACATGAGGTGGCCAAAGTACTGGAGTTTCAGCCTCAGCATCAGTCCTTCCAATGAACACCCAGGACTGATCTCCTTTAGGATGGACTGGTTGGATCTCCTTGCAGTCCAAGGGACTCTCAAGAGTCTTCTCCAACACCACAGTTCAAAAGCATCAATTCTTTGGCACTCAGGTTTCTTCACAGTCCAACTCTCACATCCATACATGACCACTGGAAAAACCATAGCCTTGACCAGACAGACCTTTGTTGGCAAAGTAATGTCTCTTCTTTTTAATATGCTATCTAGGTTGGTCATAACTTTCCTTCCAAGGAGTAAGCGTCTTTTAATTTCATGGCTGCAGTCACCATCTGCAGTGATTTTGGAGCCCAAAAAAATAAAGTCTGACACTGTTTCCACTGTCTCCCATCTATTTCCCATGAGGTGATGGGACCAGATGCCATGATCTTAGTTTTCTGAATGTTAAGCTTTAAGCCAACTTTTTCACTCTCCTCTTTCAATATGGAATATTATAAGTGCTAAACATCCTTGTTCACTTATCTTTCCAAACATGTCTGATTATTTCCTTAGGTTTTTCTTTTTAGAAGAACTGTTGGGTCTAGAAGTTTTCATGTATTTGTGGTTTTTATATATACTGCCAAATGGCCTTCCTTGCCCTATGGATAAGTTGTACCCTTTACATCCACTATTATTGTATAAACGTTCTTTTTTTCCTTTCATCTTCACTGATAGTTGATTTTATCCTGCCACCTCACAAGCTGAACAGTGGCATAAAGAACAGTGCTTTGTTTTCTTTTTTGATTTCTTAAATATCTAGTGAAACTGAGTATTATTTCACAGTACATTGGTTTCCTAGGGCTATTGTAACAAACTATGATGAAGTGGGTCGGTTAAAACCACAGAAATGTACTGTTTCAGGGCTCTGGAGGCTGGAAACCCAGAGTTAAGGTGTTGGTGGCCATGGGCCCACTCCCTCTGAAGCTTCTAGGGGAGGATCTGTTCCAGGCCTCTCCTAACTTCTGGGAGCCTTCCTTAGGAGACTTTTCCTTGTGCCTCTTCGCGTGATCCTCTCACTGTGCATGTCTGTCTCTGTGTCTAAATTTCACCTTTTATAAGGATGCCAGTCATATTTGGGGCTTCCCAGGTGGCACTAGTGGTAAGGGATGCACCTGCCAATGAGGAGACATAAGAGACGCAGGTTCAATCCCTGGGTCTGAAAGATAACCTGGAGGAGGTCACAGCAACCCTCTCCAGTATTCTTGCCTAGAGAATCCCATGGACAGAAGATCCTGGTGGGCTACAGTCCATAGGATCACAAAGAATCAGACACAGCTGAAGTGACTTAGCTCAGTCCTATTGAATTAGGACCCACCCTAATGACCTTGCATTAACTGGTTATTTCTGGAAAGACCTATTTCCGGATAAGGTCGAATCCAAGGTTCTAGGGTTTGGGACTTCAGTGTATCTTTTTTGTTACAATTCAAATCAGAACAGCATGTGTACTGACCATGTGTATTTCTTTTTCCTAAGGTGAACTGCTCACTTTTCTATAGAGTTGTCTTTTTCTTTGATTGGTAGGGCCCTTTATATAAACACTTTATCTATCACATATGCTCCTAATGTTTCCCTTGTGTGCATGCACAGTTGCTTCAGTCAGTGGAACTCTTTGTGACCCCATGGACTGTAGCCCACCAGACTCCTCTGTCCATGGGATTTTCCAGGCAGCAACACTGGAATGGGTTGTCATGTCCCCAGGGGAGCTTCTCGACTCAGGGATTGAACTCACATCTCCTGCATCACAGGTGGATTCTTTACCACTGAGCCATCTGGGAAGTCCAACACAAAAGAGCCAACATAGCCAAAAACAAATAAATAAAATGAATATATTTTTAAAAAATCACATAATGAAGGTAAAAGTACAACCACAATAGGTGTGAGAAAGAAAACGGTTACAGGCACTACTCAGTGTATGGTCCATGTACCAGCAGTAAAGGCTTTACATAGAAGCTTATTAGAAAAACAGAAACTCCAGTCCCTCCAGGCAGGATCTATATCTTAACATGTGTCTTAACAGAATCTCAAACATTACAGCTTGAAGAGCACAAGAGTAGGAAAGATTTCACTGTTTAGAGAGGTAAGGAAAGATACACATATATATACATACACATATATACATATGTATGCACACACACATATATCACATGGATATATATATGCACACACACATCACATAGATACATACATGCACACACACATATATCACACAGATACATGCATGCACACACACATCACACAGATACATACATGCACACACACATATATCACACAGATATATACATGCACACACACACATATCACACAGATATATACATGCACACACACACATATATCACACAGATATATACACGCGCACACACACATATCACACAGATATATACATGCACACACACATATCACACAGATATATACACGCACACACACATATATCACACAGAGATATACACGCACACACATATATATCACACAGATATATACATGCACACACACACATATATCACACAGATATATACACGCACACACACACATATCACACAGATATATACATGCACACACACATATCACACAGATATATACATGCACACACACATATCACACAGATACATACACGCACACACACATATATCACACAGATATATACAAGCACACACACATATATATCACACAGATATATACATGCACACACACATATATCACACAGATATATACACGCACACACACATATATCACACAGATATATACATGCACACACACATATATCACACAGATATATACACGCACACACACACATATCACACAGATATATACACGCACACACACATATATATCACACAGATATATACACGCACACACACACATATATCACACAGATATATACATGCACACACACACACACACATATGTATATTTGGCTGCACTCGGTCTTTGTTCCTGTGCGGGCCTTTCCCTCTTTCCCTAGTTGCGATGCACAGTCTTCTCCTTGTAATGTTCTCTCTTGTTTCAGATCACAGGCTCTAGGGCATGCGGGCTTCAATAGTTGTGGCTCCCAGGCTCTGTAACACCGGCTCAATAGTGTGGCGCAGGGGCTAAGTTGCTCCAGAGCAAGTGGGGTTTCCCGGATCAAGGGTGGAACCCATGTCTCCTGCACTGGCAGGTGAATTCTTTACCACGAGTCACCAGAGAAGCCCAGGAAAGATTTCTTGAGGAAGCAAAGACTATACTTAGACCTGAAAAAATAGAAGGCATTAACTAAGCCTAAAAGAGAGGGAAGAGTGTTGTGGGTGGAAGGAACAGCACCTGCAAATGTGATGCGATGGAAGCTGGTGCAAATGAAAAAGGAAACAGGCCCAGAGGGCTGGATCACAGCTCACCAAGGAGAGGTGGGATGGGGGTAGGAGGGGGTGGGACAAGACTATAGAGAGAGGCCTGATTGTATACTGATACACAGGCCTGATATACCGGACTAACATTAAATGTGTTAGGAAGCCATGATTGTGTTTTCAGCATGAGCACAACTTGATTATATTTGAACTAAGTGAAATAATTATTTGATCACTTTTGCTGCCTTTAACCTGTGAGTGTGATTAAATGAACAATCTACACTAACAGGTCTTCTATATTGAACTATATCAGCATTCCTCTAGCAAACCTTACTTGAACTCAACTTTTATTCTTTAAATATACTCCTACACCAGGCTGCAGCCACTGCAGACTGGACTCCCCTGACCTCACTCCGCTTTCTCAAGTGACTGCATCTGACAAACCCGGTATGACTGAGATTGAGAAATTTGACAAGTAAACATGGAAGGAAACAGAAACACAACAGGAAAATCCACTGCCTTCTAAAGAAACAATTGAACAAGAGAAGCAAGCAGGTGAGTCATAACCAAAGTGCACTGTACATGCCACAAGCATTGCTTTATTTCACTTCTTTTAACTGTTCAACTCTGTAGATGAAAAGAGGTTGGTACAAGTTTAAATGACCATGCTGCCCCTTTTCACATCAAAGAATGGAGAACTACTGACAAAAGCCTGGGCCTGCCTCTCCCATTTGCCTGTCTGCCTGGCAGGGAAGGAAAAGAACTTAGTTGGTAAAAAGGAAGAAGCTGGGTGGGAAGACAGAAATCTAGAATAAAAACCTGGCCCAGGGTTTCCTTCAGGCTGTAAAATGCTATTCAATCAGAGTCCCATTTTGTTGTTCAAATTTGGGGGCTTCCCTAGTGGCTCAGAAAGTAAAGGATCTGCCTGCAATGCGGGAGACCTGAGTTCGATCCCCGGGTTGGGAAGATCCCCTGGAGAAGGGAATGGCTATCCACTCCAGTATTCTTGCCTGGAGAATTCCATAGACAGACGAGACTGGTGGGCTACAGTCTATTGGATCCCAAGAGTCAGACACAGCTGAGTGACTTTCACTTTCAAATGATTTTAATTACTGTAATGCACAATTTTTAATATGCAAATAAAAACTTTAATACCTGAAATAATCAAAATAATATACTTCTAGATTTTATTCAGAAGTAGTCCCCTTAGTATTTTTGCATTCATGTTCATTCACTAGTCTATAGGCCTTTTTGTTTGTTTGTTTGTTTGTTTGCTTGGTGGGGGATCTTTCTTTCTCTTTTTGTCTCAGGACTAGCCAGTTTTGTAAAATAAAATTCTCTTCTATCCAACAGTTTATATATCATGAGAATTATTTTCTTAGAAGACTCGAAAGAACTCATCTATGCATGAAGTTTCTTGAACATAAATTGATAATTTATTCTAAAAAAGAATTTCATCAAGGTTTTAAAACATATTAGCATAGCATTTTGCAGAATATTTTAATAATTATAGTTCTCCATGATTATCTAAGTCTGGGTCTGTTTTTTGATAACTTACTTTAATTATCTTTATTGAACTAGCCATGGTATGTATATTATCATTGTCTTGTTTTTGATAGCAACGTGTTGAATTTGTTTATTTATGTTAGTGGCTATTTTTAAAAACTCTCTCCATCAACTCCTCTCCCACACCTTATCTGATGAGAGACCCTGCAGTCTTGACCATCAGGTACGCATATATGAGGCTGAGTCCATCTTAGTGCCTAAGCCACCTCATGACAGCAACTGAACCAAGGTTTACTGGCTGCCCAAACTAGGACAGTTAGAGTTCTTTCCCAGGATTATTTTTTTTTGGGGTGGGCACACTATGCATCATGCAGGATCTTGGTTCCCAAACCAAGGATTGAACCTACGCCCCCTGCAGTGGAGCCTCAGGGTCTTAGCACTAGATCGCCAGGGCAGTCGTTTCAGGATTTTTCCTATTAGAACTAGCAGGTCCTCCTTGTCCTTTCTGGTCATGTCTGGAAAGATATAACCCTTCAGTTCAGTTCAGTTCAGTTCAGTTCAGTTGTCGCTCAGTCGTGTCCGACTCTTTGCAACCCCATGGACTGCAGCACGCCAGGCCTCCCTGTCCATCACCAACTCCTGGAGTTTACTCAAACTTATGTCCATTGAGTCAGTGATGCCATCCACTATCTCATCCTCTGTCGTCCCCTTCTCCTCCCACCTTCAATCTTTCCCAGCATCAGGGTCTTTTCAGATGAATCAGTTCTTCGCCTCAGGTCACCAAAGTATTGAAGTTTCAGCTTCAGCATCAGTCCTTCCAATGAATATTCAGGACTGATCTCCTTTAGGATGGACTGGTTGGATCTCCTTACAGTCCAAGGGACTCTCAAGAGTCTTCTCCAACACCACAGTTCCTTGCACAGACAACCTGTCTGTATTCCAGGCAGCTCTTTGGATACTTGCTAGCTCATTCCTTTCCCTTTCCCACCACCCTCCCCCCACCACACTCAGACATCCCACCCTTGTGTGTTTGTCCAGGAGGTGTAATACCTTCTTCACATCTCCGTATCAAATACATCTTAGCTTTTTTACCACTGTGCACAGTTTGGACTGCACCCTATGCCTCCTTCCTGAGAGGGTTGTACCATTCCCCTCTGGGTAGCTTGAGGTTGTCTTGGGCTAGCCTAGGTGAGCCAAGGGCATTCTTCCCACCTCTTGTCCTTCTAGTAAGAATGTGCTCATCTGGCCCCTTACTAAACAGCTCACCATGCTTCTACCAGGGAAGAGAGAGTCCCACCGATTATCTGTCTCATTATTACCAACATCACCTCATGTTGGGAGCATAAATGTATCCACCTATCTGGTACTCAGATGGGGCTACCTTGCAAGTCTGCTAATAGTTTAGCTGGAACCCAAGGCTCCTGCCTCCCCGCCTTGTGTTCCTGGCCAGGAGCCACAGGCAGCAACTGGAGGCCCCAAAGCCCAGTGGATTACAGCCCCTCCCTTCCTTCCTGCAGCCCCTTTTGCCCACCTCCGTACTGACTTCCTGAATGGGAACCTCCCTTCCCAGCCCACAGTCACTCCCCGGTACTGTCTAAGTTAAGGCGATGCAATGACACAAGTAAGCACGCAGACCTTATTTTTAAATGTTGAAGGCAACCTTTCCATTTCTTCAGGATTCAGTGACTCACAGTGGTCCAAGGTCAGAAGAAGAATAAGCTGCTTGTGCTTGCCATGCACTTGGACCTGAGATGTCTAGAGTCCTTGTGAGGTCCACTGACATTCTTATATCCCCAGGAGAAACTTAATCTAGGTTATTTGCATACTCTTCTTCTTTTTTTTTTTTTTTTTTTTACTGACTCAGTAAAATTTATTTGCAGCCCAAAAGGAAAACTGCTGTTGTATTTACAGTCATTCATGGACATTTACATGTGGCCAGTACTTGAACCACCCAACACACACACACATTCATACCTAGGGTCAGTCAAATCTATTGCATACTCTTCTTGTTGAACTCAAGTATATCTTTAAAACTTGTACTGCATGGTGTTTACAGCAGCTAAAGTAGTCTGTGTTTATAGAAGATGAAGTCAGTCTTGGTAACTCCCTGAATTCTCTCTTAAAGCTTCTGTCCTATCCCTGGTCTTCTTGGGACACTATTGTTGTCATGAAAAAGTGAAAGTGAAAGTTGCTCAGTTGTGTCTGACTCTTTGTAACCCCATACATCCATGGAATTTTCCAGGCCAGAATACCAGAGTGGGTAGCTTTTCTCTTCTCCAGGGGATCTTCCCAACCCAGGGACTGAACCCAGGTCTCCTGCATTGCAGGTGGATTCTTTACCAGCTGAGCCACAAGGGAAGCCCAAGAATAATGGAGTGGGTAGCCTATCCCTTCTCCAGGGGATCTTCCTAACCCAGGAGTCGAATTGGGGTCTCCTGCATTGCAGGTGGAGTTTTTACCAACTGAGTTAGCAGGGAAGCCAATTGTCATCTTAATGCCCTTTAACTGCCACTGTTTTCACCACTTATCCCCTCCATCCCTACCACCTCCCCCCAGTCTTGACAAGGCCTCAGAACAGAGGCCTCTCCTCCACTCTTACTCTTCAAAACTTGGCTGCCAGATGTGTTTCCCAATTAGCAAGAGATACTTCATCTTTTGGTAAAGGGTGTCACATGGAGTAAAGTTGTTGAGAACCATAGAGATGGTCTAATCCAATCCCACTCGTGTTACAGATAAAGAATTTGAGTCCAAGAGAAAGGAAGGCTTAAGGCCGTCGCAGACTCAAAGACTTCAACCAAAGTTCCTTCAATGTCATGAGAGCCAGAGCCCCTTGGGTTAAGAACATGTGTGACCAGCCTCAGGTCTCCTCCTGTAGAATGCACTGAACACTGCCCCATAAGAGGTCTTCTTATGCGGGCTCATCAGTCCTTCTGCCCCCAAGGCCTGACCCACAGCAGGCTCCATGAATTATTATTATTATCATTATCATTGCTAATCATGCTAATTGATATCAATGCTAATAATGATATTAGCATTATCATTGTTGTTTCCACTATGACTACCATAGTAATAACAGTGGGAGAGAGAGAAATACAAGATTCCCAACAACAATAATAATTATTTACCTCACACCTCAAAGACACTAAATCATGGCCTGCCATGGCACGCCTGAGAGATAGCAGGATTATCCACAATTTTTAGAGAGGAGAAGGAAAGAAAAGAAAAGGGAAGCGTGTCAGTGGATTAATCCAAAGATAGATTGTCAGAGATAAGTGAAGAATACTGAAGACTTTGATGTTCAGCCGTAGATTGGATCTGTAAACCTATGTTTTCAACAGAACCTAGACCTCTGCCCAACATGACATTCCAGTGCAGAACTTTCCAAACTCTTTTGACCATTAACCCCAGTAAGAATTGTGATTTTACCTTTATGTATATAACAGAAATAAAAGTTTTCATAAAAATGCTGTTAACCCTTACCATGTGCCATGAATTCGGATATTTTTTCTTTCATTCTAAATCTATTCTATTTTGTTCTTTAAACTGCTAGTTACAATTCCCTAAGTGTACTTGACTACACACTAGTGACTTAACACCCACAGTTTGAAAAATGTATCTTCAGAGGGAAGATAAGAGTACTATTAAAGAAGGGCTAGACGAGATTCTTCTCCAAGAAAGCAAGAAAGAAATGGTGTTAGGGATAAAAGTAGAAGAAAATGAATATTGAGTCACAGTTGTGAGATTAAGGAATAATAGCAGAAGTACACAGCCTCACTTATGTAGAATTTTTGCCCAAAATGTTTAACCTAAATCTAATCATGCAAGTGGGTTTACCAGGTGGCTCATGGTAAAGAATCTGCCTGCCAATGCAGGAGATGCCAGTTCCATCCCTGAGTCAAGAATATCCCATGGAGGAGGAAATGGCAACCTACTGCAGTATTCTTGCCTGGGAAATCTAATGGACAAAGGAGCCTGGAGGGCTACAGTCAATGGAGTGGCAAAAAGAGTTGAACATAACTGTGCAACTAACCAACAACACATATATATGTATATGTATATGGTGGTTTAGTTGCTAAGTCATGTCCAACTCTTTCAAACCTGTGGACTGTAGCCCACCAGTCTCCTCTGTCCATGGGATTTGCCAGGAAAGAATACTGGAATGGGTTGTCATTTCCTTCTCCATGAGATCTTCCCTACCCAGGAATCAAACCCAGGTCTCCTGCATTGCAGGCAGATTTCTTTGCCAACTGGGCTACGAGGGAAGTCACCCATATACATACATACACACACACACACACACACACACACACAACACACACACACACACACACACACACATATATATATATATATTCTTTTTCAGATTCTTTTCCATTATAGGTTTTTCTAATAAGATATTGAAAAAAGTTCCCCATGCTATTCAGTAGGTCACTGTTGTTTATCTATTTTATATATAGTACTCTATATGTGTTAATCCCAAATTACCAATTTATGGCTCCCCGCTTTCCCTTTTAATAATCTTGTTTGTTTTCTATGTCTGTGAGTCTATTTCTGTTTTCTAAATAAGTTCTTTTGCATCATCTTTTTTAGATTCCACATGTAAGTGACATCATATTATATTTGTCTTTGTCTGACTTACCTCACTTAGCATTGTTAGGGGAAGCACACTGACTGAAACCACCCACGCTGGCCAGGAACCGTACTAACCATATGCATGAGTTACTTTACGACAGGAGGTCCTGGTAAGGAACACAGAACTAATAAGCCACCACCAACCAGGAGAATTCAGGCAAGGTCAAAAGGAGACACCGCATGTCCTTCCGCCTCCCAGAATCCTTCTTGCTGGCATCCATCTTGGCTGAGTGATGCGTGCACCACGAGAAAGGTCCCTGAGTCATAACGATTGGCCAAAGACGACCCAGAAACGAATCCCATCACCATAACACTCGAGACTGCAAGCCACATGGCAGAGCAGTTCTCCTGGTTTCGCTTACCCTGCCGCTCTCTGCCCAAGTGCCTCTCCCCAATAAAGCATCTTGTTTTATCAGCACATATGTCTCCTCAGATAATTCATTTCTGAGTGTTAGACAAGGGCCCATTCTTGGGCCCTGGAAGGAGTTCTCCTTTCTGCAACAGTATCTCTAGGTCCATCCATGTTGCTGCAAATGGCATTATTTCATTCTTTTTTACAGCCAAGTACTACTTCAGAAGCTTCCCAGGTGGTGCTAATGGTAAAGAACCTGCCTGCCAATGCAGAAGACGTAAGAGATGCAGATTCAACCCTTAGGTCAGGTAGATCCCCTGGAGGAGGGCATGACCACCCACTCCAGTATTCCTGCCTGAAGAATCCAGTGGACAGAGGAGCCTTGTTGCCACAGTTCATGGGGTTGCGAAGAGTCAGACACAGCTGAAGTGATTTGGCATGCCTGCACAGATTTCAACTGCATATATGAACCACATCTTCTTTATCCATTCATCTGTCACTGGACATTTAGGTTGCATCCATATATTGGTTATTGTAAATAGTGCTGCAATGAACATTGGGTGCACGTGTCTTTTTGAATTAGAGTTTCTGCCTTTTCCAGATATATACAGAGGAATGGGATTGCTGAATCATATGGTAACACTATTTTTAGTTTTTTAAGGAGCCTTCATGTAATCTGTGAATTTTATTTATATTTCCTCCCAGTTAGGTTGCCCTCCGAGATTTGAAAACTTCCCCTAGACTCTCCCATGAGAGGGTTTCCTGGTGTTTGGAAATTTCCTCTATTAAGACTCCCTTCCCGGGATGGGTCTCTGTCCCTAGCTCTTTTGTCTCTCTTTTTATCTTTTATATTTTGTCCTACCTCCTTTCGAAGATGATGGGCTGCTTTTCTGGGCGCCTGATGTCTTCTGCTAGCGGTCAGAAGTTGTTTTGTGAAGTTTGCTCAGTGTTCAAATGTTCTTTCAATGAATTTGTAGGGGAGAAAGTGGTCTCCCCGTCCTATTCCTCCATCATCTTGGCTCCTCCCCGTTAAGGAGCCTTCATACTGCTCCCATAGTGGCTGCACCAATTTACATCCCCAATGGTGTAGGAAGATTTCCTTTTCTCCACATCCTCTCCATTTATTGTTTGTAAACTTTTTGATGCTAGCCATTCTGACCTGTGAGTGGTGGTACTTCATTGTAGCTTTGATTTGCATTTCTCTAATAATTAGTGACATTAAACATCTTTTCACATGCCTGTTGGCAATCTGTATGTCTTCTTTGGAGAAATTTCTATTTAGATCTTCTGCCCATTTTTTAATGGGTTGTTTGTTTTTTGATATTGAGCTGTATAAGCTGCTTGTATATTTTAGAAATTATGCCATTGTTGGTCACATCATTTGTAAATGTTTTCTCCCATTCTTTGTCTTTTTGTTTTCTTTTCTCTTGTATGGTTTCCTTTGCTGTGCAAAAGATTTTACATTTAATTCGGTTCCATTTGTTTATTTTTGCTTTTGTTTGCATTACTCTAGAATACTGCTACAATTTACGTCATGTCAAAGAGGGTTCTGGCTATGTCCAGTTTTCCCAACACCACTTATTAAAGAGATTATTTTTCCCCATTGTATATTCTTGCCTCCTTTGTCATAGCTTAATTGAGCATAGATATGTAGGTTTATTTCTAGCCTTTCCTGTGAAGAAGGAATTCATAGGGCCTGGACTCCATCTCAGGCCTGTCTGTGCTGAGCGTGCTAGGCTGCCTCTCCAATGGACTCTGAACTCTGTGCTTAGCGCCTGTGGGAATGACAATGGAAGGATAAGACCCCCTCTGGGCAGGGGAATCTTGAAGATCACATCCAGGTTAAGAGAAAAACAGACACTAATCACCCCTGCCTCCAGACAGTATCTATCGGAATGTAACCACAGGCTTATCAGTTATTAACTGGTTGGAATATAATCACGGGCTTATTGATTATTAACTGTTTGAACACAGAACACGTGAATGATGGGGTTATTGTGATTGTATTTACCCTTCCTTTGTAAGCCTCAAGGGATTTGGGCTGGTGGGTTTGGACACGTACACATGGGGTATAAAAGATTTTCACAAATGCTGGTCGGGGCCCTTGGCTAAGAGGAGACTCTGCCTTGGGCCCGCCGGTGTAACAAACTGCACTCCACTATCTGCATTGTCCTTCTAAGTGAGTTTGTTTCCCGGAAAGCATGGCTATAACACCTGTTCCATTGATCTATATTTCTATTTTTTGTGCCAGTACCATAGTACTTTCATTACTATGGCTTTGGAATATAGTATGAAGTCAGGAAGCATGATTCCTCCAGGTCCAGTCTTCTTTCTCAAGATTATTTTGGCTATTCTGGGTCTCTTATATTTCCGTACAAATTTTTTTGTTCCAGTTGTATATAAAATGCCATTGGTAATTTGATGAGAATTGCACTGAATTCATAGTTTGCCTTGGGTGGTATTGAAACCACTCACCTCAAATTGGGACTGGAACCCATGTGCTGGGACTCAAACCCAGCCAAAACTCACAGTCTTCCAACTGAGATCACATGCTGATTTCAGGGCCTAGTGAAGCTCAGGTTCTTGATGTCTCACCACAGAAAGAATTCAATGAGAGACAACGTGATATATAAAAAGTGGATTTATTCAGAGTGAAATACACTCCACTGGCAGAGTGTGGACCATCACAGAAAGAAAGAGCAGCCTCAAAATGTGGTGTGGTTAGCTTTTATGGGCTGGGTAATTTCATAGGCTAATGAGAGGGAGAATTATTCCAACTATTTGAGGGAAGGGGCAGAGATTTCCAGGAGTTTGGTCATTACCCCAATTTTTGGTCTTTGATGGTTGACCCTAGAACTGTCATGATGCCTGTGGGAGTGCCATTTAGCTTGTTGATGTATTATAGTGAGTATATACAGTGAGGCTCAAGGTCTAGTGGAAGCTGAGTCATCCACCTATTTGGCTCTAACCCATGTATCTTGTGTCCTGGAGCTATATCATTCTTTTAAAGGTTATACCCTGCCCCCTTCCCTCTTGTTTCAGTATTAACAATATTGATTCTTTAAATAAAAAAAAAAACAAAATGTCTCTCCATCTGTTTTTGTGGTCTTACAATTTCTTTCATTAGCGTCTTACAGTATTGGGAGTAAACATATTTTAAAAGATGTAATAGCAGTGAATCCACCACTTACTCCAACCCACACTGAAACAGGAGAGAAGTGGTCAGGGCACAATCTTTAAAAAAACAACAGCCACAGGACATGACAAAGATTCAACTTTCAGTAGACCTTGAGCCTCAGTATATGCTCATTGTAACACCTCAGGATGCTAAATGACACATCCACAGGCACAATGACAGTTTCAAGGACAACCAGAAAAGGTCAAAAAGTGGGCAGTAGCCCAATACTTGGAAATCCGCAGCTCTTTCCCAAAAAAGAAGAGACATTACTTTGCCAACAAAGGTCCATCTAGTGAAAGCTACGATTTTTCCAGTAGTCATGTATGTATGTGAGAGTTGGACTGTAAAGAAAGCTGAGCACTGAAGAATTGATGCTTTTGAACTGTGGTGTTGGAGAAGACTCTTGAGAGTCCCTTGGACTGTAAGGAGATCCATCCTGTCCATCCATCCTAAATGAAATCAGTCCTGAATATTCATTGGAAGGACTGATGCTGAAGCTGAAACTGCAATACTTTGGCCACCTGGTGCCAAAAACTGACTCATTTGAAAAGACCCTGATGCTGGGAAAGATTGAAGGTGGGAGGAGAAGGGGACAACAGAGGATGAGATGGTAGGATGGCATCACCGACTCAATGGAATAAACTGAATGAGTGGAGGAGTTCAGTTCAGTTCAGTTCAGTCGTTTACAACCCCCTGGACTACAGCACACCAGGCCTCCCTATCCATCACCAACTCCGGAGTTTATTCAAACTCATGTCCATTTGTAACAGGTGGGAAAGGGGCAGGGCATAACTTTCAAAAGAATGACATAGCCCAAAGACAACATAAACTGATTAGAATCAAATGGGACCAAGATGGCAGACAAGACTAGACCTTGATCCTGAATCAGCAAATGAAATGACACACCCAAAGGTGCCAAGCCAGTTCCAAGGCACTGTTAAAAGACCAAGGAGTGGGCAGTGGCCCAAATCCAGGAAATCTCTGCCCCTTTCCCAAAATAGTTGGAATAGCCCTCCCACTCATTAACATATGAAATTATCCAGCCTATAAAAACTAACCATGCCACATTTCACGGCCACCACATTCACCCTCTGCAATGGCCCACACTCTGTCTGTGGAGTGTGCTTCTCTCTGTATCTGAATAAATCCACTTCTTACCCATCACTTTGTCTCACTGAATTCTTTCTGTGATGAGACACGAAGAATCTGAGCTTCATTAGGTCCTGAAACCAGGTACAGTGGGTTTTGGCTGGGTTCAAGTCCCAGCCACGTAGGTTCAAGTCCCAAAATGGGGTTTGGCTGAGTTCAAGTCCTAGCCATGTGAGTTCGAGTCCCTATCTGTGGTAAACAGTTTTACACTGAGTCAGTGATGCCATGCAACCATCCCATCCTCTGTCGTCCCCTTCTCCTCCCACCTTCAATCTTTCCCAGCATCAGGGTCTTTTCAAATGAGCAGTTCTTCACATCAGGTGGCCAAAGTATTGAAGTTTCAGCTTCAGCATCAGTCCTTCAACTATTCAGGACTGCTTTCCTTTAGGATGGACTGGTTGGATCTCCTTGCTGTCTAAGAGACTCTCAAGAGTCTTCTCCAACACCACAGTTCAAAAGCATCAATTCTTTAGCACTCAGCTTTCTTTATAGTCTAACTCTCACATCTATATATGACTACTAGTAAAACCATAGCTTTAACTAGATGAACATTTGCTGGCAAAGTAATGTGGCTTTTTAATATGCAGTCTAGCTTGGTCATAACTTTTCTTCCAAGGAGCAAGTGTCTTTTAATTTCATGGCTGCAGTCACCATCTGCAGTGATTTTGGAGCCCCCCCAAAACTAGTCTTTCACTGTTTCCATTGTTTCTTCTTCTATTTACCATGAAGTGATGAGACCGGATGCCATGATCTTAGTTTTCTGAATGTTGAGTTTTAAGCCAACTTTTTCATTCTCCTCTTTCATTTTCATCAAGAGGCTCTTTAGTTCTTTGCTTTCTGCCATAAGAGTGGTGTAATCTGCATATCAGATTATTGGTATTTCTCCCAGGAATCTTGATTCCAGCTTGCACTTCATCCAGTCCAGCATTTCTCATGATGTACTCTGCATAGAAGTTAAATAAGCAGGATGACAATATACAGCCTTGATGTACTCCTTTCCCGATTTGGAACCAGTCTGTTGTTCCATATCCAGTTCTAACGGTTGCTTCTTGCCCTGCATACAGATTTCTGAGGAGGCAGGTCAGGTGGTCTGGTATTCCCATCTCTTGAAGAATTTTCCACAGTTTGTTGTGATCTACATAGTCAAAGGCTTTAGCATGCTCAATAAAGCAGAAGTAAATGTTTCTCTGGAACTCTCTCGCTTTTTCAATGATCCAATGGATGTCTGCAATTTGATATCTGGTCCCTCTGCCTTTTCTAAATCCAATTTTAACATCTGGAAGTTCACAGTTCATGTACTGTTGAAGCCTGGCTTAGAGAATTTTGAGCATTACTTTGCTAGCATGTGAGATGAGTGCAACTGTGCGATAGTTTGAGCATTCTTTGGCATTGGCTTTTTTGGGGATTGGAATGAAAATTGACCTTTTCCAGTCCTGTGGCCACTGCTGAGTTTTCCAAATTTGCTGGCATATTGAGTGCAGCACTTTCACAGCATCATCTTTTAGAATTTGAAATAGCTCAACTGGAATTCCATCACCTCCACTAGCTTTATTCATAGTGATGCTTCCTAAGGTCCACTTGACTTTGCATTCCAGGATGTCTGGCTCTAGGAGAGTGATCACACCATCGTGATTATCTGGATTATGAAGATCTTTTTTGTATAGTTCTTCTGTGTATTCTTGCCACATCTGAATGTCTTCTGCTTCTGTTAGGTTCATGCCATTGTGCCCATCTTTGCATGAAATGTTCCCTTGGTATCTCTAATAATCTTGAAGAGATCTCTGGTCTTTCCCATTCTATTGTTTTCCTCTATTTCTTTGCACTGATCACTGAGGAAGGCTTTCTTATCTCTCCTTGCTTTTTGGAACTCTGCAATCAAATGGGTATATCTCTGCTTTTCTCCTTTGCCTTTCACTTCTCTTCTTTTCACAGCTATTTGTAAGCCCTCCTCACACAACCATTTTGCCTTTTTGCATTGCTTTTTCTTGGGGATGATCTTGATCACTGCCTCCTGTACAATGTCACAAACCTCCATCCATAGTTCATCAGGCACTCTATCAGATCTAAGCCCTTGAATCTATTTGTCACTTCCACTGTATAAACATAAGGGATTTGATTTAGGTCATACCTGAATGGTCCAGTGGTTTTCCCTACTTCCTTCAGTTTAAGTCTGAATTTTTCAGTGAAGAGTTCATGATCTGAGCCACAGTCAGCTCCTGGTCTTGTTTTTGCTGACTGTACAGAGCTTCTCCATCTTTGGCTGCAAAGAATATAATCAATCTGATTTCGGTGTTGACCATCTGGTGATGTCCATGCATAGAGTCCTCTCTTGTGTTATTGGTAGAGGGTGTTTGCTATGACCAGTGCATTCTCTTGGCAGAACTCTATTAGCCTTTACCCCATTTAATTTTGTACTCCAAGGCCAAATTTCCCTGTTACTCCAGGTGTTTCTTGATTTCCTACTTTTGCATTCCAGTCCCTATACTGAAAAGAACATCTTTTTGGGTGTTAGTTCTAGAAGGTCTTATAGGTCTTCATAGAACCATTCAACTTCAGCTTCTTCAGCATTACTGGTCGAGGCATAGGCTTGGATTACCGTGATATTGAATGGTTTGCCTTGGAAACGAACAGAGATAATTCTTTCATTTTTGAGATTGCATCCAAGTACTACATTTCACTTTTTTGTTGACTATGATGGCTATTCCATTTCTTCTAAGGGATTCTTGCCCACAGTAGTAGATATAATGGTGATCTGAGTTAAATTCACCCATTCCAGGCCATTTATTTCACAGATTCCTAAAATGTCGACGTTCACTCTTGCCATCTCCTGATTGACCACTTCCTATTCGCCTTGATTCATGGACCTAACATTTTAGGTTCCTTTGCAATATTGCTCTTTACAGCATTGGACTTTACTTCCATCACCAGTCACATCCACCACTTGGTGTTGTTTTTGCTTTGACTTCATCTCTTCATTCTCTCTGAAGTTATTTCTCCACTGATCTCCTTTAGCATATTGGGCACCTACCAAACTGGGGAGTCCATCTTTCAGTGTCCTCTCTTTTTGCCTTTTCATACTATTCATGGGGTTCTGAAGGCAAGAATACTGAAGTGGTTTGCCATTGCCTTCTCCAGTGAACCACGTTTTGTCAGAACTCTTCACCATCACCCATCTGTCTTGGGTGGCCCTACACGGCATGGCTCATAGTTTCATTGAGTTAGAAAAGGCTGTGGTCCATGTGACCAGATTGGCCACTCATTAGCCTATGAAATTACTCACCCCTATAAAAACTGACAACCTCCTTAACCAAATGCCTCTTGTCTTCTGAAATGACCCACACTCTATGGAGTGTTTCACTCTACAGAAATCCACTTCTTACCTCACACTTTGTCTCCCCTGAATTCTCTCTATGATGATACATCAAGAACTTGAGTTTCATTAAGTCCTGAGATCAGGTGTGTGATCCCAATCAAAAGACCTTGGGTTCAAGTCCCAATCTGAGTTGCACAGTCTCACCATCATCACCGGTAAAATGGGACAGTTCTGTGCAATAAGAACCCACCAGGTACACCTGACCATGACACCACCTGATGATGTGAGAAATTCTCCAACTGATAAACCCATTTATACAATTTTAGACTAGAGAGGCTCATAGGAGTTGCCAGCTACAAATTGGCACTTGTCAGCGACTGAACAACAACAACAACAACAAGGGCATTTGCCATCTGCTATCTGAATCCTGTGCTGTTGAGTTGTTGACCTTAGACACACCCTGAAGGGAGTTCAGTTGGAGAGTGGGGCACCTTGTGCTCCAGGGAAACTGGTGGAACAGGTCTTTAGATAGTTAGATATTTTCAGGAACTCATTTCAGGATCCCAATCCTTGCACCTCCTCAAATCTAGAAGAGCACTATCATGATGACATCAGCTCCTCGTGACTAGCAGAAAACCTTTTGTCAAATAAGTGCTTGATTGCATTGAACTCCCCCTTCACCAAAATCACATATGTTGACATTCCTCCACTACTTTTGGAGGGCAGTTTCTCAGAACTCTGAAGTGCTGTCTCCCAGCCTGCAGTCATTTTGCCCAAGATAAAACTTAACTCACAACTCTCACATTGCGCATCTGTCAGGCGAGTGTATGCTTCTCGGTTCTTTGTCTCGTCACAACAAAGGTTTGGAGTGACAGACATTAAAGCCCTCGGCGCATCACAGCTGTTGGGTCTTGGACAAACCATGTTATAGCTCTTAGACAAATCAGTGTTACAGCTCTATTTTATTTAGAAGACAGCAGGCCAATCCATCTTCGAGGCGTGAGGGCATGTTGATCCAAAGACACAGAAAGAGTGCCCCAGCACACGGCGGGTGAGGTGGGGGGAGAGAGAGAGCACGCCCTTTGGCTGCTCTTTTCATATGTTTTTTCCCTTCCCCTGGGCCTGCCCTATGCAAATTGGGCTCAGGCAGGAGCGCTGTTCTACCTGAAGTCCTCACTCTGGTCCTCGGACCTTCCTTTGACCTTCCTCTGTTCTATTTTCACGGGCTTTACCCTTCCTTGTCTTTTAGCCACCCCCATTTTGGACTGCTTTCCCCTATTCTCACTACCTAGCACATCCTTTTTTAGCTGACAGTGGTGGTGGTTTAGTAGCTAAGTCATATCCAACTCTTGGGATCCCATTGTCTGTAGCCCACCAGGCTCCTCTGTCCATGGGATTTTTCAGGCAAGAATACTGGAGTGGATTGCCATTTCCTTCTCCAGGGGATCTTCCTGACCCAGGAATTGAACCCCGGTCTCCCACATTGCATGCAAATTCTTTACCAACTGAGCTATGAGGGAATCCCTTAGTTGACAGAGTACCATGTGGTTTTGGAGTCTATCAGATCTTATCTGAGTGTCATTTTGGCTGTTTTAGCTGTATGACCTTAGACAATTTGCTTGACTTCTAAAGCTGCTTCCTGGACAATGTGGAATTTAACCTGAACCCAGTGAAGGTTAAGAAATCCTCACACCCTTTGTGTTCCAAAAATACCTCACTGCAAGGACCCACCCCTCCCCATAAGACTTTGTAAGAGTGCAGATGCCTTCCTTGTTTACTTACTTGGAGGTCACACAGTCTCCATATTTTTATTGGTTGTTTTACAAATGAGTGGCTGAACTGCTTGTCCTTATTGATCAATCAGAATAAGACTTGTTATTGTTATTCTGTTAAGCTTTTCTCCCCTCTCCAGTGCCCTGAACTCTCTCCACCCTCAGGCTGAACCAGCATATAGCCCCTTAAAGGATCCTTCCCAGAAAATAAACTAGCCTCAGGGTAAAAGAATCTCTGATCCACTATCTAATCTCACCATCCTTTCATCCCACTTCCTTACACCTGGTTCTCTCTAGCTTTGTTTACTGCTCTGTGAAAGGAAAACCCTTTTTTCCTAACTCTGAAGAAATTTGTAGGTCTTTCGGTCAACATGGGCTCCCTATTGCAATAGTTACCTGACTCTTTAAAGTAGACTTCCTCTCCCATTACAATAAGTGTTTTAAACTAAAATTCCTCCTTACTAAGTCTGTTAGGGGAAGCATACTGACTGAAACCGCCTACCCTGGCCAGGCACCATAGTAACCATTTACATGAGTTGTTTTAGGACAAGGAACAGGGAACTAATAAGCCTCCACCAACCAGAAGAGTTGGGGAAAGATCAAAAGGAGACACCACATGTCTGGCCTCCTCCCAGAATCCTCTTTGGCCTCCATCTTGGCTGAACAAAGCATGCACCACTAGGAAGGACTGAGTCAGAATGATTGGCTAAAGACAACCTGAAACTAATCCCATCACCATAAAACCTGAGACTGTGAGCCACATGGTAGAAATGTTCTCTTGGGTTCCCTTGCCCTCCTGCTCTCCACCCGGGTGCTCTTCCCAATAAAATCTCTTGCTTTGTCAGCACATGTGTCTCCCCGGACAATTCACTTCCGAGTGTTAGATAAGAGCCCAGCTTCGGGCCCTGGAAGGGGTCCCCCTTCCTGCAACAAGTCTGGATTCATTTTTTATTTGACAGTCCTTTGTTGAATGAGGATAATAGTATATCTGGCACACAATATGTGCTCAATAAATGGAAGCTGCTATTGCTATCACCAAAGATAACATCCCAAATCAGAAAGGTGAGGCCAAGCTCAGCTACCAGCTCGGTTCCAGCTCTAGAGCCTACCCTTCCTGCCACCAAGGCCCCAAAGACCAGGGCCCAGATGATGGGGGAAGCCGTGTTTGGACTCTATCATTTCAACAGGGTATGAAAAACACTTGACAGAGTCAGAAAAATCTATGTCTACTCTCCTTCTGACAGTCACCTACTGTGTGACCATATGAAATCCCTTCGTCTTTTTAGGACCTGGTTCATGAGAACTTTGATTTGGATCAAGAGTTTTCAAACTGTGCCCAGCAGCATTCTAGGGCTCCACAAGAGAGGCCCTAGTATTTCACACATCTCAAAATTCTAATTTTTAAAATATGTTTAAATACTTTCTGAGCTAACCTTCAAAAAATACCTGCTCAAATATATTCTTTGCCCTATTTTAACCCACAAGACATCATTAGTTATTTTGCCACTGGGTTAACTAACTCTGGCCTGGGCTCTAACTAAAGCTTCTTCTGCCACCTTTGCTTAGTGGAAGGCCATCCTGATACTGCAAAAAAAAAAAAAAAAAAAGCAATTGGAAAAGATCACAGTGTCTAACTACTCATACAGTGAAATCAAGGTTGCCTTGAATCCGTGCAGGTAAAGTCAAACCAAGATGTACACTGGATCTGAGATTGCTATAGGGATATAGGAACATCATTCACAACCCTGAGCAACACAGCCTCATTGTTCTAAAGCTGTGCTGTCCAACAGAACTTTCTGTGATGCAGGAAATGCTCTGTGTCTATATACTGTAGTCAAGTTTGCCTAGTGAACACTTGAACTGTGGCTCATGAGACTAAGGAGCTGAATTGCTTTTACTTACATTTAATTTAAATTCAAATAACTAATAACTTGGCCAGTGGCTATCTGGATTGTCTTTAAAATAAACAATTCTTTGAAATTTGAACTTGGAAAGTTAATTTAGACTGTTAAAATAACATCTTCATCTGTTCTTCATATTGAAGTTTTCCCCAGTTGTCACGTTTGAAAACAAATGATTCTTCTAAAAATTTTGCAAAAGCAAACATCTCTAGGAACTCTTTAACTTCTATGATTCTTCACTAGAGACACAGATTGTTACCAACCTGGGCCATAGGACTCTTTAATCAATAGAAATTGATAAGAGACCAGACAAGAATTTCAGGCAAGACTTTATTGCAGCTTGTGCTGCAGCAAGAGGGAGGGAGAGAAAACAAGAAGTAGGTCCCCGAGGAGAGATGCTTGTGTCCTTAAACAGGGTAACAGTGGGATGGGGGTGGGGGGCAGTGAGGATCCATGGGTTGGGCAGGCGGCATACCTAGGTGGTCTGCCCGCTCCCTTGATAATACTGAGTGCAGGACCTTGTGCAGTACCTCACTTTCGCCCCAGGCACCTCAGAAATAGCTGTTGGTTTATGGCCTTTTTGTATCCTATTGTTCATAATTGCCCCAACTGCACATGCATGCAGTTATTTTCAATCGCCTACAGTTTCTTTGTATTCTTTGGCTCAAGCAGACATTTGTTCAGGTGCAAGCCCTTCAGTAGAGGGTCTCAGGTCCAGCTGTCTCAAGATGATATTTCACTCACAGAAGAGACTCCTCCTGGGATACTTTGCTCTGTAAGTATCAAGATGTCTATGATTACATGAAGAAAGGACTAGACTAGTTTGGCCTGGCCTGAGTGGAGGCAGACATGATCCAGGGGCAAAAGTCACAGAACAACCACATGGTGAGATAGTCATGGATTAAATAACTTGTCTAGGGCTTTCCTGGTGGCTCAGTGGTGAAGAATATGCCCGCCAATGCAGGAGACACGAGTTCAATCCCTGGTCTAGGAAGATCATACATGTCTTGGCACAACTAAGCCCATGTACCACAACTATTGAGCCTGTGCTCTAGAGCCTGGAAGCCATGACCACAGAAGCCCGAATGCCTTAGAGCCCACGGTCCTCAACAAGAGAGGCCACTGCAGTGAGCAGTCTGCACACCGCAACTAGAGAGTGGCCCTTGCTCACAGGAACTAGAGAAAAGCCCCCACAGCAACAACGACCCAGCACAGCCCCAAATAAATAAATAACTTGTCTGAGATGACATCACTGGTAAGGGGCAAAGTAGAACTCAAATCCAGATCTGTCAAGTTCTCAACCACTGGGCTGACTTCCTACTGACTGCAGCACTCATGGGTGTATTGTTTAACAGAGAAAATATATAAGAGGAACGCTTCCACAGCCACGTGCTTGCCAATCTGCATTATCTCCCTGGAACTGGGCTTTAAACGTCTCTAAGGAAGGTGAGCCCTCTGACCCACCAGAGTTGCAGACAGGTAAGGGTGAGAGAAGTATCTGTTTTAGGTGAAAACACCTCAAGTCTCCTCAGTCTTGTCATAAACTCACCACAAAACATCCCACATCTCCTCTTGTTCTCTTCAGTAACCAGTAAGCTCATTGTTCAATGATCTGGTTCCAAATAATAATTCTTAGTAATATTCTTAAAATTTCTCAATAATAATTCTTTGTATTAAAAAAAGATTTTCCTCTGAGGACCTAAAAGTACTCTATTCTATTCCCTGAAACCAGCCAATGAATATAGATTTGCTTCCCTCTTTTTTTTTTTTTTTTTCTTTTCATCAGATTAGGAAACTGAGGCTCAGAGAGATGAAGGCTGAGGGACTAGGGGGTTGGTAGGACTAAGAACAACCTCTAGCCAGGTCCCAACCAGATTTCTCCCATCCCTTGCCTAGTGTCCACACCCCCTGGGGTTTTAGTTAGAGTTATTTCTCCCAAAGGGGCTTGGTTTTGCTCCATCTTATCCAAAAGCCCTTCACCAAGTTACCCAGAATCTTCCCAAGTACACAGAGTGGGCCAGAGGCCACACCACCCATCAGGTAAACTTGAAATGGAGAAAATTTACACAAAGATAAGCGATCACCTTCCCACTCGTTACTGTCTTCAGCAAAATTTCCCTGATTATGTGTGTGTGTTGTACTGTTATTAGTGCTAAGGAAATTGGAAAGAACAACACGACATTCTCAAAAGGCTCACCAGCTAGCAAGGGGTAACAAAAAGGAAAGGAAGCAGTTTAATCATTTGACGAAAGCACCTGAAGAGTCAGGTTTACCTTGAGTTGTATGGCCTTGTTGTTCAAGGGGAAACACTGAAAATGGTCTTTGGTCTATCATAGTCCCCATCACTTGGCCCACACAGGCACTTACCCAGACTAGCTTCACTCAACTGGCGCTGCCTCTAGGACCCAAAATGCTGGTGAGATTGAGACCCCTGCTTTGTTCAAAAGACACTGTGATAGGAAAAAGGCAGAAAACGTAAAGCCCTACAGGAGCATTCAGGATAAGACACCAATTGTGTGGCATCTAAACTAAGTCTCCAGTAGGAGCCCACAAGATGAAGAAGAGAGGCGGGGAAGGGCAGCTCGGACAAGGGGTACAGCGGGTGGTCCGGGGACCCGGGAAGGCTGCTGACATGTCTGGGGACTGTCAGTGGTTGGGCACGGCGGACATATGGTAGTGAGTAGAGAGACTGCTGTTGGAAAGGTAGGTTCCAGAAGGTTCTGATGGGCCTGGTAGTCCGTCTCTAAGGCATCAGAACTTTCCTCTGTAGACCTGCAGACCTTGAGCAGACACTGGATTGGGAGAACTAGAAATAATTCCAGATTAACAGGATAGAAAGCTCACTAAAGTTTGGAAAACTCACTAAAGTAGCCTGTAACAGGAGGGCCTGGAAGCGTGCGTGCCTGCATGCGTGGTCACTCAGTCCTGTCCAACGCTCCATCTCCATGGACTGCAGACGCCCAGGCTCCTCTGGCCATGGGATTGCCCAGGCAAGAATACTGGAGTGCGTTGCCATTTCCTCTGCCAGGGGATCTTCCCCACCCAGGGACTGAACCGAATCTCCCGAGGCTCCTGCATTGGCAGGTGGATTCCTTACTGCTGAGCCACCAGGGAAGTCCTAATAAATGAATGCATAGGTGGGGGAAGGGGTTTTCCAGACAGAACTGTTCCAGAAGCTCGGAAACAGCTCACTGCTGACATAAATGCTTGCTTGTCAATTGAATATCTGTAGCTCCCACATTGCACCTTTGAAGCTAACAACTTCTTATTAGAAATGAATGCATAAATATATCTACCAACAATCCAATGATTCCACTTCTAGATATTTATTTGCCCAAGAGAAATGGAAATTTAGGTCTACAAAAGATTTGCTCAGCAATGTTCACAGTTACCACTTTACTCAGGATAACTGGGAAGGGCCCAAATGCCCATCAACAGGGAAATGGAAAAACAAATTGCTGTACCTCCATTCAACAGAATACTATTCAGCAGAAAAAAAGAACTGAAGGCTCAGCCTCAAAAGTGTTATGTTAGGTGAAGGGACCAGAACCCTCAAAAAGTATATAGGAATGAATGGTTTTTATATAAATACATATATTCTAGAAAAGAAAAGGATAATCTGTAGTGAAAGAGTAGATCAGCGGTTGCTTGGGGTCAGGAGCAATTGGGTGAAAAAGGGCAGAGGTTAACAGGGAAAGGTCATGGCCTGTTAAAACTCATTAAGTTGTTTATACCTAAGATCTGCACACCTATCTGTTACATGAATCATATTAAATAATTTTTTCACCTTGCTGTATGGCAGAGATTGGCACAACACTGTAAATCAATTATCAGTTCAGTCATGTCCGACTCTTTGCGACCCCAGGGACTGCAGCACACCATGCATCCCTGGCCATCACCAACCCCCGGAGCTTATTCAAACTCATGTCCATTGAGTTAGTGATACCATCCAATGATCTCATCCTCTGTTGTCCCCTTCTCCTCCCACCTTCAATCTTTCCCAGCATCAGGGTCTTTTCAAATGAGTTAGTTCTTTGCATCAGGTGGCCAAAGTACTGGAGTTTCAGCTTCAGCATCAGGCCTTCCATTGAATAATATTCAGGACTGATCTCCTTTAGGATGGACTGGATGGATCTCCTTACAGCCCAAGGGACTCTCAAGAGTCTTCTCCAACACCACAGTTCAAAAGCATCAATTCTTTGGCGCTCAGCTTTCTTTATGGTCCAACTCTCACATCCATACATGATTACTGGAAAAACCATAGCTTTGACTAGACAGATCTTTGTTGGCAAAGTAATGTCTCTACTTTTTAGTATGCTGTCTAGGTTGGTCATAGCTTTTCTTCCAAGGATCAAGTGTCTTTTAATTTCAAGGATGCAGTCACCATCTGCAGTGATTTTGGAGCCCAAAAAATAAAGTCTGTCACTGTTTCCATTGTTTCCCATCTATTTGCCATGAAGGGATCGGACCAGATAGCATGATCTTAGTTTTCTGAATGTTGAGTTTTAAGCCAACTTTTTCACCCTCCTCTTTCACTTTCATCAAGAGGCTTTTTAGCTCTTCTTTGCTTTCTGCCAAAACGGTGGGGTCCTCTGCATATCTGAGGGTATTGATATTTTTCCCAGCAATCTTGATTCCAGCTTGTACTTCCTCCAGCCCAGCAGTTCTCCTGGTGTACTGTGCATATAATTTAAATAAGCAGGGTGACAATATACAGCCTTTCCTCATTTGGAACCAGTCTGTTGTTCCATGTACAGTTATAACTGTTGCTTCTTGACCTACATACAGATTTCTCAGGAGGCAGGTCAGGTGGTCAGGTATTCCCATCTCTTTTAGGATTTTTCAGTTTGTTGTGATCCACACAGTCAAAGGCTTTGGCAAAGTCAATAAAGCAGAAGTAGATGTTTTTCTGGAATTCTCTTGCTTTTTCTATGATCCAACGAATGTTGGCAATTTGATCTCTGGTTCCTCTGCCTTTTCTAAATCCAGCTTGAACATCTGGAATTTCATGGTTCACGTACTGTTGAAGTCTGGCTTGGAGAATTTTGAGCATTACTTTACTTCAGTTTTAAAAAAATAAACAAAAATTAATTTAAAGAATTTTAAGTAAGAGAGGGGAACAGGGACCCAGACAGGTAAGGAGACACAGAACCGTTTGGCACTAACAGAAGTGCGCGGACCTGGTAAAGAATCCCCGCGGGGTGGGCGGGGACGCCGGGGGCGGAACCCGAAGCGCGGCGGGAGCGGGCCCCCAGGAGTGCAGTTACTCCTCTCGGACGCTAGGGGGCGGCGTGGGCCGGGGAAGGGCGCGCGCGGTGACCCGGGAAGTGGCGACGAGGGGGCGGGCTCGTGCGCGGGAGTCCAAGTGGGCGCCGGCGCAGCCGGGAACCGCGCGGGTCGCCATGGCGGAGCTGCAGCAGCAACTCCGGGTGCAGGAGGCGGTGGACTCCATGGTGAAGAGTCTGGAGAGGGAGAATATCCGGAAGATGCAGGTAGCGGGGCTGGAGCCGACCCAGGTTGGGGGAGGGGGGAGCGAGTACGGTCCGGGATTTCCTGCCCCTTTCCGCAGCCGCTTCAGGATCCTTCCGCACGACTGCCTCCCAGCCTGCAGACCCGGGTCGGGGTGTGCCTGGGGTCGTCGCTGCGTCCTTGGAAGCACTGGTCACTCTTAGAACTGGAGCTTCGGCTGAGCGAATGAAATCTGTGCGCCCTCGCCACGCGCAAGGCCGTTTGCCCCCCAGGCCAGGCGGGGGAGGGGGTGTCCCCTCGGCCAGGGTTGAGAAGCCCCCTGGAGTAAGGTGTTCAGCCTCCCCCACCTGCCCGTCTTGCGCGGCCGCTTCTCAGGTGAGCAGCCAGAGCCCGTCCAAAGAGCACCGCCAAGGTGAAGGACCGGAAAGGCGACAGTGCTCGGCCTCCTCAGTGGCCTGGTCATGCTCGGCTCACGCAGCACTGCCTTACATGCTGTTCAGCTTTGATCCCCTGAAGGTTGTGCGGCTGTTGATCCCACTTCCCTAACCGCCTGGTGGGTTTCGCTTGTAAAGGTGCCCCTGGAGTCAGTGGACCAGTTGCCCCCTGGTGGATGGTTACTAGATCGCTGACCTCTGAACCCTGTGGTTTAGGCACCTGGTTCTCAGAACTTGTCTCCATCTCATCCTCCGCCACCCTCCTTGTCCACCCAGCCTTCGGTTCAACAACTGCCAGTGAGCTAGGAGCAATGAAACATTGCTAGGTGCCGAGGATAATGTTTCCGGTCGCGGGTTTAAGCTCTTGGTATCTGTTGTAAGGAGAGGTGCAGGTGTGATGCGCCTGCTCGCCTCTGCTGCTCTCGGCGGTGGTCATCTCTGCCCTCCCCCAACAGGGCCTTATGTTCCGGTGCAGCGCTGCCTGTTGTGAGGAAAGCCAGGCGTCCATGCATCAAGTGCACCAGTGCATTGAGCGCTGCCATGCACCGCTGGCTCAAGCCCAGGCCCTGGTGACCAGCGAGTTGGAGAAGTTCCAGGTGAGGAATACCCCAGCCAGACCACTCCAGCCCTCGGTGTTGCTCTTTTGCAGATGACAAGCGTTGGTTCAGAATTCTTGGTTTTAGTGTCTTGTTTCTGTGTTAACATCTGTGACAGTCCTATGTCCAGCTAGTCTTTACAGGGTTTCAAATTCTGGAAAAAGTCCTAGAGGTTGAGTGCTGTAAGAATTTCCCATAGAAACAATGCAAAAGGGAATTCATGACCAAGAGCCTTATGCTTTTTTCCCCCCATAGACATCAAATATACGTATACTGTACAGTATAAAGCTTTGTAAAGTATGTTAGTTCATTCTTACAATAGCAGAATCCCCAGGAAAGTGGAATAAGCCAGTCTTTAAAAGGTACAGATTAGAGCAAGATCCTACCATCGTTTTATGGGTTTTCCCACCCACGGTGCCCCTACTTGCTGTATCCAGAGGGCAGCTCCTGTGTCACCAAGGAGCAGTCCTTTACATGAAGCATTATTTTTGTTGACTCTCTGATGCCTGACTCGCAAGCCTCTCTGAGGTCACTTAGAGCCTCCTCTCCCCACACCCTGCCCCATATTTCTCTCTGGAGAAGCAAAGGGTGTCCCCAGCTTCCTTTTACTCCCTTCCTCTGGGTATACTTTCCTGAAACTTGGGTGAAAGAGGGCCCACTTCTGAATCAGTGTTTCATAGCCTGGAATTCTGTTCATGTGGACAAATTTATATCCAATGTGAAACATTTTTATATTCTATATAAAATTCATCAAAATGACTGGTACTGTAAAAGGATAACTTCTCCAAGATCCTGAAACTCCAAAGGGTTTCTTTGTGTTTGACACTTTATTTTACAGGTCTTTCAAAGTTTGCTTCTTGAACTACTATACAGCTTTCTCTTCCATTCACTGTTCAGTCCTGTAATCAGACTTACTTATCCATCGCGCCAGGCCCACTCTTGCCACTCCCCTCCATGGGGCTGAATCCAATGGACATTTCTCATTTCTCTTCCTCATCTTACTCAGTCTACCTGCATCATTGACACAGTGGATCACTCTCCCCCTTCTTTAAAAATCTTTATTCATTTGGCCACCAGGATAGGATAGTTCACTCTCCTGGTCGTGTCGTTTCCCACCCCTCTCACCCCCAGCTCCTTTCTTATTTTCATTTACTGTCTTTTTTACTCTCTCCAACCTCTGAAGAGGACTGGAGTGCCCAGGGTTATGCTTGGACCTCAATCTAGTTCTGTCGTCTCATAGCAAATATCTATATGCTGACAACTCCTGCATTCATATCTTTAGACCAGCTTCACTCCTTATCCAGATTTCATATATCCAGCTGTTTCCCCAGCGTCTTCACTTATTTGTTTGTCCATCTCCCTCCACTGGAATATCAGTTCAGTGAAAGAAAGAGCTTTACCTGTTTCACTCATTGCTATATTCCCCAACAGTAGAGTCCCTAGCACATAGTAGAAGCTCAATAAATATTTGTTGGATTGAGTATTTTTCTGTAGCTATGACAGATCTTATAAAATCAAGGTGTTTGAAAATCTCTAGTTGAGTAACAGTAGCCTCTAGTTCCTTCTTACTTCCTGGAAGGGACTTCTTACGATTTATTCAGTCATTCAGCTGCTTTCTAGTAATGCTTTGTCTGGGCCCTCATGGTGCCACCCTCTGTTTTAATCAGGACAATCTTGGTCAGTTCCACTATAGTGTCCCTTTAATTGATCAAGATAATACATGTCAAGCCAAAACATGTAATATAGACCATGGCACGTGATAAGCACTTGGCAGATGAAGGTCAGCCTTTCAGTTTTTCTACCCTTTTCCTTCTTGCCACAGGACCGCCTGGCCCGGTGCACTATGTATTGCAATGACAAGGCCAAAGATTCGATCGATGCGGGGAGTAAGGAGCTTCACGTGAAGCGGCAGCTGGAGACCTGCGTGACCAAGTGTGTGGATGACCACATGAACCTCATCCCAGCCATGACCAGGAAGATGAAGGAGTCGCTCTCATCCATGGGGAAATAGCTGCCTGCTAGTGGCCATCAGGGCTGAGGGCAGGAATCGATTTAAAAGGAGGAATGGGGGTTTGGGTCTTTTAAGGAGAGTTAAGGAATGAGGAAATTAAGGATGGCAGCAAGTCTAAGGCCTGTGTTTCTTTCCTCTGGACGCTGGTTCCTTTGTGTTTCAATCCTAGAAAGTGAAATGGAAAAAAAACGGTGCTAAAATTTGGGTCACAGATAGCACAGGAGGTTTGTTGTGAGCCTGAATTTCATGTGGCAAGTACTTCTGCCAATAGGGAGTCTCCCTTGTCCCAAACCAGGGCCCTCGGAGGTACCAGATTCTCTTATTGCACAGATACCAAGAGGCCGGCAGGTTCATGTAACCTGCTTGTGGTCCAGTGGAGTATGAAAAGAGGTGTTTCTATTTGTTGCCCACCTGCTGTTTACCAGAAGGATCACTACAACATTTTCCACAAACTAATAAAATCCATGCAGTCACTAATGTCGAAAGGGGCAGGGGGCTTTACGGGGTTTGTTTTGCTTGTTTTTCTTTTATAGACAAGGGCATGATGTTAAGATGTAAAGTTGGGAGAGGCAGTTTGGATAAGAACTTTGAAAGGGTCCCTGCAGGTACTCATTTCTCCATCAAGATGTGGATGTGTGTTTCTTAAAATTCTCACACATTACATCATTCAGCCTGGAGACCCTGCAAAAATGTAAGAAGGGATATCACACTGGTAAGGGAAGCAAGTGTTCCCTCTCACTGGCAGCCATGGTGGGCCCTGAGGCCGCCGGCAGCAGAGTCAGCCAAGCGACAAGACAATCTTACAGTGACACTCGGCCTTGAAGGGAAACTGGATTTTGACAGTATTATATGCTCATATTCAGGAACAAACAGTGAAAGAGGAACTATTAGCTACTTAAATAAGAGGGTTGTGATGTACAGGCTTTGGAAAAATCTGTTTGTCATGAAACAAAATGAAAGCCTAAACCCAGTGTTGCTTACTTTGCCCCCTGAAATAACAGAGCTTTGTTGAGACAATCCCCTGGCAACAAAAAAGTCAAGGGAGGAGACGTAAGCAACTCAGGGGTGAACTGTGGCTCCTTTAGAGTGATAAAGACTGCCCTCCATTACCAAATACCACTTTTGCCAGGGCCTTTGCTACATGTATTGTTCTTGCCCCAGTTCTGGCCCCTTATCATTTTGATAAGGACCTGGTTTTTTTTTTTACCAACTTAGTACTTGAAATGATAATATTGTCTGTTTGCTGTTTCAAGACTGTGATATATTTTCCTAGTGGTTTGGTTTTCAAAATAAATAAGACTTAATTTTCTTCCACTATTGTGTTTTTTTCCTTATATCTGGACAGTGAATATACAACTTTGTCAGGATACTTCTCTTTGTAATGTGTGAAATAAATTTAAGATGTCCCAGGGAGTGAAAAATATGTTATAGTCCGGGTGCTTGTAGATGAGAACTTTGAGGATATACTAGAACACTGCGAATGTAAGTCTGTTAATATAAAAAGACAAACTGGAATGCTGAAAAATTCAATATGCACAGGTCTTGCTTCCACCGTGGAACTAGGCAGGTGGCCCTGCACGTCCCACACCCCTCGGTCTGTTGTCTGTGTTTGCCTTATTCTCATTCAGAGGCTGTTACTCTATCCAAGAGCTCACATATCCTACTGTTCAAAAGACAGGGTTACACCTCAGGAGAAAAGCTGGCTGTTCTCACGGCTCCTTGCAGGAAGTCTCTGGCCTCCACGGTTCATCCTTTCCATTTCCTCTGCCTGAAGAGCCCTCTGGCCACGCCCAGCATATGTAACTTCTACCCATTAGAGGCAGGCAGGGTAAGTGCTCTCCAAAGATGTGCTCACCCTAATCTCTGGATCCTGTAAATACACTGCCTTGCAAGGCACAAAGGACTTTGCAGATGTTAATTAGGTTACAGACCTAAAATGGGTTGATTAGCCTGGATTTCTTTGAGCCCATATTTTGGGGGGAGGAGAGGGCAAGAATACTGGAGTGGTTGCCATTCCCTTCTCCAGGAGATCTTCCCAACCCAGGGATTGAACCTGGGTCTCCCACGTTGGAGGCAGACGCTTTACCATCTGAGCCACCAGGGAAGTGAAAAAGTTGGCTTAAAGCTCAACATTCAGAAAACTAAGATCATGGCATCTGGTCCCATCACCTCATGGGAAATAGATGGGGAAACAGTGGAAACAGAAACAGCGACTTTATTTTTTTGGGCTCCAAAATCACTGCAGATGGTGACTGCAGCCATGAAATTAAAAGACGCTTACTCCTTGGAAGGAAAATTAAGACCAGCATAGATAGCATATTAAAAAGCAGAGACATTGCCAACAAAGTTCCATCTAGTCAAGGCTATGGTCTTTCCAGTGGTCATGTATGGATATGAGAGTTGGACTGTGAAGAAAGCTGAGCGCCGAAGAATTGATGCTTTTGAACCGTGGTGTTGGAGAAAACTCTTGAGAGTCCCTTGGACTGGAAGGAGATCCAACCAGTCCATCCTAAAGGAGATCAGTCCTGGGTGTTCATTGGAAGGACTGAGGCTGAAGCTGAAACTCCAGTACTTTGGCCACCTCATGCAAAGAGTTGATTCATTTGAAAAGACCCTGATGCTGAGAGGGATTGGGGGCAGGGGGAGAAGGGGGCGACAGAGGATGAGATGGCTGGATGGCATCACCGACTTGATGGATATGAGCTTGAGTGGATTCCGAGAGTTGGTGATGGGCAGGGAGGCCTGGCGTGCTATGATTCATGGGGTCACAAAGAGTCGGACACGACTGAGCAACTGAACTGAACTGAACTGAGCCTGGATTACCTAAGTTGGCCTGAGCTAATCAATTTCACTAGCTGAGGTCAGAAGAGATGAGGTAGAAGTTAGTTTCAAAGCATGAGAGGATTCAACCCCCACGCTGGGGGGTGGATATGCGGCACATGGAAAGTGTGAGGAAGGATGGAAGTGGCTGCTAGGAGCAAACACAGACCCCCAGCTGACAGCCGACAAGGAATCAGAACCTCAGTCCTACCACAACAAGGAACTGAATCCATCTGACGACTTGAATGAACTTGGAAGCAGATGCATCTAAAGAGCCTCCAGAAAGGAACACAGCCCTGCCAACACCTTAATTGTGACCCTGGGCAACTAAGCGAATGACCCTGCAGCGCCACACATAGCTGACCTACAGAACTGTGTGACGAGAACTCTTGGCAACTCCAATATGTGGTACAGTATGATTAACTATTGTCACCACACTGTACATTACCAAATGTAGTTTTAACGCACTAAATTTGTGGTAATTTGTTATGGAAGCAATAGGAAACATACCATCCTTTAGCACCATCATTCAGTACAAATACCACTTTCATGAAGCCTTCTCTGGCTTCTCCATCTATAGGCGTGTCCCCTGCTAAGTCTCAGAGCATTCTGCCCCTGAGCCTCTTCAGCCATTGCCGTGGTCCACCTGGGTCATATAATTCCGGTTATTGACATACGTCATATTTCTCCTACTAGATGATGTGATACTCAGGGCAGTCACTTCAGTCCTGTCCGACTCCTTGTGACTCTATGGACTACCTTGCCAGGTTCTGCCCATGGGATTCTCCAGGCAAGAATACTGGAGTGGGCTGCCATGCCTTCCTCCAGGGGATCTTCCCAACCCAGAGATCGAACCCATGTATCTTACATCTCCTGCATTGGCAGGTGGGTTCTTTACCACCAGTGCCACCTGGGAAGCCCACTCAGGGCAGCATCTGAGACTTATTCATCTTTTATTTTCCTTCTAGGGAGTAGCACATATCTCATATGTAGACTGCTAAATTTTTCTTGGAAAGGATGTTTCACAACTTGTATGGCTGGTTATCATTTAATAAGATGAATTGCTGTGACAATGAAGAATTGAAAAATGGACCTAGAAGTATTTGTGACTATAGAAAGGAAGAGCTGATGGATGATGGACACTGACAGCATAAGAAAATGAGAAGGGGCGACAGGTAGACGAATCTGGGGAAGGGGACGACAGAGGAGGAGATGGATGGACGGCACCACCAACTCAATGGACATGAGTTTGAGTAAACTCCAGGAGTTGGTGATGGACAGGGAGGCCTGGCGTGCTGCATTCCATGGGGTCGCAAAGAGTTGGACACAATTGAGTGACTGAACTGAACTGAATCAGCATGAACAAGCAGAAAGTTACATCACTGATGAAGGGACAAGATAAAGCCTCAGGAAAACACCTAAATGAAGTGGAGATAGGCAACCTTTCAGAGAAAGAATTCAGCATACTGATATGTGAAGATGGTTCAGGATCTTGGAAAAAGAGTGGAGGCAAAGATTGAGAAAATGCAAGAAATGTTTACCAAAGACCTAGAAGAACTAAAGAACAGAGATACACTAGAAGGAATCAATAGCAGAATAACTGAGGCAGAAGAACGGATAAATGACCTGGAGAACAGAATGGTGGAAATCACTGCCACAGAACAGAATATAGAAGAAAAAAGAAAAGAAATGAAGACAACCTAAGAGACCTCTGGGACAACATTAAATGCATCAACATTTGCATTATAGGGGTCCCAGAAGGAGAGAGAAAGGACCTGAGAAAACATTTAAAGAGATAATAGCTGTAAACTTCCCTAACTGGGAAAGGAAATAGTCAACCAAGTCCAGGAAGCACAGAGTCCCAGGCAGGATAAACCCAAGGAGGAACACACTGAAACCCGTAGTAATTAAACTGACAAACATTAAAGGCAGAAATAAAATATTAAAAGCAACAAGGGAAAAATGACAATATACAAGGGAACTCCCATCAGGCTATCAGCTGATTTCTCAACAGAAACTCTACAAGCCAGAGGGAATGGCATGATATATTTAAAGTGATGAAAGGGAAGAATCTACAACCAAGAATACTCTACCCAGCAAGACTCTCCTTCAGATTTGATGGAGAAATCAAAAACTTTCCAGATCAGCTAAAGCTAACAGAGTTCAGCATCACCAAACCAGCTTTACAACCAATGTTACAGGAACTTCTCTAGGCAGGAAATGAGAAGGAAAAGAGCTACCTACAGAAAATAAATCCAGAACAATTAAGAAAACGGTAATAGGATTGTATATATTGATAATTACCTTAAATGTAAATGGATTAAATGCACCAACCAAAAGACATAGACCGGCTGAGCAGATGAAAATATGTGCATGTATGCACTTCTTATCACATCAGTCTGCTTGACCCCCCAAATTGTATGTAATTATTTTATATTGTTAGGATAATCATATTCCCACTATGGCTTGCAACTATGATTATCTTTTATTTTTGGTTTGGCTATTAATTGTGAAAACTGATAAACACCTTTTTACTATTGTGATTCTATAACTATTACTCACTTAAAACCACTGTATCATGATTGGTCAACAGAAAAATAATAGAATTCTATATCACCAAAACAACCATTTAATCAAAAAACCTGTTTAAAACTTTTTAAAATCCATATGTATATCAGAATTATCTTGGAATTTTTTGAAAAATACAGATGCCCAGGTATTGCTTTTTTTCACCAGAAATGTTTCTAATGAGCAGCCATGTTTAAAAACAACTGGACTGTATGAGGATCTTTTACTTTTATCTAGATTGCGTCACTTCTTCCATCTCATATTCAGCGCTCCCATTTCACTTAGTTCATGTTTTCCAATTTCTTCATCTCTTCTTCTTCTTCTTTTTTTTATGTTCTTTCCCATGTCTTTGTCAAGCATAGTAGAAAAGCTCTTGTATGTAAATAATATGTAGAATATATATATTTTAGAAAACGTGATTTTTTGCCTAACTAAAAAACTTATGACATTTTGATTCCACTTGTTTGACTTAGTGTGAATAGGATGCTAGATTTCTAATTTAAAAAAAATATGGAACAAGCAACAAAGGTTTACTGTATAGCTCAGGGAGCCATAGTCAATGTCTGTTAGTAACATATAGTGAAAAATAATGTAAAAAATAAGATATGGTATATATATAACTGAATCACAAATAAAATTATATTTTGAAATTTAGTAATGTTTATATTATTTCCAGTTTTTCTAAATGTCCTATGGACTTTTGATAACAATGTATGAGATACAAAACTTTAAATATATTTATATAGGATGTAAGATTAATATAAATTAATATAAGTAGAAATATATTAATTTAAATTATTAATGCATCATTCAAGATGCCCTATTCTTATTTTTTATGCACTTGGTAAAAATATTCTCAGAGAAATGTTAATATGTCTCACTATGATTGTATTTTTCTCTTTTCCCTTCTCTTTCTTCTGATTTTTGCTTTAGGTATCTCTGTTTCTTTGTTAGGTGTCAAATGGTTTTATGATGTCTGTCTTCTTTGTGAATGTACCTTTTATCGTTAAAAATATCCATCTTTGTTTCATTTAAAAATAAATTTAATTTTTAGAAAAGAAGCAAGTATTAATAGAATGGAGCACACTTCCGTCTCCTCCTCCAGCCCCACGGTCTCCCTCTCCTGGCAGACTGTAGCTGAGGGTGCAGACAGAGCAAGAAGGCGGTTTACACCGTTTCACCCCAGCTTTATTGAGCAGAGAGAAGGGTTACTGTGGAGCTGAAGGAGTTGCTTAATAACTGGAACAAATATAAAGTAATGGAAATATCTATATTTAAATAAAATAAGAGAACCATCTTAAATTTAAAATACCTGTTATAGGAAAAGAGTGTCACAGGCAGATAGATAACCAAATACTTATTTTAAATAGAAACCATTTTATTCTTCTTGAATAAAGGAACAAATGAATGGCTAAATGAGTGGATGAAGCTGGGTGGATGAGTAACTGATAAAGCCCTCCTAGAAGTTTCCATCAGCCCTTCATAGGAACTTATTTTCACAGAGTTTACATATAGAGTTTGTCTCAGTAAGATGTTAATGATCAGTCTAGATTTTCAAATGCTTTAATCACCACAAGTAATTTCTATACACAGTATTTAGTTCTGGTTGCAGTCATGGAAAAGAAGAGCTATTTCATGAAAAGTATTTTGGATATATCTGTGTTTTTCTCACAGAATCATAGGATGATACCTTGGTCTCATCTACTAGTCATGTTTTGAGGGTTGTGTTTATAGTCAGATACACTTTTGCGTAATTGTCTCAATACATATAAACGCTTTAAGAAACTATAGCATGAAGATGGCAGAGGAATAGGACGGGGAGACCACTTTCTCCCCTACAAATTCATCGAAAGAACATTTGAACGCTGAGCAAATTCCACAAAGCAACTTCTGATCGCTAGCAGAGGACTTCAGGCACCCAAAAAAGCAGCCCATTGTCTTCGAAGGGAGGTAGGACAAAATAATAAAAGATAAAAAGGGAGTCAAAAGAGCTACGGACGGAGACCCGTCCCGGGAAGGGAGTCTTAATAGAGGAAGTTTCCAATCACCAGGAAACCCTCGCACTGGCGGGACTGGGGGAAGTTTTCGGCAATCTAACTGGGAGGAAAAATTAAACAAGGCCCACAGATTACGTGCCTAAAAGCAACTCCCAGCAGAAAAGTACCCCAGACGCCCATACCCTCCAGCAACAAGCGGGGGCGGAACGGAGAGGAGCGGGCGGCATTGCTTAGGGTAAGGACCGGCCCGAAGACCCTGAGAGCAATCGGAGGGAGCTTTTTTAAACTGTGGGATAGCAAGGAACAAAATTAACTGGCCCGAACACACTGCCGGCGGTTCACAAAACAAAGGGACTGGGAATCTCCAGAGAAGAGCCGGCCCATCCCCGCTGGAGGTAGGAGACAGCGGGGGGGGCGGGGAAGGGCAAACTCAGCCCCTGAGAAGCCATCCCCTCCCACACTGCAAAGAGGCCCCGGTTCCTATCTAAAGACTTCCTGAGACCCGACTGGCGGTGCGTGCTGGGGCCGCGGAGGGAAAAAGCGCGCCGTACCCGTACCCGGGGAGATAGCGCCCAAGCCTCTGGCTGCCTGAGCCGCTTGCCGCGGAGGGAAAAGGCGCGCCGCATCCGGGGAGAGTGCGCCCAAGCCTCTGGCTGCCTGAACCGCTCAGGCCGGGGAAGGCACAAAACGCAGGCGCAACCGAATCCGCGCTTTTGTGGAGTACCCGAAAACTGGAACCGCACTCAACGCAGGGCCCGCTCCATATAGAGCAGCCGGGAGCCTGAGCAGTGTAGACGGGGATAGCACTGACACCCGTGAGCGGGGCAAACCCAGTGTGGCCGGTGAGTGCTACCCACACAGAGCGGTATCTGTCTGCAGCGCCCCGCCCTCCCCGTGGCAGGACTGAACTGAACTAGCGAACCTAAATGAGAGATCACCTCCGCCCGCCTGTGTCAGGGCGGAAATTAGACACCGAAGAGACGGTGTCTCTTGGCTTCTATAGAAGCCAAATAAACAAAGGGAACCGCTTCAGAAAGGACCGGTGCAACAGATTAAAATCCCTGAAGGTAACACCGACTACACCGGAAGGGGCCTATAGATATCGA